>NC_062217.1:51589736-51904281 GCF_902686445.1 Sciurus carolinensis | reverse complement strand
TTGTATTTTAAATGTATTTATCAGAAAACTGCTTTTTCTCAAAATTGGAAATGAGCAAAACATTCAATATACTAAGTTGAAAAATGGCAGTAAAGTAAATCCATTTACATGCAATGGGCAGGAATCATAAAGCAAAAGAAAGAAATCAAATTTAAAAATCAGTGAACATAAATTTGAACCATTAAAAAAAGTAATAACTGATGAATTTGTGACAAATCTAATCAGAAACAAAAGAGACAAGGAAGAAATCATTACTTTCAATAAAAAATGAAAAAGAAAATACAAAGTTTAACTCAAATCCATAGGGATTTCTAAAAATTAGGTATAAAAGGAGAAGATAATAAAATTCGTGAGGGATTACAAGTTATATGGAGAGCATGGGAGATATAATGCAATAAATACTGAGATATGTTTCTCAATGAAGAGTTACAATTGACAAGATGATAATTTCTTTATCTGAATAAAACATTAAATGCATTTAAACTTTAAATGTCAACCTCAGAAATTGTATTCCCAGAACTTAATCAGAATCTCTTGCAAAACTTAAGTAAATTGTTCATCATGGCATTATCATTAGCATCATTGTATTAGTCTGCTAATTCTGTCATAACAGAATACCACAGAGTGGGTGGGGTGAATTAAACAACAGAAATGTATTTTTTCACTGTTCTGGGAACTGAAAGTTCAAGATCAAATTGCTAGCTTTGTTGGTTTCTGGTAAGAACTCTATTGATAGCTCTCAAGAAAAAAAACAAAAAGAATTTTCTCTGTGTTCTTTCGTGGCCTTTGGATTACAAATTCTAATAAAGTTTCAGGTCACATTGGATTAAAAAACCCCGACTATATGTTGTCTAGATTCAAACTTACAAACAGACTGAAATTAAATGATTTAAAAAAACAGAACATAGAAACAACAACCTTAACAAACTGAAATAGCTAAAGTGATATCAGACAAAAGACACTGTAAAAAGATTTTAATGAAAATACATAACAGCATTTTATAATGAAGGGTCAATCTGTTAAGAAGACAGTCATTTAAAATGTTTGTATCGCTTACAACATAGACTCAAGATCAAAAAAGAAAAGCTGTATTAGAAAAAAATTAGAAAATTAAAAACAATTATTGTGAAATAAAAGAACCATCAATCCAGAATTCTGTGTTCAGCAAGAAACATCCTTTGAGAATGATGGCAAGATAAAGTAGTTCTCAGAGATATGACACTAACAGAATTGTAGGTAGATCTTCTAAAAAATTGATAGAATGGGAAATTGCTCAAGATATACAGGGAACACAGGACATCAGAAGTGATGAAAGAGAAACAGAAATGGTAAATAATGGGGTAAATATGACTGTTCTTCCTTTAAGTCCTTTAAAATATATTTGTTGAAAGCAAAAATCATAACAAAACTGGTGGAGCTGTCGCTGCCTGTAGATGTAATACACGTGGCATCCACAGCATTAAAGGTCTGAGTGTTTACCTAGGGTTCTGTCCTAATTTCTGCATCAGGACTTTGTCACTGATTTGTCCCATTACCCATAGCAGTGGAGCACTTGTGAAGAAATTCAGAGTTGCAGAGAAAGTAGTTACATCGCACAACTCAGTTGTAACACAAGGACATCAGAAAATTGATCACCCACTTCTTTTCTTTTCTGTTTTTTTTTTTTTTTATATTAGGAGTGTGCTCTAGATATTTGCAGGATTACCATATTTTTCTAGATATTTTCATATCTCCAGTGAATAGCACATTTCAAGACCTCCAAAACATTTGATACTATATGATTCTTAATTCCCCTCTCCCTTAGTAGTTTCATGTTTTTCTCTCACTTCAAGCTACCAGTTGTGAACTGTGAAATATGGACTCCCTAGTATTTGTAATATGAGTAACTTTTATTAAATGATATTAAGCTCTAAAAAAATAGTAATTGCATATTTTCAGATATTGTCTTCAGTTAGAGATAGAAAAAACTTGACAAGGGATTAATGGAAACTAAGACCTAGTAGACATCTACAGACAGTTCCATCAAGTATCAGAACACATTGTTTTTAAGTGCACACAAACCTTCTTCAAAAAACAGTATATGTTAGGCCAAAAGCCACGGTTCAATATATTTAAAAGTATTACACCATAAAGTCTATTTTCTTAAGGGATTTTGTTTTGTTTTGTTTTTTTTGTGCCAGAGCTTGAATCTAGGGGCACTTAACCACTGAGCCACATCCCCACCCTTTTTCATTTTTTATTTTGAGACAGGATCTTGATAAGTTGCTTAGGTCTTCCCTAAGTTGCTGAGACTGGCTTTGAACTTGGGATCCTCCTGTCTCAGCCTCCTAAACCACTGCGATTGCAGGTGTGCACCATTGCAATTGCAGGTGTGCACCATTGCACCTGGTAAGTCATTTAATTTAGTGGAAAATCAAAAATGATTTTCAGCAGGAATTGAATAGCAGATAAATATTAAGTATAGCACATTCCTAAATAAGTAATGGGAAAAATAAGATAAACATTATCATTGAAAGTCCTGAAATAAACTAAACTCAACATTTTTAACTATTTGGTATTTGAAAAAGGTGTCAATAAAATGGAGGAAAGAGCTTTATTTTCATCTAATGAAATGAACACTTATCCACATGTAAGAAAGAAAGGTGGATTCCCTACATTTTATCAAATATAAAAAGGAGCTAAAACTGGAAGATAGATTTAACTCTAATTATTAAACTTTAAATCACTTAGAGTAAGCCTTTGTGATCTTGAGTCAGGCAATAGCTTCTTAGGACAATAATTAGAAATCAAAACAAGAAAAAACAGATAAATTGGACAACATCAAATTAGACTACTTTTGCAAAAGACACCATCATCGAAGTGAAATATAATTGACATAATGAGAGAAAATATATGCAAATTATTTACTGGTAAAGGGAACTTTATCCAGAATATATAAAATAAGACTCCATTTCAAAAAATAAGGGACAAATAACCCACTGAAAAACACACATTGGAATTGACTAGACCATTCTCTTAAAGAATGAATGGTCAAGAAGCATAAGCAAAGATGTTTAATGTCACTAATAATCAGAAAAATTCAATTAAAAATATATCACTTCATATCAAGTGGCATGGCTTAAATAAAGAAGGTATATTAGAATAAGTATTTGCAAAAATGCAGATAAATTAGAATACATATTTTTCTGGTAGAATTTTAAAATGTTTTGCAAACTATTTGTGGTTTCTTGAGTTTTAAGCAAAGGCCTTTTAGGTAGAACTTCAAGAATCATAAAAACATGTCTATGCAAAAATTTGGGTCTTCATTATGGCCATCATTACTCATAATGGTCAAAAAATGAAAAAAACCCAAATCATTCATCAATAATAATTGAAACTATTTAAACTTTGAAGTAATAATGACTGCAAAGTTTACAAAATTGGTGACTGACATCAAACCACAAATGAAATTGTTAATGAATGTGGTATATTCATAGAGTAGAACATGATTTAGCAATAAAAAGGAATAACATGCTCAGAAATTACTATAGCATAAAGAATGAATTTGGACAAAATGACACTAATTGAAAGAAACCTTCTTAACAGATATCAAGTTATACTTGCATTCATATAAAATGTCCAGAATAAAGAAATTCACAGTCAAAACAGACCAATGGTTATCAGAACCTACTAAAGAAGAAAACTGGGGAATGAAAGTGAATGAGTGTATAATCTCAACCTGGGATGATGAAAATATTCTAAAATTAAATAATCATGATGGTTGCACAAAAATGAATAAAACAAAAATAGAAATAATTATATCTTAAAGAGGCATAATTAATGCTATGCAATTTTTATCTCAATATATTTATCATATAAATACAATCAGATTGGGTTGTAACTCTCACTTACAAAGCAATTGAAAGTCATGACTTTCATGAAACAGATGTCGAAATTAGCAAAAATTAAAACACATATGATTACTAAATTAAGCGCTAACATATGCAGTATAAAGCTTTCAAGAAGAGATAGTAGTATAAACAAAGGGATGCAATCTCTAAGAAGGAAACAAAAAGAAATGCCTGAATTTTTTTTTTTTTAATTATAAAGTGATGTAAATGAAAATATTATTCAATGTGCTCGGAATTACACTGGGCACAGTAAGGAAAATTCTGTGAGATTAAAATTATGGCAATGAAAAAATTCCCAAAATTAAATGTAAAGAAAGAAGTAAAAAAACAAGGAATAACATGTAAGAACATTGAGAGCATTTTAACACGTGTAAAATAAAGGGACCCAGAATAACAAAATGAGAAGAAAGAATAGAGCAGAGAAACATTTGAAGTAATTTGAAGTAATAACAACTAAGCACTTTACAAAATTGGTGACTGACATCAAATCACAAATTAGGAAATTCTGAGAACATCAAGAAGGGAAACCACCAGAAAAATTACTTGAACAAACTATGTGAAGTGTATGTTACTCAAACTGCAGAAAATCAAAGATAAGGAATTCTTGAAAAAAGCTAAAAAAAAAAAACAAAGTAAAACAAAACTACCTAGAAGAATAAAAATAAGAATGACAGTAGATTCATTGTCAGAACTTCTACAAGCAAAAGAAAAGTAGAATAAAATATTTAAACTTTCAAAAAATAATAAAAAATTTACCCTTTTATCTATATTGTCATCCTTCAAAAAATTAGACAAAGAATTTCACACAAACAGGGAATTCACTGCTATCAAATGACCCCTACAAGAAAGGTAAAAAGGATGGGAGAAAGGGAGGGAAAGGAATACTAGGGAATGAATTGGATCAAATGATGTTACATACATATATCAATGTCACATGAATCCCACTATTATGTATGATTCAAATGTACTGATAAAGACATTATAAAGAAATGTGTTCACATAGATTTTTTTTTAAAAAAAGGCTGAAAAATTCTTCAAAAAAAAAAAAAAAATGATACAGGTTAGAACCCAGAAACCACATAACAAAAGAGGCAGAAAAGGTGGGGAAAGTAATGTACTTTTTTTTTCTTAATATTAATTTCATTAAAAGAGAACTGTTTAAAGGAAAAATGTTCATAATATACTTGATGTGCAAGGTCATCATCTCCCATAAACATACATGCAAATCCCATAATACAGATTAGCATATTGATTTCAACTAAGTAAAAAATATTCCAGGCATGCAAAGTGGGCTCGAAAATTGAAATTCAAGTAGAATAATTCTTCTAATAAATCAAAAATTTTAAAAATGTTTATATAAGTTAATGCATAAATTTTTGACAAAAATAAAACCCTAATTACAAGAGCAACAGATGCCTTTCTGCAAATGAGAAATAGAAGAGAACATCTGCAAACTTATAGCAATCATAGTCATAGTGAACAAGGAGAAAATTTCATACTGTGATATGGAACAAGAGTATGATGCTTTCTCATTTCTTTTCAACATTGTCCTGGAAGTTCTAGCCAGTACTAGAAGACAAGAAAAGGAATTAAAATATGTGTTAATTTGAAAATAAACTATGAAGTTATCTTTATTTACAGAAGGCATGATTATCTTTATATAAAATCACAAAGACTTGGTCAAAATCAAAAACAAAATCTCCTGAAATTACAAAGTATTTATATAAACCAGGAGATGAGCCCTCATCCCACTGTGAATCTGCTGATGCCTAAGTCTTGGACATCCACCAGAACTGTGAGAAATAAATGTGGGTTGTTTATAAGATATCCACCTAAGACAGATTTTTATAGCAACCCAAAGAGACTAATACACCTACATGAATATAAATACAAAAACTGTACACTGGAAGAAAAATAATAAAGAAATTGGAAATGATTTTTTGTGGGGGTTACCAGAGATTGAACTCAGGGGCATTCGACCACTGAGCCACATCCGCAGTTCTATTTTGTATTTTATTTACAGACAGCGTCTCCCTGAGTTGCTTAGGGTCTCACTTTTTCTGAGGCTGACTTTGGACTCAAGATCCTGCTTGGATTACAGGGGTGCGCCATCACACCTGGCCAGAAATTGGAGATGAGTTTGTTGGTGAGTGTTTAAACATATAATGTAAAGTGATGCATGAAAGAAAAAAAAAAAAAAAAAAAAAAAAAAAACGTTAAAACGTGTGCTCTCTGAAAGATAATGCTAAGAGGGTAAAAGTGAAGCCATGCTGGGAAAGATATTAGCAATACTTTATCTAATGGAATTTGTATCCAAAATATAAAGAACTCTTATTCATTGTTTGAGATAGTAGAAAACATTAACAACCACTTTGGAATACAATTTGACAGTTTCTTAAACAGGTATTCATGCTCTTACCATATAAGTAAAGAATCACATCAGTTCCTCTTATGGATTGAATATTAAGTTTTTCCCCAAATCTCATGTGTTAGACAATGCAAGAAAGTTTAGAGGTGAAAATGATTGTTATGAGAGCCTTAACCTAATCAGTGCATTAATCCCCACATACGGATTAACTGCGTGGTAACTAGGCAGGTAAGTTGTGTGGCTGGAGGAGGAGGGTCATTTGGGGCTTGCCTTTGGGTTTGTATTTTGTCTGTGTTGAGGGGAGCGGTCTCTCTCTGCTTCCTGGTGCCAAGTTCCCAGCTTTTCCTCCACCACACCCTTCAGCGATGAAGTTCTGCCTCCTCTCGTGCCTGGAGAAATGGAGTCAGCTATGAACTGAGACCTCTAAAATTGTGAGCCCCCAAATAAACTTTTCCTCTTCTAATTGTTCTTGTCAGGTTTTTTGGTCACAGCAGCAAAAGAACTGACTAGAACAATATCCAAAGTATTTATGTAAGTGATTTTAAAATTAGTGTTTACACAAACACTGGCATATAAATGCTTTCAGAAACTTTGTTTATAATAACAAAACAATAGCAACAAGTGTGATTTTCTTCAATAACTGATTAACACACAAATGGTTATATATCCTTATTATGGAATATTATTCAGTGATAGGTACATAGCTATCATACGATGAAAAGAATGTATGAGTCCTAAATTCATGCTAATTTTAAAAAGTTACTTTAAAATTTAAAAATGATCCGTATTGTATGAATCTACTCATACAATATTCTGAAAAGAATATAGACAAGCTAAAATATAAATAGTGGCCAAGCTTCAGGGAAAGAGAACAGGGTTGAATGGGCAAAGTGGAAGAATTTTTTCACCTTTGCTACTAAGACAAAATATCAAATGTTAACAAATGTTGGTGAGGATGTAGATAAAATAAACTCCATATATATGTATATGGATTTTATATATATAGTAGGGATTAATATTAGTGAAGACATGAAAAACATTATGGAGGTTCATAAAACAATTAAAAATAGAACTACTCTATGACCTAGGAATCCCACTGCTGTCTATACAACCAAAAATCAGTATACCAAAGAGATTTCTGCAGATTTCATGTTCATTATAACATTGTTCACTGTACTAAAGAAATCAACACTAAGTATGCATTGGTGAAAGAATAAATAAAAATACATATACACACACAGAGATACACACACTTGAAGACTATCTTTTGAAAGAAGGAAATCAATTATTTAGCCTGAAGGATATATGCTAAGTGCAGTAAACCAGTCACAGGAAGACAATACTGAATAATCTCAAATATCTGAGGGAAAAATTGCTCTCATAGAAGCAGAGAGCAAAATGATGGATGCCAGTTTTTGGATAAGGTTGAGAGAATGTGTTAAAGGGCACAAAATTGCAGTTAGAGAGTATGAATACATTTTGGAGGTCTATTATATAGCATGGTGACCCAAATTGATGATAACATTGTTTACTTGTTTAAAACTACTGGGAGAACAGATCTTAAATAGTTCCACTACACCAAACAAACAAGTCCCAAGTATATGAGGTGATGTACATGTTAATTGGATCAATTTAATCAGTTCAAAATATGTGTGTATGTACTTAGAGTATGGTACTCCATATTTATGCAATTTGTGTCATTAATACCCTAATAAACCTGAAGAAGAAAGATCAATAGCCATCAAAGTTTCAAGAGAGAGGTCAGATGAAGGAATGAAAAATAGGATTTTTTTTCTATTGTGGTGAAATTATTCTGTAGGATACTGTAAAGGTTGATGTCTGAAAATATGCAATTTTCAATACCCAAATAATTGTATGTAACAAAGAATGAAGCTTAAGTATGCATATTTAAAAAAATCATTTCAGAAATTGAATGATCATGGGTTTGTATGATTAAATAACTAAACAATCAAATGGAATTATGATACAAATTACCTCAATGATATGGGATTTATAAATTATGCTGATCTAAGTTACTTGAATGATTGGTATCCATCAGAAAGAATGCAGAAGAAGCTGAATATATGCATTGCTTTCAGGTTGATAAAGTTGTATACAGTGTATGATGATAAGGTGGATACAGGTGTATGGAGCTGGACTACCTATTCTTACACTGCTATATATGTGTACCAGAATTAAACAATTGATTAAATGGGTATCAAGTGGTAGGACCCAAGTTTCTCACTATTATATTTGATATTTACAAATAAGCAAGAGGAGAGTTTTAAAATGATACCTGCAGTAATGGATTAGAGTGGGAACATCAGTATTAACTAACATAACAGTCAGCTTAATAGAGATTCAAGGGTATTATGGTTTCAATATTAGGTGTCCCTAAAAAACTCATGTGTGAATCAATGCAAGAAGGTTTAGAGCTGAAATGATTGGGTTATGTGAGCTTTAATCTAATCCTTCATTAATTCCCTGATAGGGATTAAATGGGTGGTAACTATAGGAAGATAGGGAGATGTTGGAGGAGAGAGTCATTGGAGGACATACTTTTGGTTATATATTTTGTTCTTGGTGAGTAGCGCTCTCATTTTGCTGCATGGTGGCCACGTCCTTGTCTACTTTCCTCCACAACACTTTTCCATTATGATGTTCTGCCTCACCTCAGACCCAGAGCAATGGAGATCTCTGTCTCCATTGACTAAGACTGCTGAAACCACAAACTTCCAAATGAACTTTTCCTCCTCTAATTGTTCTTGTCAGGTCTTTTGGTCACAGTAGTGAAAAAGTTGACTAAAACAGATGGATGCACACAGAAATGTTTATAGACACATGTATAAAGGTGGATTAGTATTCTGACATATACCTCCTTTCTCTCTCAGCTGACAGGGACTAGAAGAAATGAAATTCCATTGGTAAAGAACACATCTGGCAAGGGTCTCGTTAATTTATTTCTGACATCATACTTTAATAAAAGAAACTCCTTGGGAAATGACTTATTCTAGGATGGGGGCAGGATATATATGATATTATACTGGAGTATTTTTAGTACTAGAAAAAGAAAGTGTTCAAACACACACACAAAATGTTTAACCCACTGCATGCCACACACAGAAATGCATACAATAGTAGGGGGATTTCAAATGGGACACAAAAGTTAGCTGAAAGAGTCCATTAGAGATGAATTGAGAATAAATTAAGCAACAAAATATTTTGGTATTGGATTATAATTCAATGTATAAAATAAAGATTCATGAGTCTATATTGATAGAAGTAAGAGGATTCATGCACAATAAATAGGGAATGATAGACAATGCTCTCATTAGAAGAATTCCAAATAATTTGTTGATAATCCTCAAGAAGGGAACTATAAATTCTCACTGCATAATTGTGGGATGCACTTAGTGAATTCCTTTCAAAGAATAAAGTATTCAAAGGGGGAAATGAGTAACTTTACATTGGAGAAAACTGGCCATACTACCTCAGTCAAATCATCAAGAAAGACAATAAAAGTGAAGAGTATGTCAATGGTATACCACCTTGATGTGATGCAATTAAAATAAAATTTTATTACTGTGGTCTGACTTGCCAAACCACATACCCTATTCATGAAAAAAAGTATCAGAAAAATACTAATTGAGGGGCACTCTAAAAGAGGCATGACCAGCACTCCTCCAAACTATAAGTCACCCAAAATAAGAAAGGTCTGAGAAATTGCCCCAGCTAAAGAAACCTAAGGAGACCTATTGACTAAACATGGTATGATATCTTGAATGGAATCCTGGAGCAGAAAAAATATTACGTAAAAACTAAAGAAACCTGATGCTGTAAGGACTTAAATGGTTAATAATAATGGCTTAGTTCTCGTTCCTTAATTGTGATAAGGGTACCATACTGATATAAGATATTCAAAATAGTGGAAATTGAGTGTGAGGTACACAGGGACTCTTTACTACTTTTGAATATTTTTTTATATGTCTAGTGTCCTTCTAAAGTGAACTCACTAAAAATAGCTATGCTTTAAAAACCATCAAACTCAACTTTTATAGGGAAATGTGGTATGGGAAGTTGAGATAAAAGGCTTTCAAAATATTGACTGTCATGACAAACTGACATGAGCTAATGATTCAGCAAAAGGTTCTGTGTTTGAGTCTTATCTACCCATTCTGAATTTTGCAATTTTACTTGTAAATGGTCTTCTTTTCCCCGCCATTTGAGCTATTTTACATAAGAATACATAACTATTATAATTAAAAATATTCTTAGGCAGTCACATAAAAATTGAACATTGCAGTCTTATAACTAACTCCAAAACTGCTAGCACTTGCTTTTCTTTTCTTTTTTTTTTCCTTTTTTTTTTTTTTTTTTGGATTAGAGATTGAACCCAAGGGAGCTTAACCACCGAGCCATATCCTGGCCTTTTTATTGTTATTTTGTGTTACTTCTTATTCATATTTTTTTTTTAAATTTGAGACTGGTCTCATTAAGTTGCTTAGGGCCTCGCTAAGTTGCTAAGGCTAGCTTTGAACTTTCAATCCTCCTGCCTCAGCTTCCACAGTTGCTGGGATTACAGGCATGCACCACTGTGCTCAGCTGGTACTTCACTTTTGGTGTTAAGCAATCAATTAACTTCTTTGGATATGTTATCTTTAATGCTTTAAGGAAACTGGCTAATGATCCTGTGCCTTAACATTTCATTGTATGCTTTACTAATTATCAATTTTTTAAATTAACAGTCCACAGACAAAAATTAAAGTATCAATAATATTATGTCAATAAAGTTACATTAGAAAAGGCAACTAGATATCTTTTGTGTCAGGTCATACAGATCACTTTCCATTTTCTTGATATATTTTTCCCATCTAAATATGAGTTAGTCATCTGTCCTCCTGGCAACCATAGGAATTTAAGCACAAGCCTCTCATAACATTTTGTTTGGCATAGCATGATTGTTCTTTTCTTTAACTCTACTCACTCCAATGGAGTATTTACTAAGTTCAAAATTGTTAACTGAATATAAGATTATATTTTAAAGGTATGTTCCATACCAGAGGAAAAGATGTAAATAATCAAGTTGTTCTTCCTGTTGAAGATCATGTTCGTACTAGCATTTCACTGGTGAACTTTAACAAATATGTTTTGCTCATTTATTGATTGGGTTGTTTTGTTTTGTTTTTGGTGTTAAGTTTTTTAAAATTCTTTATTTATTCTATATTAATCTCATATTAAAGGAGAAATTGCCAATGATTTTCTCCCATTCTGTAGGTTCTTTCTTGATGCTTTTAATTGTTACCTTTGCTATATGGACTTAATTTAATGCTGTCTCACTTATTGATTCTTATTTTTATTTATTGAGTTTTAGGATACTGGTATTTAATATGGGAAAAAAGGTATACGCATACATTGTTGGTGTGACTGCAAATTAGCACAATCAATTTGGAAAGCAGTATGGAGATTCCCCAAAATACTAGCTACCACATGATCTAGTGATTCAGCCTTGGTATTTATACAAAAGAACTTCAGCATAATATACTAATACATGCATACCAATTTTAATAGCAGTGCAATTCATAATAGCCAAGTTGTGGAACCATTCCAGGTAGTATATATGCACAATACAGTTTTACTAATCTACAAAGAATAAAATTATGGCTAGAAACTATCATGCTGAGTGAAATAAACCAGACTCAGAAAGCCAAGGGTCAAATGTTTTCTCTCATATGTGCAAGATAGACCAAAATAAGGAATAATAGGGGGATCCCATGAAAATAGAAGGAAGATCAGTGGAATAGACAAAAGGACATGAGGGAGAGGAAGGAAAGCCAGGGAAAGGGAGGAACTGTGAAATAAATTTGACAAAATTATGCTATGTACATATACGAATATACCACAGTGAATTCCACTTTTATGTTTATCTGTAAAGCACCAAATTAAAAAGTGTTAAATAAATAGAAGCAGGCCACTAGAGTTGAGAAAAAAGAATAAGAGAGGGAAGAGGGGAAGGAGAGTAAATATTGGGGACTAAATTGGAGCAAATTATATTCCATTCAGTTAAGAATATGTCAAAATGAACCCCATTATTATATATAACTATAATGCAGTAACAAAAACATTCAAAAATAATATGTGTGATTGATTAGAATGTATCATATATATACAATAATTAAAAATAGAAGAAAAAATAAGAAAGGAAAAGAAAGATTAATTAATACAATTTAATTGAATGGGGAAAAACAATAAATAAGCCAAACTTGTCAAAAGCACATATTTTTTGAAATATAAGAAATAGGACCACTGCCTAGCAGGCAATATGTGACCACTGATATATTGAGCAGTTAGATTGGAATGAGTGAAACTTGGTGAATTTCTTGCTTTTTATGATTCTTTAGTTCTGAGGGAAGGTGCCAGGGGAAACCATAAACAGATAAAACTTGGGAAGAAACATTGAATCCTACTGGCTAAAAGAACTGGAGCACAGAACTCAGTTCCAACACCCAATGGATAAAGAAAAAGAAAATATCTCAAAGAATAGAGCCAAGGAAAGGGAGTTCAGATTCTTTGTGTGAATTGAGTATAAATGGTATAAAGCAAAATATCTGACAGAAACCTAAACCTGCATGTGAGATAGATTTCAAGGAGTCTAGTTGAGGTGAGAAGTCAACCAAGTTTTCAGCTGCTGGCAAACAAAAAGATAATTATAGTTTAAAGTTTGAATCTACATCGCCATCTCATTTTCTCATTCTTATTTTCCCTATATTTCGAATTTAATTCAACAACAAAAATTTCTCATAATAATTTACACTTACGTTTGTACTTGCATGTTTCACTGTATTTCTAACCTTATTTGGGAAAAGTCATGAAGTTATATACACTTTCTCATATCTTCATCATGAGAATCTTAATGAAAACCATATGTTAAAGAGTTAACATGTCAGGTGGTGGAGTGTGAAAAATATTGTCTCAAAATATTTTTGTCCGGTAATGCAATGCAACCTACTGTTAAACATTCATTTGTTATCTAAATTCTAAAGATCTTATTAACAAAAATTTGTTGCCCTTGTTTGGATATGTAATGTTCCCCAAAGGCAGTAGGCTACAGACTGGGTCATAAGCCTGTAAAGTTACTGAGAGGAGTAGAACCTTTAGGAAGTGTGGCCTTGTGGAAGGCGGTTCAAACACTGGAGGCATGCCCTTGATATTGGAACTCTGTTGTTTTTTCTTTCCTTGTGAGGTAAATTATTGTGAGGAATTATTGTTGTAGAATTAAATTAGAAATATAAATGGATATAAATGCATGCTTTTATGACTTTATTAAATTTTAAATGTGAACCATGGTTTCTTGATTTATATTTTTTTAAAAAAAGTCTTAGTTTTATATATGAAAAGAAGTATATAAATGTATGCTTTTGTTACTTCTTGTTTCTTTTCATCCCTAAACAATACTATATTTTCTGCAAAGAAAAACAATCCATGACTTCAGTCATATAAACTTTATTAAACTAGTATTAAGGACCTCTCCCCTGGGACAATTTTGTCCAAAGACATTTTTGGTTAGCACAAATGTAGATAAGGTGCCACTGATTGCTAAGGGTGAGACTCCAAAGGGTGCTCCCTTTCAATGTAGAGCTCCTGGTCCAAAATGTCAACAGTGCTGGGGTTGAGAACACACAATTATAATACTATTCTGTTCCTTAAAGCTTTTTTATAAAATGGGAAAGAAAATACTGATTCAATGACCATCATTGAGTCTGAAGACTTAACTGACTCAGTTCACCTTTCTGTTCTCTAAACAAATGATCTAACTTCATGAGTTTTTTTTTTTTTTTTTCTTTGTAAAATGAGATGCTAGATCAGAATCTATATCATAATTTGAGGCAAGGATCTTCTACATGAAATAGTTTGTAAGTATTGATTGTGGGGAAACTGGCAAGACTCTAGAATTCGTATTTATCTGCAAATCTATCTGGACATCCCATGGGGGTGAGTGTTTTCAAAAAGCTTTTAACTGTCTGCAGCATATTTATTTAAATAAATCTTTCTTACCCGGTTTTAACTGAATATTATTCAATTTCTTACTCATTTAAAATATGCAATCAGTACAGTTTCACTCTGGGATTCTTGGATATAGAACTCACTTACCTACCTACAGGGATATGGTAGCTGTGCAAAAATAGATTGAACATTTGCCTCAGGGTAGAAATGCCAGGCAGTGGTGGTTTTCAATCAACATCCTGCATGTAGCTCCGAGTACTGTCTCTTTAATAGGATGGTCTTAGGAAATGGCAACGAAACAGGAGTAGGAGATCTAAATGAGAGTACTGACAATGACATGTCAAGAATATTTGGCCTTAAAAAAGAAAGACACAAGTACTCTGGGCAACTCTGGAAACAGTGAGATGGGTAAAAGGCACAATGGGACCCATTATGTCCAAAAAAATAAAAAATCACAGGGGAGAGCAATTTCAGTAGTCAATTTGTGGGTAAGTTTGTCCAGTCAAGGAATAGACTGAAAATAAAATCATCAGCACAAATTGTAAAACAATTGCCATTAACCATTCAAATAGAGTTCAATTGATCTTACTACTCAATGGAATGAGTTTACAATGGAATTTCCAAGAAACAAGCAAAATATGAGATTGTAAATACTGTTCTAATATATTTGTATTATTTTTGACATTTCTTTGACATTGTACTTGGCATTGTATGTGAATCAAACTTATTATTAAGTCTGAAAAATCATAGTTATAATAATTAGCAGATGTCATAGCATTGTCGATGTGGAACCAAAATGTTTTTAGATTTAAATTTGATCAGTAAGGATTTTTTTAACTCTCTCTAAGATTTAGTCATTAAAATAAAAAAAAAAGATTCAATCATTATCTACATATGCTGTGCACTGGTTCCTTTATTCACACTATTTTTAAAGCTGTAGTAGAGTCTTTTGGTCAGGTTTTTTAATCTGGGTTCTTCCATTTTCTTGACCTGAGACATAGAAATCATTGTAAGTCACTTTGAGCAAGTTAGTTAGAGATTTAATGGTCTTAAATCTAATAACGGGATAACTTTCTCTGTATTTTAACTCACATGATGCTAAGTATTAAACTAAATTATTTGAAAGAACTTTTGAATATAAAATGCTTGACTACTAGGCAGTCATAAAACTGTTGCACATAATATTGCTATTATCGTCACTAAAACTACTAAAAGTGAATTCTCAATTTTGAATAGCACCATATTTAGTGCCTCATAAATGATAATCACATCAAGTTCTTATAGAAAAAAGCGACCAATGTGCTTACTATTTCTTCTCTTTAAAGAAAAAATAATTAAATTTATAGAGTTCATGTACATTTTCAAAGTCCCACAATTAATGTGACGGATTATGGACAATTGGACAGCACAATTTGGCTGTCTCTATAATCCAGGACATTCAATTCCATGATATAACTCTGAAGTGAATAATGTATGTAGAAATATGTTTATTGAATATTTTATTAAATATCAACCAATTACATAAATCAGTATTTTCCAGCTTCCGACTACAATATTCAGATAAAACAAGAGAATGGTCCTTATTGCTATTTGCCAAGTATCCATTTTTTACTTCTAGTCGATAAAAACATTGTACTCCATGGCAATCTTTTAGAGGTTGTGTGATGTCAGGAGGTTTAATCTAAGTAGTTGAGAACATAGTTGGATTATGTTGCTGAGCATGGTACTTAATCACATTTCAAGACTGCAGTGACTTTTTCTTTCAGATAAGCAGTATTCAAAATAATAGTTTCCCTCTTGTTCTGTATTTCATTGTCTACAATTTGCAAAACCCCTGCTCATGCTTATATACAAATTGGGAAAAATTCTATTTTTATTTGGCTTGTGATAAACTCTCTTGATTACAAATATATTCTATATACATATCCAGCAGCATCAACACTCAAAAAATATTACCTTTAATTCTCCAATTTTCTATTATCACATGCAGAAACAAAAGAACAAACTGGATCAATGTGAGGAAAACAAACAGTAATATAGAAAAAAACTAGAATCTAATTTAATTTAAAAATGTCACTTGATATTAATTTTCTTTGCTAATATTAACTCTGACCAATTTCAAAACTGATCAAAATAAACCAAGATATTGCATTCAATATGCTTCTAGTGATAAATGGTAGTTTTACTTTGTTTTTTAGCAACTTTTGTATGTAAGTAATTCATAACTATGGTATGATTATAAAAACATCAAGCAATACATTATAACTCAAAGAAAAAATGCAGTACCTCCTTCATTCTCTTTCTACCCCATCTATTTCCTTCCAGTGTCCCTTCTGGAATACATGCATATATTTTCTTTTCTTTATACATAATTCTTTTTCTTTATACAAGTCTATCTGAATATTGTTTTTGGACTTTCTCTTATTTCCTAAAATTATGCCCAAGAATTGTTCCATTTTATTATTTAGGATCTCTATCATTCTGTTAAATCTTCTCATGATTTTCCATCACTTAGAAGTACTATATTTTATTTAACTATTGTCACATTGGTGATATTTAAGATTTATTTATACTTAACAATATAAACAAAACACCATAGAATTGTGCATTGACAAATATATCTTTGGTCTATTGCATTCTGAACATTTAAACTACATGAATTTTCAGGTGGTTAGTTTTTCTTAATCCTCTGAAACATTTTTAGATGACAGGATTTGTATCTTAATTGCTTGGTGATTTATCATACTCCCTTAAACTCTCTGGGACTTTTGACAATCTTTAAAATAATGATATTGATCATTTTCAATTTCTTTTGAGATTATTTTATACTCAAACATTTTTAACTAAGTTGTCAGTTTGTCTAGATTCTTTAAACTGTCATAAAATTGTTCATACTATTTTATTTAGATTTTTGTTCTTTATACTCAAACATGGTTTATTATTCTTATTTTCCATATTTCTCATCTTTTAATTTTTGTTAGCAGTTCAATATTTTTGTTGACAAAATTCTGTGTTTTTGTTGAAAAGCCAACCGGTTTTATTGGATGCTTTTAATTCAACATTGATCTATGAACAGTGTCTGGATGCATCTAACTTAATGTTAAACACTTTCTGGTATCTAAGCTATTATAAATGTTTATAGAATAAAAATTTGAATTTTCAGTGAATATTTTGGAATAGCAACAGTTCAATGTCAAATTTTGCAAATATTGCCACCTTGTTTGAAAAAAAAAATTTCTAACTTCTATAATGTTGTTCCCTACGTAAGGTACTTAAATTTTTTTCATAGCATTGGTCTCATGCATTCAAATAATAGAAAGATACCAAATAAATAATCTAATATTACAACTCAAGACTCCAGAAAAAAGAAGAATAAGACAAGAACAAAATCAGAAGACAGAAATAATTAAAATCAGAGAGAAAATCAAATAAATTGAAATTTTAAAAGAAATTCAAAAGATTAACACACCAAAAATTGGTTTACAAAAGAATAAACAATATTGATAAACCCTTACCAAGTTAATGAAAAGAAAGAAGAAAAAATCTCAAGTTATTAAAATCCATCATGAAAAAGGAATTCTCACCACAGACACTACTAAAACACATAGGACATAGTAATTGTTTTGAAAATTTATACTACTGTAAACTAGAAACTCTAAGACATCAAAAAATTCCTAGAGACATATGACCTACTCATATTGAACCAGGAGGACATAGAAAATTTAAATAGATAAAATTCAAGTAATGAAATTGGAGAAGACATCAAAAGTCTTCCAACCAAGGAGAACCCAGGACTAAGTGAATTCTCAACTGAGTTTGACAGACCTTTAAAGAAGAACTAAAACCAATCCTCCTCAAATTATTCCATGAAATAGAAAACGAGGGAACTCTTCTAAACTCATTCTGTGAAGCCAGTATCACCTTGATACCAAAACCAGACCAAGACACATCAAGTAAACTTCAGACCCATATCCTTGATGAACATAGATATAAAAGTTCTTAATACAATACTGGAAAATAATACATAAATACACATTAAAAAGATAGTGCACCATGGTCAGGTGGAGTTCATCCCAGGGATGCAAAGTTGATTCAACAAACAGAAATTAATATGTGTAATTCACCATAAAGACTTAAAGACAAGAATCACATGATTGTCTCAATAGATGCAAAAAAAGCATTTGACAAAATATAGCATTCATTCATGTTGAATACACTAGAAAAACTAGGGATAAAAGGAATATACCTCAACATTATAAAAGTTATATATAACAAACCCAAGGTCAACATAATTCTGATTGTAGAATAGCATTAGAAGAGAAACAAATTTAATACTTTGTCCTTCATTTGAAGATAACACTATTAGCATTTGTATAGCTTTTAAAATTCAAAATTCATGCTTAGTTTAAAATGGCAGTGATTATTTTGTTATTATTATTTTAGCATTATATTTATTTATATAATTATGAATATATGGTGAGAAATACTTCCTTGGTTCTGAATTTATTGAACTGAAAGTGGATGTTGTCAAGGTAAAGAGCTTTAACATTTTATAAACAACTTTAATTTAATGGAGATTTTAATTTTTTTATATAGATTCTAATGAAAAAGTTTTAGAAATTGGTCAGTTTTAAAAAGTCGATCTTTTTATTGGTGCATTATGATTATATATAATATTGATACTCATTATGTCATATTTCTTTATGCACATAATTTGATCAATTTCCCCAGTACCTCCCCTTTCCCTTGCCTTCTCCCTCACCATTTTCTTATAAATTACATAACTTCATTGTTCTTTATAGCTGGAAATATACATATATATGTGTACGTGTTTGTGTGTATAGATATAGATAGATATATATGTTTGTGTGTGTGTATCTGTTTCTTTCTCTCTCTCTCTCTCTCTCTCTCTCTCTCTCTATATATATATATATATATATACATATACATTTTCTTTATTACATAACTTCATTGTTCTTTATGGCTGGAAATATACATATATATGTGTACATGTTTGTGTGTATAGATATAGATAGATGTATATATGTTTGTGTGTGTATCTATCTGTTTCTCTCTCTCTCTCTCTCTATATATATATATATATATGTATGTATATATGTATATACACACACACACACACAAAATTTTATTTATCCATTCATCTGACAGCGTTTAGGGAAAAGTTAATCTTATGTGAAGAAAATTGTGTTTTTGCTTCATTTTGCCATTTGCTTTATTTTGTGTCATTTGCTTTATTCTGAAAATGTTTTAAAGATAAATTCTCAAATTCATAAACTACAGTCTCTAAATACTTTTCAGCTATTGTAGGAAATCAAATTGTCTTTAAAACTTTTAAAAGCAAATAGTACTCACATATTTTTGTATGTAGTTTCCTTGGTTTTCATTTTGTCATCTCCAAAATGAAAATCATGAAAATAATACCAATACTTATTTCAAATAAATTGTGAAAATTAAATGACCTCTCAATATATGTATGATATTATTCATTCCAGTAGGACCACTAAAATAAATGTTTTAAAATTTTAAACTTTTTTTTAATTATTATTTTTATTTAGCTTTTAATTTTTTACAGACTGCATTTTGATTCATTGTACACAAATGGGGTATATAATTTCATTTTTATATTTGTACACAATGTAGATTCATATCATTTATGTAATCATACATGTACATAGGGTAATGATGTCTGTCTCATTCCACCATTTTTTATATCCCCCTCCCTCTCATTTTCTTCTACATATTCTAAAGTTCCCCCATTTTTCTCTCATTCCCCAACCCCACCCCCATTATATATCATCCTCCACTTATCAGGGAAAACATTTGGCCTTTGGTTTTTTGGGCTTGGCTTATTTCACTTAGCTTGATATTCTCCAATTCCATCCATTTATTTGCAAATGCCATAGTATTATTCTTCTTTATGGCTGACTAGTATATATACCAGAGTTTCTTTATCCATTCATCTGTTAAAGGGCATCTAGGTTGTTTCCACAATCTAGCTATTGTGAACTGAGCTGCTATGGTTGATGTGGCTGTGTTACTGTAGTTTGCTGATTTTAGGTCCTTTGGGTATAAACAGAGGAGTGGGATAACTGGGTCAAAAGGTGGGTCCATTCCAAGTTTTCTTAAGATTCCCCATACTGCTTTCCAGAGTGCCTGCGCCAATTTGCAACTCTACCAGCAATGTAAAAGTGTTCCTTTTTCCCCACATCCACGCCAACATCTATTATTGTTTGTGTTCTTGATAAAAGCCATTCTAATTGGAGTAAGATGAAATCTTAGAGTTGTTTTAATTTGCATTTCTCTAATTACTAGAGAAGTTGAACACTTTTTCATATATTTATTAATTGCCTGTGTGTTTTCTTCTGTAAAGTGTCTATCCAGTTCCTTGGCCCATTTATTGATTGGGTTCTTTGTATTTTTGTTGTAAAGTTTTGTAAGTTCTTTTAAGAGACTATAGTTTACAAAATTTGCTGAATGTAGTTGGGAGCATGGTATGCCAAAAAGCCAATAAGGTCAAAAATGATGATGTGCTTATTTTTATGTTTTTACTTGAAAGTAAATCATGTCATGAAGAAGAATGAGCTATTAGTTTTTATGATATTAGATCCATAGATGTTTCTTATTTGTCCTTGAATGGAGTACAGAGAGGAGCAAATTATACCTTTAAAATTTTGTACATTAATATATGCTTATTTTACATTAAAAAGTATATTTTAATGTAATGAAAATAGTCAAAGTCATTTATGTTTAATCACATCATAATTTTTTGACATAAGACCTATCTGAAAGTCACAATCCACACCAAAACATAGTTATGACTCTACAATTTATTATTAACATACATATTAATGAAATATTTTGGCAATGTGTTACAATATGGAATTATCTTGAGATAAGATAACAAATGCTGAAAATAACTTCTTCCTTGAATGACATCTGCAGCTTTCAGGGAGGAAAGGTAAAATCTGCTGCCAGAACCAAGGGAGAAAACATTTTGCCTGTAGTATAGAATTTATAGCTGGCCAAGGTTAGATTTGAAAAGTCAATTCTCCAAAGGGCTAAACTTAGGTCGATCTAATTTTTTATGTATAAAGTTGAATGAGAAAATTATATCATATCTTGAAATGACTTTAAGCCATTACAAAATCAAAACAGTCCTCCACCCTCCCCTAGTAGAGCATGCCCTGGAGATATATTGCAAAGGCATTGCTTGAAGTTGGCATCTTGGAATGCCAAATGTAATTCTCAGAATGATTTCTATCTGGAAGAATTCTAAATGAGATTTTAATAGGCCAGGAAGGAATTCAAATCCATCAGTGTTCATAGACGCTGTTCTATCACATATGCCTTGCCAGGAACAGTTAGTGAATTGCAAACTCTTTGAATTTGAGTTACTATTTGACCACCACTCTTTGATCTAGTGTTTGTTATTAAGTTATAACCCTATTAAGTCAATGTTTTTCTCATTTGAAATTAGAATACTACCTAAAATATTCAAGACCAAACAAAATCCATCTCATTTTACTAATTTCAGGGTTTTGTTTGTTTGTTTTATTGTGAGAATGGAATCCAGTAAATATTTTGGACACAGTATACAATTTATTGACTTTATCTGTTTTGTATGACTGTAGGACAAATCACATACAAACTCAACAACGATAATTTTTCATCATTCTGGACACTGACTGAATTTAGTTTGACTGTTTTTGACTCCACCCTGTGTAAGATGATGATGATAATGTGATTGAAACAGCTGGACTCACATCTGAGGATGAGATGACCATCTTACAATGTTTTCTCTAGCAATTCAGTTCCCTAGGATCCCCTAATGTGTGATACCTAGCTTAAAGATGGAGGGGTATAAACTTCCATTTTCCTTGTGTCCTGGACTCAAATATCCCAAAACATCACTTTTGTGTTATTTTGTCAACATAAGGCCAACCCAGAATGACGTCAGTGATAACATAGATTTAGAGATGGAAATAATTTTTGGTCACCCTCTTAGGAGACTATCTGCTAGAGTTAACAGTGGCAAATGGGGAGAAGTTATTTTAGACTTATGTTGATCTATCTTCAAGTTATTATTTTTTGGAGGACTCACATTAAACATGAAGAAAAAATATAATGGGAAATCATTTTTATTTTTAAAAATAAATTTCCTAATATTTACTGGTTATGAAATAATACAGTCTAATGGAAAAAATTTTAATTTATAAAAGGAAAATTTATAAAGAAGAAATTATTATCTCTGACTTTCTCATCTAATTGTAACCATTCTTAATTGACACTTGGTCATTTTAAAAATGAGGTAATACTATTCAATTACAGATTTATAATATAATTAAAAATATAATGTATAGTATGTTTACATATTTCATATTTTGCTGCTTTTTTAATACAGTCATATTTAAAATTTCATTGTGTTGTATTTGCCATTTTAGAAAATCTATAGAATCCCATTATTCATGTTTTATATATGGGAGAAAATCAACAACTTTCTAATAGAAACACTGATGCTTTTATTTCTCAAGTACTTTTTAATGGAAATCTATCAGTTGGATCATTATTTTAATAAACTTTCTAAGTTTAATTATCATTGTTAAAATATGAATACTCAAAATGCTGACATTGTGATTTACAATTTCAGTTATTTAAATGTGTCTGTAGATTACTTCTTTAAATTAAAAATTAATAGCAGAGTTTATAATATTTTTGCAAAAAGTCTGACTGTACAAACAGAATACTCAATCTTGGGCACTCCTTTCATATAGATTGCAAGAAAATAATCCAAGTCATAGTTTGAATGAATTTTCATTTTCAGTTCTCAAAAACCTTACCATATTTTCATGTGTTTTATTACCTGATGCTTTTTACATATTTCCATTTTCTCTCTATTTTATAACTTTTTTCTTTTTGTAGATAGAAAAAAATGCTATTATATACCTTTATAACCTTCTAATTTCATAGTTTCAGCATATTTGAAATACACTTTCCTTTTGTAAGAATTCTTCATAGAATTCACTTTTTCAACTTAAACCTTTTCCTTTTTGTGGGGTGTTTGTTACTAATTTCTATCATTCATCCAGGTATTTTTATTCATTGTAAAGAGAAGTTATGAAAATTGTTTAAGAGCACATCTTATTTGTTTTCAGAATCTCCTTTTTCATGTTGTCAAATTATCTCCTAGGGAAATTCTTTTCTGTTATGCTAGAAAGCGTGTATGAAGTCAATATTCTTATTTCTTTCCATTTATAAATGTCTTTATTATATTTTTATTTTTATTTATTTTATCTATTTTTGACTAGAGAATTTAATCTCTTAGATTTAGAATGGCATATAGGTCGACATTATTCTATTATTGATGACTGCTTCAGGATATTCTCCTGAGGGGTTCTAAGGTTACTCATAGGAAATCCATAAAAGAGTGCATCGCAGCAATTGATCTGTGATGTCTGCATGTGAGCTGAATTTAGGGATGATGGCAAGCACCTACCTGATAAAAGAATTTTTAACTGGAAATCAAGATCGTATTTTTAAATGACTTTCTACTTTGTTTTTTACTTTTAAAAACATTTTTACTTTTTCTAATTAGTTATACATGACAGTAGAATAAATTTCAACTCATTACACACAAACGGAGCACAACTACTCATTTTCTGGGCTGTACACAATGCACTGTTAAAACACTCATGGAATCATACGTGTACATAGGGTAATATTGTCTGTCTCATTCCACCACCCTTCCAACCACCACACCCTCTCTCCTCCCCACCTTCTTCTCTGCCCGATCAAAAATTCCTCCATTTTTCCCTATCTTTCCCCTTCCCCAAATTACGGGTCAACATTCACATATCACAGAAAACATTTGGCATTTGTTTTTTTGGGATTGGTTGTTTTCACTTGGCATGATATTCTCCAACTCCACCCTTTTTCCTGCAAATGCCATAATTTCGTTCTTCTTTATGGTTGATTAATATTTCATTATATATATATGTATATATATACATTCTCTTTATCCATTCATTTGCTGAAGGGCATGTAGTTGGTTCCATAGTTTAGCTATTGAGCTGCTATAAACATTGATGTGACTGTGCTACTGTAGTATGCTGACTTTACAGTACCCATACTGTAGTATGGGTAGAGATCAAGGAGTGGGATAGCTGGGTCAAATGGTGGTTGCAATCCAAGTTTTCTAAGGAATGTCCTTACTGTGTTCCAGAGTGATTGCACCAATTTTCAGTCCCACCAGCAATGTACCCATGTACCTTTTCCCCCACATCTTGGCAACACTTATTGTTGCTTTTATTCTTGATAATTGCCATTCTGAGATGAAATCTTAGAGTAGTTTTGATTTGCATTTCTCTAATTGCTAGGGATGTTGAACATTTTTTAATATATTTGTCGGTTGATTGTATTTCTTCTGTGAAGTGACTATTTAGTTCCTCAGCCCATTTATTGAGTGGGTTATTTGTGTTTTTGTTGTTGTTTTTTTTTTTTTTGTTGTTGTTGTTTTTGGAGTTATTTATATATCCCGGAGAGTAGTAGTGTTCTATTCAACATGTGTGTGGTAAAGATTTTCTCTCATTCTGTAGGCTTTCCCTTCACATTATTGATTATTTCCCTTGCAGAAACGAAGCTCTTCAGTTTGAATCCATCTCATTTATTGATTCTCAATTTTATTTCTTGTGCCTTAGGAGTCTCTTAAGGAAGTCAGATCCTAAGTTAAAATAAGAAAGATTGGAGCCTACTTTTACACAGGGTCTCTGGTCTAATTAGTAGATCCTTGATCCTTGATCTGGTCTAATTTAGACACAGGGTCTCTGGTCTAATTCCTAGGTCTCTGATCCACCATGAGTTGAGTTTTGTGTAGGGTGAGAGATAGGGGTTTAATTTCATTTTGCTACATATGGATTTCCAGCTTTCCCAGCCTCATTTGTTGAAGAGGGTATCTTTTTGGTGGTTTTGCCTAGTCTGAGATAACTATATTTATTTGGGTTTGTCTGTGTCTTCTATTCTATACCTTAGGTTTACATGTCTATTTTGGTGATGATACCATAGTGTATTTGTTACTATAACTCTGTAGTGTAGTTTAAGGTCTGGTATTTTGATGCCTCCTGCTTCACTCATTTTGTTAAGGATTGTTTTGGCTATTCTGGATCTCTTACATTTCAAAATGAATCTCATGATTGTTTTTCTATTTCTATGATGAATGATATTGGTATTTTAATAGAAATTGCTATAAATATGAATAATTCTTTTGGAAATACGGTCATTTTGACAATATTATTTCTGCCTATACAAGAACATGGGAGATTTTCCATCTTTTAAGGTCTCCATCAATTTCTTTCTTTAGTGTTCTGTAGTTTGCATTGTAGAGGTCTTTCACCTCTTTCTTTAGATTGATTCCTAAGTATTTTAGTTTTGTGAAACTATTGTGAATAGGATAGTTTTCCTAATTTCTCTTTCAGAGGATTCATAATTGATGTATAGAAATGCATTTGATTTATGGATGCTGATTTTATATCCTGCCACTTTGCTGGATTCATTTATTAGCTCTAGAAGTTTTCTGGTGGAATTTTTTGGATCTTCTAAATATAGAATCATGTCATCAACAAATAGTGATAGTTTGAGTTCTTCTTTTCCTATTCAAATCCCTTTGATTTCTTTCTCCTAATTACTTTGACTAGAATTTCTAAGACTGTTTTGAATAGAGGTGATGAAAGAGGGCAAGACTGCCTTGTTCCAGTGTTTAGAGGGAATGCTTTCCACTTTTTTCTAATTAGAATGATGTTGGCCTTGGGCTTAGCATAGATAGTTTTTATAATGTTTAGGTATGTTCCAACTATCCCTATTTTCTTGTGTTTTGAACATGGAGGTGTGCTCTATTTTGTCAAATGCTTTTCAGCATCTATTGAGATGATCAGGGCTGAGAGATAGCTCAGTTGGTAGAGTGCTCGCCTTGCAAGCACAAGGCCCTGGGTTCGATCCCTAGCACTGCAAAAAAAAAGGATGATCAAATGATTCTTATCTTTAAGTCTGTTGATGTGATGAATTATGTTTATTCATTTTCATATGTTGAACCAACCTTGCATCCCTGGGATAAAGCCCATGTGATCATGGTGCACTGTCTTTTTAATAAGTTTTTGTATGCAATTTTTCCAGAATTTTATTGAGAATTTTTGTGTTAATGTTCATCAGAAATATTGGTCTGAAGGTTTCTTTCTTTCTAATTTTGGTATAAAGGCGATACTAACCTCACAGAATAAGTTTGGAAGTTTTCCCTCATTTTCTATTTTATGGAATGTTTTGAGGAGTATTGGTGTTAATTCTTCTTTGAAAATTTGTAGAATTTATCTGAGAATCCATCTGGTTCTGGGCTTTTCTTTGTTGGTAGGCAATTGATGGTGTTTTCTATTTCATTGCTTAAAATTGATTTGTTTAAATTGTGTATGTCCTCCTGATTCAGTTTCAGTAGATCATATGTCTCTAGAATTTTTTTTATATCTTTAAGATTTTCTATTTTAGTGAAGATAAATTTTCAAAATAGTTTCTAATTATCTTCTACATTTCAGCAGTGTTGTTCATGATATTTTCTTTTTTTACACGAATTTTAGTAATTTGAGTTTTCTCTTTCTCTCCATTAGCATCACTAAGGGTTTATCGGTTTTATTTATTTTTTCAAAGAACAAACTTTTCTTCTTGTCAATTTTTTGAATTGTTTGTTTTGGTTCAATTTCATTGATTTAAGCTCTGATTTTAATTAGCTCCTGTCTTCTACTTTTGGTGTTGATTTGATCTTGTTTTTCTATAGCTTTGAGATGTAATGTAAGGTCACTTATTTGTTGACATTTTATTCTTTTAATGAATGAGGTCAATGCAATGAACTTTCCTCTTAGTACTACCTTCAGAGTGTCCCAGGGATTTTGATATGTTTTATCAGTATTCTCATTTACCTCTAAGAATTTCTTTTTATTTCCTCCCTGATTAATTCTATTATCCATTTATCATTCAATATCATATTATTTAGCTTCCATTTGTTGGAGTAGTTTCTATTTTTTTATTTTATCTTTGATTCCTAATTTCATTCCATTATGATCTAATAGAATACAGGGTAGTATTTCTATTTTTTTGCATTTGCTAATAGTTGCTTTGTGGGATATGATATGGTCTATTTTAGAGAAGGATCCATGTTCTGATAAGAAAAAAGTGTATTCACACATTGATGGATGAAATATTCTATATATGTCTGTTAAGTCTAAATTATCAATTGTATTATTGAGTTTTATGCTTTCTTTGTTTAGTGTTTGTTTGCAAGATCTATCCAGTGGTGAGAGAGGTGTGTTAAAGTTACCCAGTATTATTGTGCTGTGGTCTATTTGATTCTTGAAATTGAGAAGGTTTTATTTGTAGATGCTCCATTGTTTGTGGCATATACATTTATGATTGTTATGTCTCGTTGATGCATAATTCCCTTAAGCAGTATGAAATGTCCTTCTTCATCCCTCCGACTAACTTTAACGTAAAGTCCACTTTATCTGATATGAGGATGGAAATCCCTGCTTGTTAATGCAGTCCATGCAAGTGATATTTTTTTTCTCTCCTTTCACCTTCTTCCTGTGGACATCTTTTCCTATGACATGAGTCTCTAGAAAACAACATATTTTGGGTCTTTTTTTTTAAATCCAGTCTTCTTGTCTATGTCTTTTGATTGGTGAGTTTAGGCAATTAACATTCAATGTTATTATTGAGATGTGATTTGTATTCCCCGTCATTTTGATTTATTTTTGTTTTTTAACTTGATTTGTTTCCCCTCTGATTGGCTTTTCCTTCAGTGTAGTTCCTCCCTTTACTGATGATTTTCATTGTTTTTTTTTTTTTTTTCATTTTCTCCTCATGGTATATTTTGCTGAGAATGTTCTATAGTGCAGGCTTCCTAGTTGTACATTCTTTTAACTTTTGTTTATCATGTAAGGTTTTTATTTCATCACCAAATCTGAAATGTAATTTTTCTGGATATAAGATTCTTGTTTGGAAAAAAAAGTAATTCTTGTTTGGCATCCATTTTCTTTCAGAGCTGGGTATATGTTGTTCCTGGAACTTTTAGCTTTGAGGGTCTGGATTGAGACATCTGCTGAGACCTAAAACTGGTTTTCCCATATATGTAATCTGATATTTTTCTCTTGCCTCCTTTAAAATGCTATCCTTATTGTATATGCTATGCATTTTCATTATAAATGGAGTTGGTGTGACTTCATTGTAATTTTGTACATTTGGGATCCTGTAAGCCTCTTGTATTTGATTTTCCATTTCATTCTTTAGGTTAGGTTTGGGAAATTTTGTGATATTATTTTATTGAAAAGATTGTGCATTCCTTTGGTTTGTACCTCCATGCCTTCCTCTATTCTGATAAATCTTAAATTTGGTCTTTTCAGGTTATCCCACACTTCTTGGAAGTTCTGTTCATGGTTTCTTACCATCTTCACTTTGTGGCCAACCTTATTTTCAATATTATATATTTTGTCTTCTTTCCCTGAGGTTTTGTCTTCCAAGTGATCTAGTCTAGTGGTGATGCTTTCTGTTGAATTTTCAATTTGGATTATTGTTTTTTCATTTCAAGGATTTCCGTTCAGTTTTATTTCAGAATCTCTATTTCTTTATTGAAGTGATCTTTTGCTACCTGTATTTGTTCTCTTACGTCATCCTTTACATCACAGATCAGCTTAAGTATGTACATTCTGAACTCCTTCTCTGACATTTCTTCCACCATATTGTCAATGGACTCTATTATTGTAGCATCTTGGTTTGTTTGGGGAGTCTTCTTCCCTTGTTTTTTTTTATGTTTTTCATGTGTCTTCACATCTAGCAGTGTGGATTTGCGGTATTACAGTTTTTACCCTATAGACTTATATTACCTCTGCAGGTTTCCAATACCTCACTTTTAAGGGGAAGATCAATATTAACAGCATCCAATGCAAACAATATGCAGTCTATTAGCTCCTATTAAGACTAAATAGCTCCCATTAAGATGTGTAGCATTTTGTCATGATAAATAGAAATGATGAGTTCAATTATTGTCTACAATATAAACAGTAGCTTTGCAAAAATGTCTACAGCTTTAATGGTCGATAAAGAGTGAACAGGGTTGGTGTAGGAGATGATGTTTCTGAGGTAGTTGGTGGGGGGACTGGAAGTATTAGGTCATAGGAAAAGTGAAAAAGGAATTAATAGAACTTGGCTGTGAGCAGAAGAAAAGAGAGAAAGAGAATCTAGGGAAACAGATAAGTGACAGGAGAATATACAGAGAGTTAAAAAAAAGAAAATAAGAAAATAAAATTAAAATAAAATAAGAAAAAGAGAAAAACAATAAAAAGAAAAAATACTAAAATAAAGGATTATACAACAAAATTTGTAATATACTATTTAGACATCCGATTCCTCAATAGCCTGATACATGAAAAGTACTTGGTTTCAAAAATGTGGAGATGTGAGAGCAAGAAAATCAAAGATAAGAAAAGAAAAATCTCAAAAAAATATTGAACAATTGTTTCTATTGGAGTTCAACAGTTTCTCTGCTTCTCTTCTTCTCTGATGGGTGGGATTGTATGGAGTTTGTGAGTATCTCTACCCTTAGCGTTACTAGAGTTGGGTGGATACTCTTGGAGGTGGAACTCCTGGAGGCCCAGTATAGCAACTGCCAGTTCCTGTCAGAAGACTGAACCCCAGGAATCTCCTTTGTGGCCCACTCTTGTGATATAGAAGCCTGATCTTAGCCCCTATGTCAGTTATGGCCCCAAAATTCCTGATCTCTAATTTAGTCTCTAAACTCTATATCTCCCAATCCTGCCCTTTTGACTTCCCAATCAGGCACCCCTCTCTCTCTGGATGTCCTAAGGACTGAGCATCAGGATATGTGTGTCTGTTGTGGAGTGCTATTCTCTGTTGGGTGGGTCAGGACCAGGTATTGAGTGCTGCGGACTGGCCACATAGCTGTAAGCTCTGGGTGGGATTGGTGGCTAGAGAGGGGTTGAATGACTCGGGATTGGGGAACTGGAGGGCCTTGTTGATTGCCAAATTTGTGGGACCAGAGGAACAGTGTATGCCTGATCAAGGAGGGATTTGGGGACTAGGCTAGTGTAGGGTCCCAGCAAGTGCCAGCCTGAGCTGACCCTGAGAATTCAGTGGGTGCCCTATTGGTTGACCCAGTGAGCTGAGAGCAAGATTCCTTCACACCCTCTTCTAATCTGCTGACCCTGTACCAGGCTTTTTCCTGCCTGTACAGCAATATGGTGGCTATTAATTAGCACACTTAGCAGGGAGACCTCAGATGTAATCAAGCTGGCAGGCACCTTGATAATTGTCTTCCTGGCTGGTGTCCCCAGATGGAAGTGACTGTGTCTGTAGATGATGGTGGCAGTAGCTGTAACTCAAGATGGCAGTGGTGGTGACCCAAGATGGAGGTGACCACTTTAAAAAATGGAGCAATGAAGGTGGGCCATGGAGTGACAGTGATCAGCCATGTTTGGAGATACAGCACTGAGGTGGGTGGTGCATTGTCAGGCAGATGTTTCCAGGCAATGTCCAGTTTCTCAAGGTAGAGGCTACCATGTTGAGGTGGCTATGGTGGTGGCTGCAGTGTCCCAAGATGGAGTCGGCCACATTGGGAGGTAAGGCAGTGGCAGCAGGTAGCTCAGTGATGGTGGTCATCTGCATTGGTTGATGGGGAGCCCACAGTGTGGGAGCTTTTAGCAGGCCCTAAATGTCATTCTTTTAGTATAGCACCTTTTTATTTGGGTAAAGAAAATAAATGTTCAAAACCATTTTTACTCAACTTTGAAAAATTGACATCACCATGATGAATAAAAATTAATACCAGTATAGTAAGTAAAATATTCACTATTGCTTACTGAATGGCTGATTTTGACTGATGTTTCTTCCATGTACGCTCTGTGTAAATCTTGTATATCATTTATATGTAGAATTTCTTTCTCTTTTATATTTGTAAAGCAAGTAATTTAGTTCCAGTCATCTACTGTACTGTCTTAAGGATAATTGCCTTATAAGCAGTTGTGTTTCTGGATCTACTGCAAATGTAGATCTAATAGTATTTGTTGATAATTTTGATATAAAGTTCAAGAGAAAATCACATTAATGAAAAAATTATGTATTTTTTTCTTTTGAGCTGCTCAAAGCAAATATTTTCTCTTTATCAAGATAGGGAAGACCATATGCAAATAAACACCCCCCCCCCCCGAAAAAAAAAAAACCCTCAGATTATAAGAAGTCATCCATTAAAAAGATATTTTTAATATTGGTATGAACTAGTATACTAGATATTGGTATGAACTAGTATTTTTCCCTGCCTAGGCTCAACTTAGTAATTATTGACTTAGCTCTTAGACATTCAAGTAGAGTTGGGGTAAGAGGTCATAATTGAAAATATAAATGTGGAAATTATCATATATGAGATAATAGGATCTATAGTTGAATGTCATCAACAAAATACTGTAAATCTGCATGAAGAGGTCCAAGGGTAGAACACTGAGTTATATCAATGATAACTGCACAGGGTCTGAGGTAGTTTCAACAGGAGACACTAACAGAATTACCTGAAAAATCAGTCATGTTTGAGTTCCTAAAATCCAAATAATAAAGGTGATCAATTGTATTAAATATTATTGACATATCACATAATATTAACATTGAGAATTGACAATTGGATTTGGCAACATGAATGTAGTAAGTAGATAAAAGCTGTTTTGGGCTGAGGAGATAGCTCAGTTGGTAGAGTGCTTGTCTTGCAAGCACAAGGCCCTGAGTTCGATCTCCAGCACCAAAAAAAAAAAAAAAAAAAAAAAAAAAAAAAGATAAAAAAGCTGTCTTGATATAATTGAGAGTGAAATAATTATTTAGAGAGAATCCCAAAATGGTTAAATTGGAGATACTATATACAGATAACTATGTGGATGCATTTTTTTCAGAAAGGAAGGTAATACTAGGCAATAATTTTGTTCACTAATTTTCTTAAAATTGTAGGTGAGTATATATATATACACATATATATATATTATACATGTATACAATTAAGAGAAATTTTTCAATGAATAATTTTGTAGAATCTAAGGATAAAAATGTTAAGAATATTTGAAGTCCTGTGCAGCTGAGTATCATCCTTAAGAGGGATCTGAAAATAAATAATGGTGCAAAGTGATCTCCATCTGTTCAAGAATTTTTCTTACTTCTTAATCAAGCAGATTTTGATCATAAACCAATGACATAGTAGAGATGTGAACTCATTTCTTGACAGTAAAGGTAAAGAATCAATTCAAATAAAAACTGGCAAATTATTTTGCAGCATATAACAATACTGAAAACAAAATGCAGTTTTGAAATGAATATTTTTTCCTAGTTATTTTGCAACCTTGTCAAAACTAACATATCTCAAATGTAAGTATCTTTGGAAATATTTTTAAATTATTACCTAATAAAAGAGACACTGCAGTAGATTGAGAATGAAAGCCACCTGGGTTGAAGTAAACAGATAAAATGGCCTGAGTTGAATTAATAATTGAAAGAAATCACTGACATTTATTTTTATTTATGCTTTTGAAAACATAAAAAGTACAGAAATAACTAATTCAAAAAATGAAGAAGTGAATATATCATAAATACTGAGAAAATTATAAAACAATACAAATACTGTGGAATAATGTTAGTGGTTATTGAATTCCCCTTTTGAATCACCTAAGAGAATGTAGAATAAGACAGTAATTGAAGGGATGTGATCTTGAAAAGGGCCCCTACTGTCATGGGAGTGTATTAGATTTCCCATTAAATCATGACTGAAAAAATACATACATGACCAAATTTAGTATAAGAATCATGGATTTGAAGCAAAGATGAAAAAAAAAAGTGTTCAATTTATGCTACACAGAATCACTCAATTTGGGCTTAGAAGATGCGATGTAATGACTAGTGTAAGGATGCTATGATTGGAACAAACTTTCCTGTTCCAAGAACAGAAGGCTTGTATGTCTGGAGCATAGTGAGCATGGGGTTAAGCATTTTGAGATGAAGTCTATTGTGCAGTTTAGGGACAGATGATCAGAACGCCATTGACCCTATCCTTGACTGCATTAGTTCTAGGCTGTTCTCCACACACAAGTGTTAATTAAACGTGGGGAAAGGCAGGGTAGTCACTACGTCGAGTACAGGTGCCAGACACTAGCAAGAAGAGAGACCAGTTAGGAGACTGTTCTTTCTCTCACTGTTGAAGTAGCAATGACTTGGATACATATATAGACTTTCTTTTCAAGTGTAGAGTGGATGCCCCAGAGAAAATGGTGCCCAGGAATCATAAGGAAAGAATTTTCAGGAGCAAGAGGGAGTTAAAGCCTGGAGGTGTAAAATGGATTTGTGGTGGATAAGAGATACCGAAATAAAACAGAGAAAGCAAACACAACACACATCTTATTTTCCCTGTAAATTTTCAAGGAGAGGTCAGGGTAGAATATTCACTTAGACATCAGGGCCAGTGTGCACTCTGAGGACAAGGGTGGGATGATTCTTGGCTGACAGTTCTCTCCATGAGAAAGTGCAGAGTTTCTACAGGTCATGGCAAAGTTTTCTTCATGCTGAAAATAATGACCTATTGCTTTGTCATGATTAGCGTACCAAAAGTTTTTAAAAATGTAAAAGAAAATCTCAACAGATAGGACTTGCAAAAGTGGGGCTTCATTGTGCTTCAAATACATGAGGCTATGAGTCCTGAACAAATATTTAATAATATTTACTTATATGGAAAAGATCATTTTCCTTTTCCTGTGCCAAATTCAAAAAGGTTTTCCTCATCCATCTCTAACATTTGCCCTGTACACCAATAAAAACAGTTTAATAAGTGATGCCTAGAAGCAATTGAGAAATGGTGGACTACAACTAAACATTGCTTGCTCATTTTCTCTTTTTACCAAGGAAACATTGTCCCCAACATGATTGTACTCATTGCTGACTGCTGAATAAATTCACCTCTGGTACTCATTTTGTCGTCCTTTCTAACCTTCTCATTATTTCTCTATTTTGCCCTCAGGATAATAATGAGTCAAAAACTTACTTAATTATGTCCGATAAGTATAAGAACAGTATAAGCAGGAACTTTTTATTTAGGACAAAGAAATCCATTGACTATCAAGTAAATTGGACATAATATTCAACTTGTAAAAAATTTGTTAGTTCAAAGTCTTTTTCAGAATCCAAGACATCAAATTTCTCTTAGATGATATCTCATTTTTAATCAAACATTAGGACTTAGAAAATATTTTTTAAATCTCTTTGTTCATCAATTAAACATATTCTGTTTGTTCTAGAAATCATTGGTTAATCTATACTCCTTGATGAAATAACCATTTTAATAAGTGTATTAATTACACTAAATAGCACAAGTATATATATTTTGGTATATAATTACTTCATTTCCAAAACTATCCTTCATGTACAATAGTGTTTCTCTGGAAAACTGTATAAAGAGTTTCACAGAAATAATTTAAAAATACATATATTTTATGTTTATCATTCAACTCATTCTTTTCTATATGTTCAATACATAAAATTGTTATGCTTCATATTTTGGTCTCCCAGTGATACAATTTTTCATGAGACAGTAGGAGCTTAACTTCACAGCAGAAGAACAGAGCAACATATGGTCCAACATTTTCATGCTGGGAAAAGCACAGCTTAACCCTGTGAGGAAAAGAATGGTTGGAGTGTCTGAACTATGGTTCACCTAGAGTTTTCTGAGGTGGTGTGAAGAGACTCACTGAATACAAAAATAGGGGAGCAAGGAATTACGTTTGTGCAGAGGAAATACACCATTTTCATCAGTTGCTAGTTATTTATTTTCCTGTTACTTCAACTAATTTCACGGAGTAAGTCAGCACTTTTGGAAAACCATCAATTTCTTCTATTCTCTGCCATACTTTACAAATCATTTGAGAGTATTTAGTCTGTACACTGCAATTTCTGTGGTTACTATTCCTCTTGGGGAATAATGTTAAAACTGGGGAACAACTTTATATTGGAATTGTTATATTATAATGTATTTCACATTAGCTATTTTCTTATAAAGGAACTGTGATAATGTATACTACAAAATCATTGTACAAAATAATTGCATAAAGTGCAAAAATATGTTTTTTGGAAAACTACACAAATTTATATTGAGCAAGATTTTAAGTAATTAAACAAGGGTTAACTTATTCATCAATTAACTTATAGAATATGTCTATACATACCTTATATTTAATTATCATATTTAATCCCACTAATAATCTCAGGGATACATATTAATTACTTCATTTTTTAAAACAGGAATGTTGCAGTTAAATGAGGCAAAACATTTTATTCAAAATCACAGAGCAAGTAAATAGAAGAATTATCTGTGATCAAATTTCACTGATTTTTCTCTGTATGATAGGATTATTATATCAATATAAAGTCTGTAACAATTTCTTTAAAAAATGACAGCTCTAAAATGTATGTATACATATATATTATATATATACATGCAGTAAATACATTTATATATGCTTACAAATTCTTTCAGAAATGTGAATATAACCAATTTGTAAACAATGTTTCTAACAGTGATATTAGAAATTGCTGTTATGTTGCTGGAGGATTTTATGATTATTATGATGGTAGAATTTCTTTGTATACTGTACATTTAAGTATTATCAGACTCTAATATCTAATAAAATAATCAGTAATACAACAGTGTGATATGGCATATAGAATTATATCCTAGAATGTTTACATTGATTAGCATTCATGTATTTAGGGGCAATTAATTTATATAAACAATTGTCATTGATATCTTTTCACAGGGAAATCTAATATGCTCCTAGCATGTGACCTCTATTCAAGGATAATAATTCAGTCTGCCTAATTTTCTTGGTCATTGTTTTCTAATCCTTTTTTCTCTTGACACATTGTAGTATAAAGTGAGGATAATTAATTAATTGGCTTCAGAAAACCATTTGTAAGTAAAAAGTTTGTATCTGGATAATTAATTTGACAGTGAAGCCCATTTTCCATAGAGTGAGAATAATTTCCTTCTCTACATTCTCAAATGATTTGACAAAGACTGGCAGATGAACAATGGGATAGACCAGAAAATTATCCCATTTTTCTCTACCTCATATGCAAACACTTGAGAAGCCTATTTAAAATCTCTACCTAAAGACAGAAACAATGTCAATTGAAATGAATGGGAACACTGAGATCCTTACTTCAAAAAGATTAAGAATCTGTCAAAGGTAATTCTGATAGTTCATGCTGGTAGAGAACTGCTTTGAATGCAGTGTATTTGCTCAAAGTAGGAAAAGAGAAATTGTGGAGCAAATGCGAAGAGTGGATGAGCAATGTGACCATGTAACTCCCTCCTGACACCTCTGGCCTGAACTCTGACAACGACCCCCTGGCATTCCGAAAGGGAGCAGAGAGACAGAACTTGCAGCCTAGAAGCAGAGAAACCTAGTCAACCCCAGGGCGTCTGCTCCACAGAACTGTACCCTGATGGGATACTGATGAGAGATGGCAGGAGAAAGCAGCAGGAGTGTAGATAAACAGATTAGAACAGGCGGGCAAAGAACAATTATCAAAGATGTGTTAATCACTCCCTCTTCCTTCTTCTTCAGTCCTGTGCAGCCCATAGAAATTAATATCGTGGTATTAGAAGAGATAATCTAGTGGAAAAGTACAAAATTTACAAGCAAACTGTGGGAAAATTTGCCTTAACACTGCACTCAATCCTTCACCTTTTATTCCAAGGTGTTATTATTATTACCTTTGTCATAGCTGGAGAAACTAACACAAGAAGGTGCCCTACTGCATTAATAAACAAAATTGAATCCAGACTCCATTGTCTGTTAATTAAAATATCAGTGAAATGATGCTGATTTATGCCAAATAACAACTTTCTCCTCTTCCTGAGTCCCAAATTTTCTCTTTCTAAGAAGAAAAAGAACATATACATCTAAATCTAGATATATAGCAATTCAGGCTGGAATAAAATACCTCTCCTTTTTCCTATAGTATCACCAGAAAGAACCAGCTTCTTGACGTGATTACTCAGATACTTAACCCATGGTTACAACTTTCTGAGATATTTTCTTGTTAAATAATAGCTAATGCTGATAATACTTGGAAATTGTTGTGTTCTTTTAAGCTGCATTTTAGCTCATATATTCATGATGATATTTTCATTATCTATTTAATACAAGGTGAGAGAAGTAAGGCACCAGATAAAATATTCAACAGAATATAGAATAAATTAAGGTCTTGGACAAAAAAACAAAAACAAACAAACAAAAAAAACTATGCAGTATTTGAAGTCCCAGATCTTAACTACTGTATCATGCTTATCATATATTTGTCCCAGATTTTACAAGTGCTAATTCTTATCATTTAACTTGCCCCTGCTCTCCCATGTTAATCATATTAAATCAATCCTCCCAAAAGATAGTTGATTTTATAGTCAGCTTCCAATTTTAAATTTATTCAAAGATCGTGCTTCAAAAATTTTCTTATAATTACTGCTGTAAATCATTGTTAATTGTTGCCCAAATATCATTTCTTCAGTGAGGTTATCAGCTCTTCCAACCCTTGGGTAATCTGAATTTCTCTACTCTTTGTATCAGTATCAGAGACTCAACAAATTACTTGGTGACTTTAAACAAAGGGAAGTTAAATTCTCACAAGGGTGGAGGTTTGAGTTCTGATATCAAAGTGTTAGCAGGGATATGGTGCTCCTGTAGCCTATGGAGGAGAAACTTCTTGCTTTGCCCTTTAGTTTATAGGAACTCCAGGCAGCTCTTAGGTAATGGCTATATGATGCTAATAACTGCCTCCATCTTCACATGGTTTTCTCTTTTACAGATCTCGGTATCTCATCTCTCCTTCTTTCTAAGACACCCAGTATAGTAAGTACAGCTCAACCCAAGTTCGAAGTGATCTTTAATAGAGGTCATGAATTTAATTAGAATGACCCTTTTTCCAAATATGGTCATCTTCACATGTTCCTGGGTTGGAATTTGAATGTGTCTTCTTGGGAGTCACTATTCAGCTTACCACACTCATTTTCTCTTTTATCAAATCATTTAATATTTTATATAGAATGTTTAATGTATTTATGATTAAATTTGCTTATTTTTTTACCTCCCTTTGACAAAAAATAAACTGAATAGTTCAAGAAACAGTTCATTTTGCATACCAAGGAATGCCAGTTTCTAGAACAAAATATCTCCAGAATAAAATCTTAACAAAATATATCTTAGTGGTAGGATCAAAATAAAGACAAACTATGCAAATTGCACAATCATTGAGACTCTGAAAAAAATATATATATTTTTTCATACAAACCAGCAATCTCATCACTGAGTAGATATCTAAAGGAAATGAAAGCAGCATGTAGAGAGTAGAATAATGGTTACCAGAGGTTGGGGAGAAGAGTAAGGGAGAATAGAGACTGATGGGTCAAGAGATAAAAAGTTAGGAGAAATTACTTCTGGTATTCTGTTACACAGCAGGGTAACCAGAGTAAAAAACCATGTATTGCACATTTAAAAATAACCAACAGAGAAGATTTTGAATACTTCACCACCAAGAAATGATAATTATTTGAGATGATTTAAACATACTAATTACCCCAAATTTACCGCTATGCAAAGTGTACATGCATCAAAATGATTCATTTTACCTCATACATTTGTACAGTTATTATGTGCCAATTAAAAGGTATTTTTATAATTGATTTTTGTTTTGTGCAAGGGATTAAACCCAGAGGTACTTAACCACTTAACCACATCCCCAAGCCCTTTTTATATTTTATTTTGAGACAAGGCCTCCTAAATTGCTGAGGATGTCTTTGAACTTACAATCAGCCTACCTTAGCCTCTGGAACCTTTGGGAAAACAGGTTTGTGCCACCTTACGTAGCTAAAAGGTTTATTTGTTCTTTTCTTTTGTTTTAATTCTCAATAACAAAAAAATATAAAGACTTGTAAACTCTCATAGATTATCTGGTTTAACATCAACATTGCTCTTTCCAAAGCTTTTCCTTATCTTTACCATCTAAATATTTATATTCTTACTAGAATCACAAAGATTGTGCTATTTTGTGTTTCCCCTCCAAAGTCTGGTTATTAGTGGTTATTCATATCAGAAGTTGAAACCATGTCTACCCAGAATATTTAGACATTTTCTAAGATGTGGTCATTCTTTTATCGAATGCTTGATTATTTTAGGGAACTTGCATATTCAATCTCCTGCTTGGTTCTAGAACACGTTCCTGAATGTTTGTAATCATGATATCATACTCCACTGAAAGCAAAACAATTAAATGAAGTGTTTCAAAGCAGTATAAAATTGCTTTGACTAATGATCAACAAAAGTTAATTCCTGAAACCCTGACTGGAGGCCTGAATAGGCTGTTTCTTCACACTTGCTAGGGAGGTTCTTCATTCAAATGTGAAGGTAATGAATGAAAATCTTCAAAGTAAAGGATTATTATCACCTTTACATGTATGTAAGGATAGGGAGTTGGATTCTAACATTTACCTATGTTTTTTGGAAATAATCAGCAAAATCCATAGTTTGCAGAAATCTCAGGTATGTTCTGAGAATTCATGTATTCTAACATTTAACCTGAACAATTAAAATGTGTACAGTTGATTAATTTGTACAAAAATTTGTTAAGTACCCTATTACATATCATGTATTATTCTAAATGCCAAATATACAGAGAGAAAAACATATAAAAATTTTTAAGTTAAATGATCTTACATTATCATAGAGGAGATTAGAAAGAATAGAAAATTAAAGTACAGAGAATTACAGGTAGCATGACACATGCTCTGGAGAAATAAAGTTTGTAGAAGATAGGAAATGTGGATATTAGACCAAAAAAAAAAAAAAAAAAAAAAGCTGTGAACATAGAATGGAGAGGGGAAGTCACATATTTTCACGTATTTTTAAATTTCTTCTAAATACATAATATAGAAAAATTTTATTCAAATTATATAATAATAGTCACATCTTAGAGTACTACTTATAGAACATGGGAATAAAATCTTCTGAGCTATAATTATTAATAAAACACAAAGCCTGAGTAATAATTCACTGTGTATATGTACCACAATTCTTTATCCATTCATGTGTTGATGGGCATCTAGGTGGGTTCCAGAGCTTAGCTATTGTGAATTGTGCTGCTATAAACATTGATGTGGCCATATTACTGTAGTATGCTGATTTTAAGTCCCGTGGGTATATATGAAGGAGTGGAATAGTTGGGTCAAATGGCGGTTCATTTTCTAAGGAATCTCCATATTGCTTCCAAGAGTGGTTGCACCAATTTGCAGTCCCACCAGCAGTGTATGAGTATACCTTTCTCCCCACATCCTTGCCAAAACTTCTTGTTGCTTGTATTCTTGATAATTGCCATTCTGACTAGAGTGAGATGCATTTCTCTAATTGCTAGAGGTGTCAAACATCTTTTCATATATTTGTTGACCATTTGTATTTCTTCTTCTATGAAGTGCCTGTTCAGTTCTTCTGTCCAATTATTAATTGGTTTTAATGGAATAATACTCAGCATAAAGAAGAATGACTTTATGATATTTGCCAGTAAATGAATGTATCTGAAGACTATCATGCTAAGTGAAATAAGCCAATTTCCCAAACTGAAATGTTGAATGTTTTCATTGAGATGCACAAGCTAAACCACAATTAAAGAGGGGGTGGAGAAGATGAGTTCAGTAGTTAGACAAAGGAGATAAAGGGAAGGGAGGTGTATAGGAATAGGAAAGACAGTAGAATAAGTCTGACATAGTTTTCTTATGTACACATGAAAATACCTAAGTGAATCCCACCATTGTACCCACCAACAAGAATGGACTCCTAATAGAATAAGATATATTCCATGCTTATATAATTTTATCAAAATAGATTCTATAGTCTTGCATAACTAAGAAGAACCAATAAAATATTTAAAATGGGGAATTGATTACAAAGAAATATTTAAGTAAAAACAAAATTAAGTTTGTGGATTCTACATAGGTTAAAAACAGTATTATACAACATGTACCTGTATAGAAAAAATATTTTGGACATGTTGCTGCTATATGTTGGTGGGTAATCATTGAAATCAAGACAGTTTGTATTCAGTCTTTGAAATGATAAGTTTACACTCTCTTTCATATTAATGCATGATGAAAGGAGATTTTGGAGACAAGGTAAATTTTTTTCAAGGTGATTTTCTTATGTCCTCTATTAACAGGAACGAAATGCTCCCTTTAAAGAAGAAAAGTTGGATGCATGGTGCAAGTAAGGTTTTCCTGTTCCCAGTTTCATCCCTTTAAAATGATTTTGATACATTTGTTGTTTGGGTCAAATCAAAGCATTGACCAAAAAGAGATGATGGTGTTTGTTTGTTTGTTTAAGTAGAAAATGGCAGTTACTTTCTGAGTATTTATTTTCTAAATCTGTCAACATAATTTGCATTTTTTTCAAAATGCAACAAATATATCTGTTATTTTCAAATGACTATTCAAACACAATTGTAAAAAGTACCAAGTTAACATTCATGAAGAACTAACTGTGAGAATTCTACTCAATTTGGGGATGTACAGAAAATAGAAAAGGACATATCTTTGTTTCAATAAATTTAAAATGCCAAATGTCTCTACATGCATAATTTTTTTTATTTAAAAAAATTGTATTTATGTAGAATAGCATATAGAAAAAGGCACCAAAGTTTAAAATTAAATGAATTTTCTCAACATACTGAAAGTGCGTGCACACACACACACACACACACACACACACACAACTTTTGATTGTTGTTATGATTTAAATATTAGATGTTTGATTAGATGCATTAATTCCCTGATAGGGATTAACTGAGTGGTAATTGATGGCAGATGATGTGACTGGAGGAGGTGGGTCATTGGAAGTATGCTTTTGAGGTATATATTTTGTCCTTGGAAAATGGAGTCTCTCTTTCTCTGCTTAAGGCTGTGACTCTCTGAGCTTCTTTCCTCTACCACACCCTTCTGCCATGATGTTCTATCTCATCATAGGCCCCCCAAAATGGGGTCAGTCTATGGAACGAGACCTCTGAAACTGTGAAGCTCCTAGTAAACATTTTCTCCTCTAATTGTTCTTGTCAAGTCTTTTGCTCATAGAAGTAAAAAACTGCCTAAAACACTGATTCTGGGAAACGAACACAGGGCCTCATGTATGCTAGGCAAGTTCTCTAACGCTGCTCTATTACCGGTCCCTTAAAAGTGCCCCTTTATGACCATGCTTATGAAAAATAAAAGAAAAACTTACCAGCATTTTAGTTTAATTCACTGATGAAGTTACAACCCTCATAATCTATTTACTCTAACACTCTTGCATTGTCTAACACATAAGCTTTTTTTAAAAATTTTTGTTTTATTTTTACAGGCTGCATTTTGATTCGTTGTACACAAATGGGGGCACACCATTTCATTCCTATGGTTGTGCACGATGTAGATTCATACCATTCATGTAATCATACATGTACATAGGGTAATGATGTCTGGCTCATTCCACCATCTTTCATACCTCTGCTCCCTCTCACATGGTCCATTTTATATCTGGTTTGTATATTTTGAATTAAATTATGGGTCCTACATCATCATCATTTCTTTCTTTTGTAGTTTGGTTTGGAAAAATCCATGTGATATTCTCTTACTCATTCTGAGTCAATTTGCAAGATGTTTAACTTAATTCCACCTGCCTCCAGATGCTACAATACCCTTGGGAAAAATCTTTCCCTGTTTGACTCCTTGGTTACAGAAGGGTGATTGACGTGTAGACAATCCCACTTGCAACCTAAGACTTTGAGCAACCCAATCAAGTACTACCAAGATCAGCAATTCATCCAATAAAGATGCAAAATTGTAAGAAACAAATGTTTGTTTCTTGTCATTGATGTTACACTTTTGCTTGTTATACAGCAATAACTTGGTGAATCTACTTTCTGATGTTAGTAGTTGCAATTAAGAACATATTGGTAGGAAATGCTAATATTGTTAGCAAATAACTAAAAAATTGTTTGGTGGGCGACTCCTCCTGCAATACCTTTCAGATATTTTGTACAAGTTGTTCTTTTGTTTAACGTCCTTTAAGCTAGAATTTTTAAGCGATAATTAAACTAATTTGAAAGAGATGACCTTGAAAGTATTCTATAGAGATTTATGAATCTTGAGCACTGAGCCTCTTATGCCTTTGAAAGGTGGGAAGAGGAGAAAAAGGCAGCACCAACAGTGAAAGACAACCATCATTGTGATAAAGGGATAAACAGGGGAATATGACATTCCAGAATTCTAGGGAGAACACTGTTCCATTTCAAAAACTAATATCAAAAATGAAAATCAGCCGGGCACAGTAGCACATGCCTGTAATCCCAGTTCCTCAGTAGGCTAAGGCAGAAGGATCTAGAGTACAAAACCAGACTCAGCAAAATCAAGACATTAAGCAACTCAGTGAGACCCTCTAAATAAAATAGGAAATAAAGCTGGGGATGTGGTTCAGTGGTTGGGGCCCCGTTACTCTCCCAAAAAAGAAAAAGAATATCATCACTTGTTCATATGTTTCTGAGATTCCAGTCAAGTTTAGGATGAATAATCTTTGGTACTTGAATTATATGAGTCTTGGTAATTGCTGTGAAGATGTGGAACACTGTGATAATTTAGGTACAATGAGATGAATTCAACAGTAAAAAGAAAGAAAGCATGTATTTATTTATAGGAGAAGGGGGTGAAGATGGATTTGACCAAAAATTTTATTTTTTTATTAAATTATTTAATGTTACTAAAGAATGAATGGAAACAAGATGCAGTTTATAGATATGCATATAGGAAAGTTTGAGAGTGAAAATTTGGAAGAAAAGTCTTCTGATTATTCTTGCTTTCTCAGTGCAAGTATATGAAAAATTAATAACCATGTTTGAGGACAGAATATTTGAAGTTTTAGAAGAAAGAGAAAAATATGAAATAGTCATCTCAACGTGCAATTGTATGATGGTGTAGTAGAGTAATGCTAAATAAATGTTTTATACATAGTTTCTTGTAAATGCTTTATTCAAAGTCTTTCATAAAGTAGGAAATTATGAGTTGTGAATATTATTTTAAATATCCTACCTCTGATAGGCAAAAATATCAAATATTCAGACCTCCTTTCTCAATTAAGAATTTTGCTTATGTTGACTGCAGATACATAATGTTAGTAAAAGTATATAACATTTGCCTCTTCACAAAAAAGTTCCTAGTGTATAACTGGTGTTCATATAAAGATTTTACCTTTTCTTTTTTCTTAGAAGTTTCCATTTTATAGCTAGATTATGTGACTAAAAAGAGAAATATGTGGCTCACTAGAATTCATCAATATGAATATTTAATGTAATTCTTTTACCAATTGTCTTCCATGGTTTACATTATTCACTAAAAAGCTATTGTTCATTTCAGTTCTAGGGTGCCTGAGTTTTAAAATATTTAATGAAAGATACTTTCCAAATACATACATTAATTTCAACTTTTATAGACTGATTCCCTGTATAAAAGGAGTCCTTTAATTAATAGTTGACTGTTTTACACAATGTAAACAATGTTTACATTTTTTTTAATTTAAAGAAGATAAAATAACTTATTAGAGCATAATAATCTTCACTTCCACTTCTGGGTGTTATAGAAATATAAAAAAGAAGTATAAGATATAGCTACTCTTGTTATTAAGACATGTTTTACAAATGTCAAAAAGACGTTAACCCATTGAGTACCAAGTATTGATTCTGTGAATATTTCAATGAAATTGAAACAGGTGCATTCAAATATATTGAAAATCATAATATACCACTCATATATCGTAGTATTTCATACTGTATTATAATTGTATTATGTATAATTAAATAAATGTTATATATTATATACTATATTTAAATTTTTATAGGTATTTTACTTCTAGAATGATGGCAGAAATTAAATTAAATGATCAATAAATTGGTAAATGCTTCAATTTAATTGTATTTTCTGAGGTAACTTTTATGGAATTACACATCCACACTTCATTTTATTAAGCCTACACAGGGAATAGTACAATAAAAAATATTATAAATCGGAGAAAAATAATAAAAAACCTAGGATGTTTAACTACCAATGTTTTGTCAAAAGGAAACCATAGTATTTATTCATATTAGTCCTGTGAGGCACTTTACAAAGATATGTATTTTGTTTTTATTTAGAACATTAGATTTATTCATAGTATCTGTGTTCCTTTTCACATAATTATACATACAAATAATTTGATTTCAATCCCCACTACTCCTCCCTTTCCTCTCCTTCCTCCCTCTTTTTCATTTTATCTACTCTATTGATCTTCCTTTCACACCTTTATTTATTTATTTATTTTTAATATTTTATTTTATTGGTTCTAATAGTGTTACATAACAGTGGAATGCACTTATGAAATTTGATAGATCATACATAAATGGAGTGTAATATCTCATTTTCTGACTATACATTTGCAGGATGACATCGGTCACATGCATTCATACATGTACATAAGGTAATGTCTGTTTCACTCTACCCCATACCCCTTCCTGTCCTTTCACTCCCCTCTACCTAATATAAAGTAATTTTTTTGATTGGTACTTTGTCCACATCCTTAAAGGAGCTATGCCTTTGGTACATTTATATATCCATATAACATGATTCTGTTAGATTTATTCCATATTTCTTTCACTATTCCTTCCTTCCTCTCTCTCCTCTTACTTCCTTTCCATTGATCTTCTCTTTATCTTTGTGATATCACATCCCTTCCCCCACTTCTTCCTTTTCCACAATTTTGCTTTAACTTCTGGATATAAGAGGAAACCTTCAAGCCTTGATTTTCTGAGTCTGGCTTATTTCACTTAGTATGATTTTTTCCATTTCCTTCCATTTTCTGGCAAATATCATTATTTTCATTATTTTTTATAGCTGTGCAAAATTTCATTATATATGGAACATTTTCTTAATCCATTCATCTGTTGATGGTTATCTGGTTTGATTCCATAATTTGTATATTGTGAATTGTGCTGCTATAAACATCATAGTGATTGTATTACTGTAGTGTGCCAATTTTAGTTCTCTAGGACAAATCTGGAGGAGTGAGATAGCTGGGATATATGGTGGCTCTACTCTTAATATTTTCAGGAATCTCCACACTACTTTTCAAAGAAATTTCACTAATTTGCAGTCCCACCAACAATATATGCCATTCTTTTCTCCACTTCCTTACCAACAATGTATTCCTGATAATTGCATTCTAACTGGAATGAGATAAAATCTTAATGTACTTTTGATTTACATTTCCCTGATTGCTAGAATTTTTGAACATTTTTTCAACTATATTTTGGTCATTTGTGTTTCTTTTTTATGAAAAATTGATGTTTATTTTTTTGTTCTCTTATTGATTGGGTTATTTGGCTTTTTTGGTATTGAGTCTTTTGAGTTCTTTATATTTTCTTTATATGTTAATTGTCAGAGAAATAACTGGCAAAGATTTTCTCACATTATGTACTATCTCTTTGCTCTCTTAATATTTCTTTTGCTTTGCAGAAGCTTTTTAATTTGATGACATCCCATTTATTGGTTCTTTGTTTTATTTCTTGAGCTTTAGGAATGTTATTGAGGAAGTCAGTGCCTATACCACTAAGATGGAGTGTTGACCCTATGTTTTATTCCAGTAGTTGCAAGGTTTATGGTTTAATTACTAAGCCTTTCATGCATTTCAATTTGAATTGTGTACATAGTGAAAGATAGAGATCTAATTTCAGTCTTATACATATCCAGTTTTCTCAGCACACTTTGTACCAAAAAAATTTGTATTTTTGGCAACTTTGTCATGTGTCAGGTGGCTTTATATTTGTGTCCTTGACCCTGACTTCTATCCTATTCCATTGGTCTTCATGTCTACTTTGATGTCAATACCATGCTGTTTGTATTAATAAAATTCTTTAGTATAATTTGCATTCTGAGTTAATTTTCTCATTCAAAATTGCTTTTGGTATTCTGAGTGTCTTATTCTTCCAAATAAATTCAAGGTATTTCTTTTTTCTACTTCTGTGAAGAATGTTGTTTTGATGTGAATAATATTCTATCTGAATATTGGTTTTGATAGGTCCTTTTCAATTATATTCTTCAGTGTCTATAGTTTTTTACTTCCTGGGTTATATTGATTCCCAGTTTTGTTTTTGTTTTTGTTTCTTTCTTTCTTTCTTTCTTTCTTTTTATCTTTTTTAGATTAATGTGAAGAGGAGGTTTTTCCTGATTTCTTTCTCAGCTTAATCACTCTTGGAGAGTATAGAAAAGCTATAGATTTATGAGTGTGATTTTGTATCCTGCTACTTTGAAAATTCATTCATCAACACTAGGAGTCTTCTGGTGAAATTTTTTAGGTCTTCTAGATATAGGATCATGTCATTGACAAACAGTGATAGTTTCATATTTTCTTTTCCTCTTTGCATGCCTTTATTTCTTTACCTTGTCTGATTGCTGAAGTATCAAGGACTATATTGAATAGAAGTGTTGAGAGTTGACATCCTTGTCTTTCTTTATTATAGAGAAAATGTTTCACTTTTTCTATATTCAAGACAATGTTGGCTTTGTGTTTGTCATATGCAGCCTTTATAATGTTGAGGTATATTCCTTTTTAATATGAATGGATGCTGTATTTTATTAAGTCCTTTTCTTTATTTACAGAGAAGATCATGTGGTTCTCATTCTTAAGTCTGTTTATGTGGTGAATTACATTTGTTGATCTGCATACCTTGAACCAACCTTGTATCCCTGGGATAAAGTCCACTTGGTCATGGTGTATTATCTTCTTATTGTGTTTTTGAATGTGTTTTCTAATATTTAACTGAGGACTGTTTCATCTATGTTCGTTAGTGATAATGAGCTGTAGAGTTCTCTCCTAGATGTGTCATTATCTGATTTTGTTAGCAGGGCTATACTGGCCTCCTAGAATATCTTTGGGAGTGTTCCTTCCCATTCAATTTCATGAGATAATTTGAAGAAAACTGTTGTTAGTTCTTTTGAGAAGGCTGGTAAAACACAGCTGAGAGTCCATCTGGTGCAGGGCTTCTCTTTTTTGGTAGACTTTTATTTGCTGTTTCAATGCCATTACTAGATATTTGTCTGTTTAGGTTTTCTTATCTTCCTGTTTCCACTTGGTTAGATCATACGTGTTTAGGAATTTGTTAATATCTTCTAGATTTTGCAGTTTGTTGGAGTATAAATTTTCAAAATAACTTCCAATAATTGGATTTCAGTTGTGTCTGTGGTTATTTATCCTGTTTCATCTCTAATTTCTTAATTTGTATTTTATCTTGCTTTTATATAGTTTAGCTAGGGAATTATTAATTTTATTTGTCTTTTCAGTGAAATAACACTTCAACAACAAATTTCTCCCTTAGTACTGCTTTCATAATGTCCCAAGGATTTTGAGGTATTGTATCATTGTTTTCATTTGTTTCTAAGATTTTTCATGATTTTCTCTTCTTTGATCTATTCTTAATTTAAAGTAATATTATTTAGTTTCCATATATTTGTTTTTTTAATTTTTCTTGCTGTTCATTGCTGGCTTTATTGTATTATGATCCAATAGTATGCATGGGACTATATCTAGATTTTTGTATTTGCTAAGATTTACAGTATGACCTATGTAGTATGGTCTATTTTGAAAAGGTTCCATGGGCTGCTGAGAAGAAGGTATATTCAGTTGTTTGAGGATAAAATATTCTATACATGTCTTTTATGCACATTTAATTTATAGTATTATTTAGGTTAGATAAATCTTCATTTATTTTATGTTTTAATGAACTGTCTTTTGATACTAAGAGTGTGTTGAGGTCACCCCAGTATTATCATTTTGAGATCTATCTTGGATTTAATGTTAAGGAGTATTTCTTAATATAATTGGGTTCACTGATATTTGAGATTTATATACATGTACATATATACATATATACTATATATACTATTATCATATCATCTCATTGGATTTTTCCCTTTACCAGGATATCATGGCCTACTTTATCTTTTCTGATTAATTTTTGCTTGAAATCAACTGTGTCAGTTATGAGAATTGCTATCCTGGTTTATTTATAGACTCTTTTTGCATGGAATATTTGTTCTATCATTTTTCCTTCAGCCTATGAGTGTCTTTGCCTATGAGATAAGTCTCTTGCAGACAACACATAGTTGGATCTTGTTTTCTAATCTATGATTTTTAATTGGGGAGTTGAAACCATTTATATTCAGTGTTATAATGGATATGTGTTTGTGGTTTACTGCCATTTTGATTTTTTGTTGTGTTTAATTCCATCTAGATTCTCCTTTAAATGATACATCTTCTATTCCTCTTCATTTATTTGGGAGCTTCGGGATTTGATTTGGGTTTCTCTGTGAGCAGTTTATCTTTGAGATTACACTGAGAATGCATTGCAGTGCTGACCTGGTTGTCACGAATTCTTTTAGTTATCTTTGTTATTGAAAGGTTATTTTTCCACCCATCAAATATGAAAGAGTGTTTTGCTCTGTATAGTCATTTTAGTTGGCGATTGTTTTCTTTTAGAGTTTGGAATTGTTCATTCAAGGTCCTCCTTGATTTCATCACCTGAGTTGAGATGTCAAAAATAAATCATATTGGTTTTTCTCTAAATGCAACCTGATGTCTCTTTCTTGCAGTTTTAAATATGCTTTCCTTGTTTCCATGGCAGGCAATTTGATTATAATATGTCTTGAAGAGGTTCTCTTCTGCTTAATTCTACATGGGTCTTGTACACCTCCTGAATGTGAATATCTATCTCCTTTCTGATATGAGGAAAGGTTTCTGTGACTCTTTCTTTAAAAATGTTTTTAATGTCTTAGCTTATATCTCCATGTTCTCTTCCATTGCAATGATTCCCAGTTTGATCTTTTGATATTATCCCAGAGATCTTGTATATTATTTGTTCTATTATTTTCTTCCTTTATTGTGTCTATGTATTCAACTTCTGTATCCTATCTACAAAACTTGAGGTTCTGATTTTAAGCCTGAAGTTCTATTTTCTGTGATATTTAATCTGATGGTGATGTATTCAAGTGAATTTTTAATTGATTCATTGTGTCTTTCTTTTCCAGTATTCTGATTAGTTTATTTTCAATATTTCTGTATCTTTTTTGCAATGGTCTTTCATGTCCTGAATCTGCTCTCTTAACTCATTTATTAGAGCTTCTTTAAACACATGGAGCATTTTAATTATCAATTTTTTATAATCTTTCTCTGGAGTTTAATTCTTTTCCATATCTATGGGGTCTTTTTGGTGGGATTTTTAATTTTGTGGAGAGATTGGTTTGCATGATTCCTCATGTTTTTAGAAGTTCTGTACCTCCACATCAATTGACATGGATTCATTTTCCTCTTTTATATGCATAGTCCATAGGTGTATAGCTATTTCATTCTATGATTTTACTGGGTATTTTTGTGTATGAGTAGATGTTAAGGGCTGTCCTCCTCTGGTTGTTCCTCCTTGGAAGTAGGCTTTTAGTTTAGGATTTCTGTCTCCCCAATTCTATGATTTTAGGTAGTGTTTAGGCATAGGTGAAGATATATGACTTATGGGGTGAGAATCATTGTTGCCTAATTGTATTTCTCAGTGACGAGATTTCTACTCTGTGATCTTGAATTGTCCAAATCACCGCCAGCCCCTCTTGAGGGTGGTAAACCAGGAGTCAAACTAATGTCATCTATGGATGTGTAGTTTTGATATGAATTTCCAGTGTCTACTTTGACATTTATATTACTAATTGTCACCTATATAAAAATGATAGGGTTGATGTTTAACATTACTATAAGCAATACATAACTCTGGACTAGATCAAGCATTCAATATCAAGGAATCTACTATGTCATTCACTGTATTAATAATCAAAGCAACATAAATGGGTTATGAATTGCATAAACTATATAATTCTATTTTGTGGCATTACAGCTGCTTAAACACAGAAAAAGTAAGGTGCAGAAGTGAGAGGAAGTTTGAAATATCTTAAAAAGTGATCAAAGTAGAGGCAGGCGGTAATTATAAGATGTCAATTGTAAAGAAGGAATAATACATTTAAGAAAATAAAATAGAGGATTTGGGAAGAGGAAAATTTGGTTATTAGTAGGGGAAGATAGTGATAAAGTGGAAATAGAGAATTTAGATCAGAGGTATATATATATACACTAGCACCTGTAAGATCAAATTAGCTTGAGCCCTTGTATAGTTAAATTTCACCTATGATGAATCAAGGCTAAATAATGAACAAGTGCAGAATTATGTGAATATACTTACAATTTTTTCAAATCTATGTCCTTAGTGAATATATACACACCCACACACTAATACCCATAAAATCATACATAATGGAAAAGAGTAGAAAGTAATACAATATGTTGAGATGATCTTTGAAATCTTTTTAAAAATACTTGAAATTTAAAAACAATAAAAATAGATTAAAGATATGTGAAGGAAAGAATAGAACAAAGAAACAAGGAAAGAAAGAATAATAAAAAATACAATAAGAAATATTAAAAATATAGAATAAAGGATAAAAACCAAAAAAACCTTGCTGAGAAATAAAGGGTTTATTTCTGTAGAGGTGGTCAAAACTATTGAGAGGATTGGAGGTTACTAAACCTGACACATTTGTATTCCACTCTTAGCTGCCAGTCTTTGGTGCTAGTAGGCAAGGCTACTTATATTCGGTCTCAGTTTCTAGTTTCCTGGTACAGAGAGTTAGCAGAGTTTGGGTATTGACAAATTGTGTGTTTCTTTGATGGGGATATTGCAGATTTCTAAATTAGAGATTCTAGTAATTGGAGTTTAGTCTAGAGCAAACTTTGGAACCCTGTGGTTGAGTGTTTGAGAATTCCTCCACACCTTCTTTTGAAGGGGGATACTGATCTCTTCAGGACATATGGAACTCTTGAGTACCTGGTCAAATCCACTTTTAGGACATACAGACAAAATACCCCTAGATTTTGCCATTTCTGTTATGAATATGATATTCCAGGTATTTGCTGGGGAGTGTAGACTCTCTTCTATGTCAGCGGTATCACTTAGCAACAATGGCAGCTTTCTCCCTTTGCATCCAGAGAATGAATGATCTAGGCTATCATTTTTTGGCTAATTCAGTGTCTCTAGTTCTGGTACCTCCTGTGAATTTTTGGTGAGCTTCAGGGATTTTGGTAAATTGCAAGAGCTCTGGGGGTGGTGGGTTTGCAGATGGTAGAAGTGTGGCCGGGACTCACAGAAACATGCATTCTCCACTCCCTTCCCCAGTGAAAATACAGAAGGCTGTTGTAAAATAAGTGAATGCTTGCCCTGGATCCTGGGTCCTGGTGGATGGCCTACCTCTGCCATAGTATGAGCACAATTCTGCACTTTCCATAGCCAAGGGAACTCAGCAGGCAGCCATCTTATCAGTAGCATGGGCCTGCTTTTTCCTAGGCCATGAGAATGCAGAAGGCGGTTTCTGTCTAGTGGTGCAAGGGTGCACTTTCCCCACCTGCTGGAACTCAGCTGGCAGTGGTCACCTTCTCTGGTATGGTAAAAAAGTGCTTTCCCTGGCAGAAGGGAGTGCTACTGGGATCCAGGCAGCTTTTTTCAATGTCCAGAATGATTCCCCTTCTGCAGAAGTTTAATTTTGGATTTGCTTTTACTGACTGCCTTCCCCAACTAACTCTGTCTATTATATTCAGCCTTCTTCTCTATTCAACAGGTTAACCCCAAATCAATTCTTCTTTATTTTTAAAATTTCTTTATCCAGAAGCCATGCCATCTCCTTTGCCTGCCTGTGCTGGTCATTCTCTTTGCTACCACAGCTGGCAGCCACACTTCTCTAATTATTTCTTATGTTAGTGTTTCTGACGTAAATAATTCTTTAGTTTTTTTTTAAAGTTCAGTATTAATTTTCAAGGAAATAACCAGTTACCCACTTCACTGAGAAGCTTTCTTATGTTTAAGTCCAGTATTAAGGCACTCTTCTAGTGTGCCATAGTTCCCAGAGATATGTGTTTGAGTCTAACTTACATTGAAGTGGTAAATTACATGCTTAAAAGATTCACTAACTATTTCACTGTGTTATAGCCGCAATCTAATTTAGGATTTATTATCTACCTAATTAGTCAGTACCAATCAAGCTAGCACCAATCGTTCCATTAACTGTCATTGATTGCACGTCTATGAGTGTCTAGAATAAGAAATTAATAGGCATAGGTTAAAATTATGTATCTTTTAAATTTACTTATTACAAATGGCTGCTGCCAAGATGTTTAAAAACAGTGTGCAGTAAAACAAGAATATCTATAAAAAAAAAAAAAAATGTAACCTAGGCCTGGAGAGGTGGTTTGTAATCTCAGTGACATGGGAGGCTGAGGCAGGAGGATCCAAGTTCAAACTCAGCCTCAGAAATTTAGTGAGACCCTAAGCAACTTAGTAAGACCCTGTCTCAAATAAAAGGGGCTGGGAATGTTTTTCAACAGTTAAACACTCCGGGTTCAATCCTGGTACCAAAACAACAACAAAACAATAGCAAAATACCATCATAAACATGGCAATCTTTAAATTTTCAGGATAGAAGTCAATGGTAGATATTTATGAACTTTTAAAGGGTATTCTCAACACCAAAATCTGTTTCCCAAGCCAGAGTAAAAGATTATGGAAGAATATTGCTTTGCCTCTTGAATTTTTCTCCAAAACCTAATTTTATATGTACTTTTAATCTCCAGCATTTCCATTTATAATTAAGATGTTTTTATAAAATGCTTTTTATTTCTGAGATTGAATAAATTCACAATGTTACAAACAAGGACAATGTAAGCAAAGCTGTTAATCAGAGATACCATAATTATTTTGAATGCTTAAATATTTAGAAATGAGAGCATGACAAGCTTTGAAATATTAGAGAATTTTAATATGTTCTTAAAACAGTTGTTTTCTCTGTTCGCAATGTAAATACTAAGAAGTATTACCAGAATCAATCTGTTGCCCTTATTAAACAAAAGGAAAACTTTTACTTAATAGAGAATTTTCCACTATAATGCCAAAAAATATAGCTGACAGTATACAAAAGTCAAGAGAAGCTGTGAGGAAGAAAGCAAAGGTCAGAATGATGTAGTCTAAGGGATGCAATAACATCTGGAAAATGGAGAAAGAAAGGAATGGATTGTTCACTACAGTCTCCACTAAGCGCAATCCTGAGGACACCTTCAGTTTAGCACCATAAGACCCATTTTACACTTCTGATCTTCAGAACTGTTAAGATAAGAATCTTAGGTTTTTTTTAACATTACTAAATTTGAGGTAATTGGTTATAGTAGCAATATGAAATGATAAGAATATATTTATACCCAAAGTAACCCAAAAAGGCAATAGACACCCAACTTACTATATGTATAATGGGTTTCAGGGAAGGAAGTTATTCTCTGCTTGCAACTAAGGAATTTCATAAAACAGTACCATTCTATGTCTTATTTGTCAAAACTTTACCTGCAAAATGGCAACAATTTCAGACTATTTTACATGAGTTTTGTGTAGACCAAATGAAATATTTTGCATATACATTTTGCATGTACTAAGTGTAATATACTGATTTTATTGTTGAGTAAAATATGTATTCTATGCTAATTGCCCATGCATATTTTGCACTTCTTTTTTAATATAGATATAATGACTTATTATGGGGTGACAGCCTTATAAAGGAATCATTTTATAATGATTATAATGCAGAATTTTATAAGCAGTTAAATTTAAGGTTGCAGAAAAGAGATAGCTCAGAATTGTAAATGAGGAATTTATAGATAACTTCATGGGAAAGGCAAACTTGAATTGCAATGGAAGATAGATAGAAGCAAATCACTTATAATTAAAAAAAATGATTTTGTGTTTCTTTTTGTTATTTAAATACATCTAAATAAAATATGCAAAGAATAGTGTTTTTACATATGAATTAATGATTGAATAGCCCTTTAATAAAATGAAAAAAGTTGAGGCTGTATATGTCATATGAACAACATAAGCAAAGAGAAGGAAAATGTCTTTGTATAACCTTCAAAATAGCTTGGGAGTAATTTTAATTTTCTATATCAAAGCACTATTGTAGTTTCATTGTTAGGATTATTTCGCTTTTTAATAGCCAAATTGTATTGTTGAATTTAGTATGTGGCCAATTTGCAACTTATAAAAATATATATTGAAGTTTTTTAAAGAGTATGTGCCAACAGGCAATAATTACTTCAACAAGCACTATCTCCTTAGCTTAATTAATCAAGCCTTTCATTTGGTCTTTAGAGTATAATTAAATCAGATAACCTCAGAAAAGACTGCTTACTTGAGTTTCTTTGAAAATATGCTTAATCTCAATATTTTTCTCCATCTTTCAGTTAAATGATTTAGTTAATCCCGAACAAATTCTCACATTTATTAAAAAAAATTTATTTTGGAAAATTTTGGATATCATGTAAGAGCCTAAATAATCTTAGAGATCTATTTCCATCAATCCTTTATATCATTTTACTCATTATTAAAAGCAATGTAGATTTTTCCAAACCAAATTAAAAAGAAACAGTAGGTAATTGGCAAGCAAATTTAAGTAAACACATACAGTATTAGTAACTATAATCAACATGCTGTTCATCATTTATTTACATAAAGAAAAAAATAGGAAAAGCATGCTTTTATTGATGTCCTATTCAAAATCAACAATGATGCTTTACTTGATAATGTAAATTTTGTAATGTGTGAAAGTTCATGTCCATGTTGTCTATGAACATCTAAGTTGAATGTTTTTTTCAATCTCAAAAACCACAGCAAATATTGGACTCTATAGTTGATGAGAGTATGCAAGATCCATTTGCTATTAAGTTAAATAAGCTTTTGAAACTTATGCACTCCCTTTGGTCTTTAGTGACAAAATTACTTCTGACTGCATCTCAATGAACAAGTTTTCCTTTTACTTTGAAAAGATATATCATTAATGGGAGGAAGGGGAGCATAATTCTTAATACCTGAGGTCTACAATCCATATGGCATCAACAGGTGAAGGAGCATTCCAGCTCCTAAAACCCAGGTAGGAGTCATTCCTTACATGTTTAGTAAGATACAGTCTCTTTCTCTTTCTTCTTAAACAAGAAACCAAAATCATGTAAAAATGTGTCTTTACCAGACAAATTAAAACATGATAAAATGTGAATTTATACAGTTCTGTTTCACAATAAATATACAACAGAAATTGAGATTCAGAGTTAATAAATATTTCAAATGTTCACTTCAAGAAGAGAAAATATTCCCACTGCTATTCACTTAGGGGACTGTGTCCTATAAACACTTCATACTATAACCAGTCTTTGCAGGTCATGATGGAGCATGGCTGTAATCCCAGGGGTTTGAGAGGTAGAGGAAAGAGGATAGGAAATTCAAAACCAGCTTTGGCAACTTGGCAAGACCCTGAGCAAATTAGTAAGACCCTATTTCACAATTGAAAAAAAAAAAGACCTGGAACTTAGCCCAGTGGTAAATCACCCCAGGGTTCAATCCAAAGTATCCCTCCAGAAAAATATATAACATAATATTACTAGTTTTTTAATGGAGTTCCTACAATTCATAATTCTTTTTATGGGTATTATGAGTTTTTGAAGTAAATGCGCCTATGCTACATTTGTATTTGATGAATTTAAGTTGCTTTGTTGAAATTTATTTGTAAATGTTCATATTTTTTTATTTCCACCAATATTGAGTACTATTAACATAATGTGCTTTAAATAATGGAGTATATATTCTTACTACATTCTGACAAAAGTGAGAGTGGATAGCTAATTTTTATTAGTACATAATTAAGGACCCTAAAGGTGAGATTAAATTTAGACTAAAGATTAAGATTATTGTGCATCTAGAAGATAAGGCAAGATCAGAACCCTAGATGCCAGACCAAATTAGAGAAATGAGAATTTCCAAATTCAACAAGGGGCAGTGGGAATTATTGTATGGATGCTAATTAAAAAACTTACAGAAAATTTCCTAACAACCTAAATATGAAACAAGGGTCTATCTCCAGAGATTAAGATCAGACAAAAGGAGACGGTTATTCAGAGACATGTTTTGATAGTTCCTACCTTACCTAGCACAAGTTAACGTTTCTCATGTCCTCTGTTTACTTTTCTCTCATCTCCAATTCACTTTGTCCTGCATATATACCATATTTATTAGAAGAGATTCTGTATGAATTTCAAGATTTCATCCTGTTAACGTTCATATTTATACAAATATATTATTGTATCAGAAATTAATATATTAGTGTATAGCTTTCCATTAGTGACTAAATTCATAAAAACGATGCTGCCCATCAGCATAATTACATCATGAAAAGATAAAAAAGTATTCAAAGGTTATATCAGTATATGGTAAAAATTATGTGATAGAAACATTTTGTAAGATGAGGTGCCCGCAGCACAGTAGATCGCATGAGGAAGTGATGGTAAGACTGGATGTGGGAGTGAGAGAAAAAGAGAAGTTGAGCTATATAAAATTTATCTTAATATAGCTTGTTCTGGTAACTAAATGATCACAGTATGAACAACTGAGGCAGAGAACACTGAATGAAGGAAAAATTCTAAGTGACATATGGCAATGAAGTTTGAAATATTGATACCGACCTTATTCTGGTTCCCAGTATATCAATAAATGCAATTCATGTGCATAAGAAGAGAATAGATAGAGATTTGGAGCTTATTAGTCTTTGGTATTAACCAAACAAGCAAGCGTGTAAAATTAGTTAAGATAATTTTGTGAAAGTGACTAATAAATATACCAAAGCCTGAACCACCTTGAGGTCACAAAATATTTCCAGGTTAAAAGAAATGAAGAATAATATAGAGATAAAACTGAGGGAAAAATATCACATTATATTTCAATGGAATAATTCACAGGATGGCTACATATATGGCAACAGAATAGAGGGAAAACATATAATAATCTATAGCTTTTTCATTTGAGGAGAAATAATAAAAAATTTCTGTCACTTTAATGTACCATGTGTGGTTTTTAATCTAGTTTTACTTTCTCTTAAGCTGTACTCAAAGATGAAAAGCATTGTACCCTTGGTTTAGCCTTGCAAACATTTGTTAAATATTCTTGGTTTGATTTAATTGTATGAATTAGTTTCATTTCCTTTTGATGGTTGATCTTATTTTTTATCTCCTATTTTATTCAAAATTGACTTTATATGCTTTAAATGTTAACTAGTCTGCCATTGGGAGCCACCTTTACCTCAAGGCTTATCTACACAATGCCAGACACTTCAACTGACACACACCTTTTGCAACACTAATGGGTCTAGTTTCTTAATATACATGGGGCCTTTGATGACTGCAGCTTAAACTTTTGGTTTTAGGGAAAAGGAAGAATGACAAAGTAGTCCAATTTTAGTTTATGTTATACTAAACAAAGTTTCACAACCTACAAAAATTATTTATATTTCCCAGTGGGTGTAAAACCACTTAATAATAGAAATGGAGCTTTCATATTAGGAACAACATTTCCTAAATTGTCTAAAACAATTTTTCTTCTATACTACTCCAAAATACCCGTATTTTGAATTAGATACACAATTTCTTTTTGCATTATCATTTTATTTCATAGAAGCTACAATAAGTTCAGAAAACATTTGTTAAGAGTATGAGGGAGTAGTATAAAATTGGTAAAATTGTTCACAACACGTATTTACTAGAGTTAAAAAAAAATGCTAACCTCTCTTAGGCAGAAAACCACATAGTCTTGTGTGTGTGTTTGTGTGTGTGTGTGTGTGTGTATGTTCAACTTTTTATTTTAGTAAAATCAGAATAACACAGCACATGCAGTGCTAGCATCTAGAACTAATACAATAAGCAGTTACTAAACTAACAGTGACTTGAAGTTCAATATTTACATTCAGCAAGTTTAATCTATTCTTACTGAAAATATTGCTGACTGGTAAACTGAATGTAAAAGTCACTGATTATGGCAATACACAAAGATAACCACATGTTTGAAGACTGCAAATATGCCAGTCACTTAAAACCAAACCAGACAAAACATAACCATGTAGTCTTTTTTTTTTTTTTTTTTTTTTTTTTTTTTTTCAGAATTCAATATTTATTCAATAACTAAGGATACTGGAGCAGAGAGAAGGTCTGACAATTCTGTTTTGAAAAATAAAAAAAAGACTATATAACCAACCTCTTCAGGGGATAGTCATTAATCTAATTCAGGTTCACAGAGTTCCCTGTGCCCACATTTGAATGAACACAAGAAACTGATCTCCTTCTCTTCTATTAAGAAACATCAAAAATTAGCAAAGCATCTCAAAGACTTAGAACCATCTTTTTTGTGCACATAGAACTAATTGTCTTCTCACTACCTTCCCACAAAGGTGAGAGTTTGATGATAGACCACTGGCTTGGAAAGACTTGAATATCAATACTCATATATGCAATCCCCCTGTGGGAGGGATCCCAGGATAAGGCATTACTGAATGCCCTCTTTGTTCTTTGAAATTTACTTGGGTACAACAAATGGTGAGGATCACTGCAAGGAAGATCTGCAACTGTGAATGGTGCTGAGTTTGGTAAGCCCTGAGCCACCAGTTAATTTGAAAACAGGAAATAGTCCCTCTTTTTTAAGCTGGTGAAAATTGAAGTCATGGAAAATTCTCCCCTCTTACCCCCTGCTCCTGTAGGTATTCATCTTATGACATTATTGTATTATGTGATAACATTTCTTTTTTTTTTTTTTATTTTTATATCTTTTTTTTTTTTTATTTTTTTTACGTTTACATAGGGTAATGATGTTTATTATATTTTTCCCCTCCCCCCCACCCCTCCCACCCCTCCCACCCCTCCCACCCCTCTTTTCCCTCTACACAGTCCTTCTTTCCTTCATTCTTACTGCTCTCCTTAGCCTAACTCTAAACCTAACCCTAAACCTAATGCTAGCCCCTCCCACCCCCCATTATATGTCCTCATCTGCTTATCAGCGAGATCATTTGTCCTTTAGTTTTTTGAGATTGGCTTATCTCACTTAGCATGATATTCTCCAATTTCGACCATTTGCCTACAAATGCCATAATTTTATCATTCTTCATTGCGGAGTAATATTCCATTGTATAAATATGCCACAGTTTCTTTATCCATTCATCAACTGAAGGGCATCTAGGTTGGTTCCACAATCTGGCTATGGTGAATTGAGCAGCAATGAACATTGATGTGGCTGTATCTCTGTAGTATGCTGATTTTAAGTCCTTTGGGTATAGGCCAAGGAGTGGGATAGCTGGGTCAAATGGTGTTTCCATTCCAAGCTTTCTGAGGAATCTCCACACTGCTTTCCAGAGTGGTTGCACTAATTTGCAACCCCACCAGCAATGTATGAGTGTTCCTTTTTCACCACATCCTCGCCAACACCTATTGTTGCTTGTATTCTTGATAATCGCCATTCTAATTGGGGTGAGATGAAATCTTAGGGTGGTTTTGATTTGCATTTCCCTTATTACTAGGGATGTTGAACATTTTTTCATATATCTGGTGATTACTTGTACATCTTCTTCTGTGAAGTGTCTGTTCATTTCCTTAGCCCATTTGTTGATTGGATTATTTGTATTCTTCGTGTAGAGTTTTTTGAGTTCTTTATAGATTCTGGAAATTAGCGCTCTATCTGAGGTATGGTTGGCAAAGATATTCTCCCACTCTGTAGGCTCTCTCTTCACATTTCTGATAGTTTCCTTTGCTGAGAGAAAGCTTTTTAGTTTGAATCTATCCCAGTTGTTTATTCTTGCTTTTATTTCTTGTGCTATGGGAGTCCTGTTAAGGAAATCTGATCCTGAGCCAACAAGTTGAAGATTTGGACCTACTTTTTCTTCTATAAGATGCAGGGTCTCTGGTCTGATTCCGAGGTCCTTGATCCATTTTGAGTTGAGTTTTGTGTAGGGTGAGAGATAGGGGTTTAATTTCATTCTATTGCATATAGTTTTCCAGTTTTCCCAGCACCATTTGTTGAAGAGGCTATCTTTTCTCCATTGCATATTGTTGGAACCTTTGTCTAGTATGAGAAAATTGTATTTATTTGGGTTTGTGTCCATGTCCTCTATTCTGTACCATTGATCTACCTGTCTATTTTGGTACCAATACCATGCCGTTTTTGTTACTATTGCTTTGTAGTAGAGTTGAAGATCTGGTATTGCAATACCCCCTGCTTCGCTCTTGCTACTGAGGATTGCTTTAGCTATTCTAGGTTTTTTATTCTTCCAGATGAATTTCATAATTGCTTGCTCTATTTCTGCGAGGTACATCATTGGGATTTTAATTGGAATTGCATTGAATCTGTATAGAACTTTAGGTAGTATAGCCATTTTGACGATATTAATTCTGCCTATCCAGGAACATGGGAGATCTTTCCATCTTCTAAGGTTTTCTTGAATTTCTTTCTTTAGTGTTCTGTAGTTCTCATTGTAGAGGTCTTTCACCTCTTTTGTGAGATTGATTCCCAAGTATTTTATTTTTTTCGATGCTATTGTGAATGGAGTAGGTTTCCTAATTTCTCTTTCTGAAGATTCATCACTTATGTATAAAAATGCATTGGATTTATGAGCATTGATCTTGTAACCTGCTACTTTACTGAATTCACTTATGAGTTCTAAAAGTTTTCTGGTGGAATTTCCAGGTTCCTCTAAATATATAATCATGTCATCAGCGAACAGGGATAGTTTGAGTTCTTCTTTTCCTATTCGTATCCCTTTAATTTCTTTGGTTTGTCTGATTGCTCTGGCTAGAGTCTCAAGGACGATGTTGAATAGAAGCAGTGAAAGAGGGCATCCCTGCCTTGTTCCAGTTTTTAGGGGGAACGCTTTCAGTTTTTCACCATTTAGAATGATATTAGCCATGGGCTTAGCGTAGATGGCCTTTATAATGTTTAGGAATGTTCCCATTACCCCAATTTTTTCTAGTGTTTTGAGCATGAAGGGATGCTGTATTTTATCAAATGCTTTTTCTGCATCTATTGAAATAATCATGTGATTCTTAACTTTAAGTCTGTTGATATGGTGAATGACATTTATTGATTTCCGAATGTTGAACCAACCTTGCATCCCTGGGATAAAACCCACTTGATCGTGGTGCACTATCTTTTTAATATATATTTGTATGCGATTTGCTAAAATTTTGTTGAGAATTTTTGCATCGATGTTCATTAAGGATATTGGTCTGAAATTTTCTTTCCTTGATGTGTCTCTGTCTGGTTTAGGTATCAGGGTGATATTGGCTTCATAGAACGAGTTTGGTAGGGTTCCCTCCTCTTCTATTTCATGGAATAGTTTGAGGAGTATTGGAATGAGCTCTTCTTTAAAGGTTTTATAGAACTCGGCTGAGAACCCATCTGGTCCTGGACTTTTCTTTGTTGGTAGGCTTTTGATGACCTCTTCTATTTCATTGCTTGAAATTGGTTTATTTAAGTTGTGTATGTCCTCCTCGTTCAGTTTAGGTAGTTCATATGTCTCTAGAAATTTGTTGATGTCTTCAAGGTTTTCTGTTTTGTTGGAGTATAGATTTTCGAAATAGCTTCTAATTATGTTTTGTATTTCACTCGTGTCTGTTGTGATGTTTCCTTGTTCATTCCGAATTTTAGTAATTTGAGTTTTCTCCCTCTTTCTCTTTGTTAGTGTGGCTAAGGGTTTATCAATTTTATTTATTTTTTCAAAGAACCAACTATTTATTTTGTTAATTTTTCCGATTGTTTCTTTTGTTTCGATTTCGTTGATTTCGGCTCTGATTTTAACTATTTCCTGTCTTCTACTACTTTTGGTATTGGTCTGCTCTTCTTTTTCTAGTGCTTTGCGCTGTAGTGTTAACTCGTTTATTTGTTGATTTCTACTTCTTTTTTTGAATGCACCCCATGAAATAAATCTTCCTCTAAGTACTGCTTTCATAGTGTCCCAGAGATTTTGATATGATGTGTCTTTGTTCTCGTTTACTTCTAAGAATTTTTTTATTTCCCTCCTGATGTCTTCTGTTATCCATTCATCATATAATAGTGTATTATTTAGTCTCCAGGTATTGGAGAAGTTTCTGTTTTTTATTCTGTCATTTATTTCTAATTTCAATCCATTATGATCTGATAGAGTACAAGGTAGTATCTCTATCTTCTTGTATTTGCTAACAGTAGCTTTGTGGCATAAAATATGGTCTATTTTAGAGAAGGATGCATGTGCTGCTGAGAAGAAAGTGTATTCATTCTTTGTTGGATGGTATAATCTATATATGTCCGTTAAGTCTAAATTGCTGATTGTGTTGTTGAGATCTATAGTTTCTTTATTCAATTTTTGTTTGGACGATCTATCCAGTGGTGAGAGAGGTGTGTTAAAATCGCCTAGTATTATTGTGTTGTGGTCTATTTGATTTCTGGAATTGAGAAGGATTTGTTTGACGTACGTGGATGAGCCAATATTCGGGGCATAGATATTTATGATTGTTATGTCTTGCTGATTTATGCTTCCCTTAAGCAGCATGTAATGTCCTTCTTTATCCCTTCTGACTAGTTTTGGTTTGAAGTCCACATTATCTGAGATGAGGATGGATACTCCAGCTTTTTTGCTGTGTCCGTGTGCATGGTATGTTTTTCCCCATCCTTTCACCTTTAGTCTATGGGTGTCTCTTTCTATGAAATGTGTCTCTTGCAGGCAGCATATTGTTGGATTTTTCTTTTTAATCCAATCTGCCAGTCTGTGTCTTTTGATTGATGAATTCAGGCCATTAACATTCAGGGTTATTATTGTGATATGATTTGTATTCCCAGTCAATTGACTCATATTTGTTTTTGACATGATTTGGTTTCTCCTTTATTTGGCTATTCCTTTAGGCTAGCGCCTCCTGTTGCTGATTTGCATCGTTGTTTTTCATCTCTTCCTCATGGAATATTTTGCTGAGAATGTTCTGTAATGCTGGCTTTCTTTTTGTAAATTCCTTTAGCTTTTGTTTATCATGGAAGGATCTTATTTCATCGTCAAATTTGAAGGTAAGTTTTGCTGGGTATAAGATTCTTGGTTGGCATCCATTTTCTTTCAGGGCTTGGTATATGTTGTTCCAGGCCCTTCTAGCTTTTAGGGTCTGGATTGAAAAATCTGCTGATATTCTTATTGGTTTCCCTCTGAATGTAATTTGATTCTTTTCTCTCGCGGCCTTTAAAATTCTGTCTTTATTTTGTATGGTAGGTATTTTCATAATAATGTGCCTTGGTGTGGGTCTGTTGTAATTTTGTATGTTTGGAGTTCTATAAGCCTCTTGTACTTGGTTTTCCATTTCGTTCTTCAGATTTGGGAAATTTTCTGTTATTATTTCATTGAATAGATTGTTCATTCCTTTGGTTTGTTTCTCTAAGCCTTCCTCAATCCCAATAATTCTCAAATTTGGCCTTTTCATGATATCCCATAGTTCTTGGAGATTCTGTTCATGATTTCTTACCATCTTCTCTGTTTGTTCCACTTTGTTTTCAAGGTTAAATATTTTGTCTTCAATGTCTGAGGTTCTGTCTTCCAGGTGTTCTATCCTATTGGTTATGCTTTCTATGGAGTTTTTAACTTGGTTTATTGTTTCCTTCATTTCAAGGATTTCAGTTTGGTTTTTTTTCAGTATCTCTAACTCTTTATTGAAATGATCTCTTGCTTCCCGTATTTGGTCTTTTAACTGTTGATTGGTGCGATCATTTAATGCCTGCATTTGCTCTTTCATCTCCTCCTTCAATGCCTGCATTTGCTCTTTCATCTCCTCATTAGCTTCCCTGATCGTTTTAATTACGTACATTCTGAACTCCCTTTCTGACATTTCTTCTGCTGTGCTGTCATTGGGTTTTATTGATGTAGTATCTAGGTTTGTTTGGGACATTTTCTTCCCTTGTTTTCTCATAATGGTCAGTTGTCAGTGGGACCCTGAGATATTGCAGTTTTCCACTATTGGCTTATAGTGTCCCAGTAGATTTCCAGTGTATCACCTCCCAGCCTTCAGTAGCCTGATGTCTTGGAGGAATCTGATAAAGCAGCTCATTCGAAGAATACTGCCCCTAGCCCCCTACTGGTTCCACGTTTTGGAATTGGCTCTGTGCGGAAATGCTCTCACTGTGGGCCTGCACCGTGCAGCTGGCCGTGTGGGAAGAGCCCACTGCCGGAGTGTGGAAGACTACCTTGGGAAGACTCAAGCTGCCCTGCCCGGCTCTGCTAAGCCACCTCTATCTGGGCCTGCCCCCCGGGCTGAGCTTTACCCAGTGGGCAGACTCACCCGTGGCTCCACTTCAGTCCGAGTCTCTCAATGCCTCCCCTTCTTAACTCCTGGGTTCTGGAGCGACCGGGGGTGCAGTCTCCCTCTAGGCCGCCATCTTGGATCGCCAACCATGTAGTCTTAAATGGAAGAATTCTCTTCCCAAATTATTGCTAAATTCTCCCTTAAGAAATTTTTACTTACCATTTCTTAAATTAGTTAAAGAAAAGTCATCTTAATATTGTTTATCCAAAAAAAGTTTCCACTAATATATATTACAAACTATATATTTTAATTAATATTAATCATAAAATTATACCTTTGCAAAATGCTTCTATTTTTCATTAGCATAAAACTAATTCATTGTAAACATGTTGCATATGAGTTTAAAGAAAATAATACAACATTTTGATTTGTTTGGTGATGTCACTAGTAATAGCAATATACAAAATTAAGAATTATTAGTAATATTGGAAGTTTTAAGAATAACATCATATTAGCTACTGATAAAAGTTAACATAGTTTAAAATATCCTATTGAGTAAAATTTCTAAATATAAGCCGATGGACTCAGCCTCAGTGATAAATTAGTCAAACCATTTATAACACAGTTTCTAATAGCGTTATTTTGTATTATGTATCATTAGTGATTATTAGAAAAAAATTACTGATTTAAAACTTCCTGATGCAATAAACTTCCTAAGTGCTAGAATCCTGATATTGTTTGCTTTCCTACTCTCTTGAATAACCCTCCAGGATCATTCTCCTTGTATGTGTCATGTTTTATGCTATAGTAATTGAAACTATTTTACTAGCATTGAGAATTCTTCCCCTTAAAAGAATATTATTTTTCTTCTTCTAGCTTTGATACAAAGGTTCAAAGGCCCCCTGCATTCTTACTGGCTCAAAGTCTCCCAGAACAACTTCCCTGCTTTAAGGTTTGAGATTTTTTCTCTTATGGGTGTTGAAAACAGACTTTAATGGTTGATGTTTTAACTCAAATTAAATTTTAAAAAATCAAGGTAATAATCTGGTAGAAATTATTAGGTAACATAATCCACTATTTTATTTTACTGACCTTAGGATGAGATTTGTTTCCCAGGGGAGAGGCTTGATATTTTCAAGGTGGAAATATGAGTGTAAAATCACTCCAAATATGTTCATTCATTCATGTATTCTTTCCACAAACTTTTATTTAAATATTTTTTTAATTTTGCAGACACATTTTGATTCATTGTACACAAATGGGGTACAATTTTTCATTTCTATGGTTGTACACAATGTATATTCACATCATTCATATAACCATACATATATAGGGTAATACTGTGTTTCATTCTACTGTTTTTCCATTCCCATGCACTCCTGCCCCTTTTTCCTCTACACCATCCAAAGTTCCTTTATTCTTCTCTTCCCCCCGCATCCTCCATTGTTATATATTGTCTTGCACTTATCAGAGAAAACATTTGACCATTGGTTTTTTGGGCTTGGCCTATTTCACTTAGCATGATATTTTCCAACTTCATTCATTTACCAGCAAATGCCATAGTTTTATTCTTCTTTATGGCTGAGTTATATTCCATTGGGTATATATATCATAGTTTCTTTATCCATTCATCAGTTGAAGAGTATCTAGTTTGGTTCCACAACCTAGCTATTGTGAATTGAGCTGCTATGAACATTGATGTGACTGCATCACTGTAGTATGCTGATTTTCAGTCCTTTGGATATAAACCGAGGAGTGGGATAGCTGGGTCAAGTAGTGGGTACATTCCAAGCTTTCTGAGGAATCTCCATACTGCTTTCCAGAGTGACTACACCAATTTGCAACTCCACCAGCATTGTATGAGTGTGCATTTTTTTCCCACATCCACGCCAACACTTACTATTGCTTGTTTTCTTGATAATAGCCATTCTAATTGGAGTTAGACAAAATCTTAGGGTGGCTTTAATTTGCATTTCCTAATTACTAGGGATAACAAGCACTTTTTCATATATTTGTTGATCACCTGTATACCTTCTTCTGTGAAATGTCTGCCCATTTCCTTAGCCCATTCATTGATTGAGTTCTTTGCATTTTGGGTGTAAAGTTTTTTAAGTTCTTTATAAACTTTGGAGATAAGTGCTCTGTCTGAAGTGTATGTGGAAAATATTTTATCCCACTCTGTAGGCTCTCTTTTCACATTATTGATTGTTTTCTGTGCTGAGAAAAAAACTTTTTAGTTTGAATCTATCCCATATATTGATTTTGGCTTTTATTTCTTGCGCTATGGGGGTCTTGTTAAGGAAGTCTTGTCCTAAGCCAAAATGATGGAGATTCGGGTCTACTTTTTCTTCTATTTGGTGAAGGGTCTCAGGTCTAACTCCTAGATCCTTGATCCATTTTGAGTTGAGTTTTGTACAGAGTGAGAGATAGGGGTTTAATTTCATTTTACTGCATATGGATTTCCAGTTTTTCCAGCACCATTTGTTGAAGAGGCTATCTTTTTTTCCATTGTAAGTTTTTGGCACCTTCGTCTAGTATGAGGTTACTGTACTTATGTGGGTATGTCTCCGTGTCTTCTATCCTGTACCATTGATCTACCTATCTATTTTGGTGCCAGTACCATGACTTTTTTGTTACTATTGTCCTATAGTAGAGTTTAATGTCTAATATTGTGGTACCTCCTGCATCACTCTTCCTGCCCAGGATTGCTTTGGCTATTCTAGGTCTTTTATTCTTCCAGATGAATTTCATGATTGCTTTTTCTGTTCCTATTATAAATGTCATGGGAATTTTAATTGGAATTGTGTTAAATCTGTATAGCGCCTTTGGAAGCACTATCATTTTGATAATATTAATTCTGCCTATCCAAGAACATGGGAGATCTTTCCATCTTCTAAGGTCTTCCTCAAATTCCTTCTTCAATGTTTTGTAGTTTTCATTGTAGAGATCTTTTATCTCTTTGGTTAGATTGATTCCCAATTTTTTTTTTTTTTTTGTAAGACTATTGCAAATGGAGTTGTTTTCTTCATTTCCCTTTCAGATGTTTCATCGCTTATGTATAAAAAATGTTTTAGATTTATGTGTGTTGATTTTATAACCTGCTATTTTGCTGAATTCATTGATGAGGTCTAGAAGTTTTCTGGAGGAGTTTTTTGGATCCTGTAAATAGAGAATCATGTTATCAGCAAATAACGACAACTTAAGTTCCTCTTTTCCTATTCCTATCCCTTTAATTTCTTTAGTCTGTCTAATTTCTCTGGTTAGTATTTCAAGTACAATGTTGAATAGAAGTGGTGAAAGAGGGCATCCCTCCCTTGTTCCCATTTTTAAAGGGAATGCTTTCAGTTTTTCTCCATTAAGAATTATGTTGGCCTTGGGCTTAGCATAAATAGCATTTATAATGTTCAGGTATGTTCCTACTATCCCTATTTTTTCTACTGTTTTGAACATGAAGTGGTGTTGTATTTTGTCAAATGCTTTTTCTGTGTCAATTGAAATAACCATATGATTCTTATGCTTAAGTCTATTGACATGATGGATTACTTTTATTGATTTACGAATGTTAAACCAACCTTGCATTCCTCGGATGAACCCCACTTGATCATGGTACACAATTTTCTTAATATGTTTTTGGATACAGCTTGCCAGTATTTTGTTAAAGATCTTTTCATCTGTATTCAACAAGGATATTGGTCTAAAATTTTCTTTCCTTGACCACAAACATTTTATTCATTAATTGATGTGTTCTCCACACTATGCTCAGTCTAGGAATTTGAAAGTCTTTGAGATGTCTTCTTTTCCTTAGGAAACTTAGAGTCTAGGTGGTATGATACATTTATAAAAGAAATAAATGAAATGAAGTACACAAAGGTTAGAATGAAAGTAAAGTATTTGATATGTGTGTTTGCAGGTGTGCTTATGGTCCAAATAGACAAAAATAGCATGTCTTACCCTTCTTTTCCATATCCCCTTAATCTACCATCACATGTCTCCTTGGGACTTCCCATTTAGCAAAAAGTACAAGTTATAGAATGGGACTAGTAAGAGATAGAAATTCCTGAAGAAACAGTAAGAAGTGTAAACACTAAGACTTGAACTTATGTTCTGTGGAGACAGAGGATCAAATAATGTTCATTTGCAAACAACCTTACCCAAGAGAGAAATTTACCTCTGTCACAAGGGGGTAACATTTAATACAAAGAAGACACACAGATTTATATTTTGAAATATGACAGAATTGAAAGGGGCATTAAGCAATGATGTGTTTGAGACTATGACTCAAAGGGTCATAAAGTAATTTAATTTTATTATATAACTTTGACATAGCTCTGAATTCTTCTGAATTAAAAATAGTACATGCAATAATTCCCATTTCTCACATGCTTTTTATTTATTTCAATTATTATCTTGTTTCATTTTCTATTTGCATTTCTGTTTTCTAAAATAAGACTTTGATGCATTGCCTTGATTTTCTCTGTATGAGTGTGCTTTTCTCAAATTTGTTGTATGCTGATTGTAATAGAAATACTCTTTCAAACTAAGAAACAGATGCCATTTCCATCTGCAACATGAACAGGTTAATTTAATGATTTTGAAACTAAATGCAAATTTCTGATTATCTCCAAAACCAAATCGATTTAATGGCATTTTCTTTTTATGTGAATCAATTTTTTTTTATGTTTTCAAATGTTTTATTCAAGCATTATGCTTATTTCATATATCTCATTTACCATTTTTAAAGGTAAAATGGTTATTTATGATCCCCAACTGGATTTCCACCAGCATATGTGAATGTTACACTATTGGTCTATTTGCACAGTATCTATGAGAAACATTCAATATCAAAGACCATAATGTGTTGCTGTTGAAATGAAGAAAATGAATTAAAAAAGGAATAAAATTCACAAATGTTAAAAAAAGTGTTAGAACATTTGCGTATATAAGGAGGTGTCCCCTCTTAACGTTACAGCAATTATTTTGTGCCCTACACTGTGAAATATGAGTATCTCCATATTAAAATTTATAATTATATCAATAACTATACATGTATTCAATTCTATTTTTAGAAATGGTGCTTTACTCTAGAACCTTCCATAGTTATATTTCTGACTTTTCTGTCCTTCATGAAATCCTGTACCTCAATTTGGCAAAGAAAATAAAATAAAATTATTTTCTTAAGAATTTTTGAATATATGAACTTTCTTAAATGAAAAATGTACATCTCTGTACTTTGAAAAAGTACATGTTTAAATCATTTTTCATTCACATAGTTCGCTCTTGGGATTGGATTGAAATGGGTCATAAGCTATCACAAGATTTTCTCCCTGCTTTGAACTATGATAATATCTAAATTGTTAGAGGTTGATTTTTACAAAGTTTTTTTTTTCAAACACTTTAAGAGAAGGAGACATTGTAAACCCCCCAGCAGCACATCCTAGTGGCTTAGGACACTCAGTCAGGAAGTAATGACTTTTCTGCAATTTAAACTTATTCCCTTGTCCTGTATCCAATGAAGAGAGGAAAAACTATTCACCAAGATTGCACAAGACTTTTATAATATAACCCCAAACTAATGATGAATCTCTCCAAGATTTTTTTCTTTCTTATGCTTGAATAAACTTACTTCCATTTACCTACCTTCCATGGTACCCTTTCAATAAATTTAATCATTTTTCTTCTCAGGTTGACCTACTCCAATTGTTTTAGATCCCCTGTGAGTTTCTCACTCAGGTTCTCAGCTATAATACACACTACCTGAGGTTACATTATTATAAGATACATCTCTCTACCTAAGAGACAGAGTGTTTTTTTTTTTTTTTTTTTTTGAGATGGTAAAAGTCCCTGAAAGGAGAGAACTTTGTATTTTACTATAATAGATTCATAACAATTGAGTTTGCAGTGTCAGAGAGGAACAGTATTTCCCGAACTCAATTTGAGATAAAACAACATAGAACCACCATATCCTATTATTCCAAGTCTTGACCAATGAGACCATTTTGGTAGAGCACTGAACTATCATGTTCTGTAGATAAGTCATGTTTTAATAGAGAGATCAATTGTTGAATCTTTGCTATTAAAAGTTATTTGTACAGTTATGATGAAAGAGACTAAACATGCATCAACTCACAAAAATACATTTATATTTATATATTATTCTATGAATATTTTGTTCCTAATAAGGGAATTGAAATTAATTTGAACCTTAAGCTCCTTATGGTTTATAAAAGAAGATAAAACAATAAAAAATGGTAATGTGAATTAGCATGAAAGAGTACCATATAAATGCATTGACATTCTTAAGTGAGATAATGACATTCAGAGAAGATCAATGAAAATTTGTGTAAAGTTAGAGCTATTAAGTATAATTAAGTTATTCCCCCAAAGAGGTTGAAGATGAATACAGAATGCAGAATAACATGGTACAAGATTTATGGCACATAAATGGTGAGACCATAATCTTCTGAAATCTGGGGAATCTCTATTCTATGATCAGCGACAGCAGCAGTATTGTCAGGGTGATATGATGAAGGAGAAGGTGGCTTGCTGATTAGCTTTTAGATTTCCTCCATGTGATATGTTTTTAAGGAGGACATTAGACAACTGAATACTTCATTTCCTGATTGCTGAGATAGAAGTTTCAGTGCACTCATTTTAGAATTAAATATTGAAGTATGGAGTGATTGATTTTATGCCATTAACTTATGTGCCTTACCTTGTTTCCTTTTTTTTAACAGCTTGATAAAAACTACCTACTTTATACGTGCCTGAAGTTTTATTTTCAAACCTTAATAATGGAGGCCTCTTTAAGACCTGAACCATATTGCAGCTCTGGATATAACTGAACACTATTTCCAAAACTTTAGTTTCAAAAGTAAATTAATATGAACATGGAAACTTCAGGAATTCAAAATATTTTTATTACTAATCTCAGAATACACATCACTGACACCAATGAGAATTCAATATGCAGTAGAATAAAATAATATTAAAAACGGAAAAGTATTCACTGGAACCTCCTACAACTGTTAAAAATGAGTGTTCCAATATTGGCAAGATGGTAGATTAGAGGAATCTTCACTCACCAGCAGTTCCTCAGTTAAACAGCAGGAAGACTGATCCTCAGTGATGTGGGTGATTCAGGGAATTCACTGAAATTCAACATTGGAGAGTAAAATAATCATAAAGATACAGAATGTTGTAAACATTGAAGGTAAAATAAGAAATAATATGTTCCAAATGTGCTAGATTGGATGCAGAAGCATCAGTAGCTTACACTGTGGAAGACAGTGGAAGAGAGCAGGAGCACTGGCTGAGAGGAAGGCACAGCAAATAAAATTGGCCTGGGGGAACTTGTGAAATGGAGACAGAAATTGATCTTAACTGACCCAGAGACAGTGGGGGAAGTTGTTGAGTGAAAAGTGATCAAAATCACTCAGGCAACAAGCAAAGAACCCAGCAGGAACCATAGTTACAGCAATGGAAATTGTTTTCAAGTGACTACCAAGTCGCAAATGGAAGTGGGAGATTGGGAACACATAAAGGAGTGTCACCTGCTGTGGGGTTCAGAGTGTGCCTGTACCTGTGTTATTGAATCTGGCGCAGAGAAGATTGTGCCTAGGATGATTCAAGCTGGTGGGTACTGAGGAGAGAGAGTCCTTTTTGCTGCTGGCATATCATATGAGCAACTGGCAATATGACAATAAGGAGTCAGACTGGCATGTCTGCACTCTATGTCTGATTCTGCAAACTTCATGTCCATAGCAGTGGGATATGTGAAGCCTGTGGAGGTTTAGCAAACTACACTAAAGGTGGAATTTTCTGGAGGCCCTTGAGACACAGATGTGAAGAAGAGATTGGCATCTGCCCACAAACAGAGTGCATGGATCAAATCTCAAATACCCACTAAAAGAGTTCCAAAGGACATCTAAGACTAAACCCCTGAGCTGGAACTTCCAAAATAAAACTCTATACATTCCTGCTATGGAAGTACAGAATTTGCCAGCACTCCCCAGTCTATCCCATACTGTATTGGGAAACTTAGCACCTAAGAGCCTGAGAGCTACTAAAATCAGCTTTTGCTCCAGAGCACATTTGGTAACTTGGTGAGAAACACAAAGAAGTGAGATTTAACATCCTCCAGCCTTCTACTTCAGGAGTACAGAATTCACAAATAAATATAGAGAGTGTCACAGCAGAGTAGAATAAGCAATCCATCTTCACCAAAATTTTTGAGCATCTCAGTGGAGACAAGCCCTTTACTTGTCATTAAGATTATTTTCATATTCCTCTCCTTTTCCTTTTATGGCACTAAGAAACTCTTCTGTAAAAGAATAGTGGAAAATTTTTCTAACATTAGAAATGAGATAGACATTCACATCTAGGGTATAAAAGGGGAACCCAAAATAAAAAAAAGACATAAAGAACTTTTCCAAGACACACCATAATCAAAATGCCTAGCATAGAAAATAAGGAAAGAATATTAAAAGCTATAAAAGAAAAATGTCAGATCACAATTAGCAGCAAATCAATAAGGCCTACCTCTGATTTCTCAACTCAGACCCCCAAAATCAAGGAATACCTGGAGAGATATCAAAAGTTCTAAAAGAAAAAAAAATATTGCCATTCAAGATTGATATATCCAGCAAATCTATCTTTCAAACTCAAAAAGGAAATAAAATCTTTCCATAGCAAGGATAAATGAGAATAATCTATGACCACTGAGAGATCACTACAAAGAATACTCAAAAGTATATTAGAAAGAGGAACCCAAAATCAAAACCCAAAGCTCTCAAATAAAGATAACTAGAAGAGAGAAGAACTAAATAAAAATAAAGACAGAATTAACTATGGTAAACAAAGGAAAATGGCAGAAAACAATGATTCAGGAAAAGGTTGAATGTAAACAGTCTCAATATTCCAATTGAAGATACAGGTGGGCAAAATCAATTTAAAAACAAGATTTACCTCTATGTGATTCACAAAAACCTCAACTCAGGCAAACACACTAATGGGATGAAAGTAAAGGATGAAAAAAAAATATTCCATACAAATAGAGTCTGAAAATCAGAGGAAGTAGTCATTCTCATATCTGACAAGACACATTTCAAAAAATAATTAATCAGAAAACTCAAAGAAGGCCACTACATACTGTAATATACATACAGTAATTCAACATAACACTAGTAAATATTTATGCTCTAAATGTCAGTGCACCTAATTATATTAAAAAGTACTTCTTGACATTAAATCTCAGATACAGTGATACTGGATGTTTTCAACACATTCTTTTCACCAACAGACCAGTCATTCAAACATAAAATCAATGAAGATATTTCCAACAAATAATACAATAAATCAAATACACTTAAGAAAAATCTACAGAATATTTCACCAACAAATTAATTCACTTTCCTCTTAGAAGCACATGGAACCTTTCCACAAATAAACCATAATATAGGTTAAAATGTAAGTACATCTTAGAAAATACAAAATAATTAATAGACTCCTATGCATCTTATCAGACAATAACAGAATAAGAGTACAAAGAAGATGGCTGAGCTGAGCTAGGTAGCATCCCTCATCTCTTCACAATACACAAAGGAGGCAGTGAAGAAATAGTGATTTAAGTGTTAGGTGACAGAATAAATGCTCTGAGACCTCATATTACGGAGTTTGAGACCTGGAGAGACTTGAAATTTAGTTACCAGACTAGAAAATAAGGCAATATTCTCTAACACTGAATGAACTTTAATAGAGAAAGGGAGGAGATTAGCAGAGAAAGAGGGAAAAGAAAAGCAACTAAGCTAACTTCCTTAACAACAGCTAGAAGGAAAAGCAAACAAAATTAAAACACTACAGAGCAGTAAGGTTATTGAAGTTTAAAAAGGAAATTTTGGATACAAAAATGCACAAGCCTACCTATGCAGGGTTTTCCTGGAACTCACAGAAGACAGTTACCTTTCAAATTTATACAGCATTGTCCCACCTCCAAATAGCCACTAATTAAACCAGAAGGAATATTCCTGCATTAGGATCTTATAAAACTCTATCTAGGAAAAACTTACAGAGGGATCACTACCCCTTAAAGTTGTTGATACCCCTTCCCTTCAGGGTGAAGAAGGGGAGTTGGGTGGAGCAGACCTACCCCAGAAGTGTTAGCTTAACTCAGTACTCCACAGTCTTGGCAGGAGCTTGGGCAGAAATGATGAAACATTTGAATCTTTTTACTCAGTCATAGCCACACTACCCTGGTGAGCTGTGTCAGGCAAGGGGAATTCTTCTGCCCACATGGAGATTCCACAACCGTAAGTCCTGAGTTTGTAGACAGACATAAGGCTCTATATCACTTTGAAAAGAATCCTGTAAAGATGAACTGCTCTCACCCACGTTCTGCAAGGGGAGGGAATAAATAACCCTTGGCGGTGTGGACCAGCTGGAAATAAAAGTCTAGAAAAGTAGTATTAAGAAATAAACACAAAGGATGCAGAAATTTATTAAAAGTGCAGGCTGGACGGTGCAAAAAGTCTGATGGGTCTGATCCTAACAAAGGGAAAAAGCCCACCAATGCTTTATTTATAGTGAAATATAATAAAGGACTTTGTTGTGAGGAGGGGTTCTTAAAAGTAAATAAGAAGCAGAGGCTGTGGGAATTTGAACTGATTGGGGACTTATAACTTGTACAGTAATCTTCCTCCTCCAGGCAGCTGGTGTCACAAGGATAGCTGGGGTACTGGTATCTCTTTCCACCTCTGGGGAGTTGCATTTGAATGTAGGACTGTCTGAGCCAATAAATTCTGTGGTATCACAGAATTCTCTTTGAGCAGCAGTCTCAGATGGGTGAGATTACAATGAGCCATTTCCCAGGGGCCTACCTCCCCTTTAGAAAGGGCTCAGACATGCCCACAGTTCATTCACAGCTTCTCACAAGTTGGTATGCGTTGACACACAGCAATCAGCACCAGTCCAGGTCTGCATCCATAGCACCTTCACCCAATAGAAACAACTAAAATTACACATGATACCCTCCAAACTGTCAGTCTCATGTCCCCGAGCTTACAAATAAAAACTGGATACTACAGGGTCCATAGCAACAAGGGGAGTGGCTCCTGTGCTTCAGCACCTCTGGAGGGAACCAAAGCCAAACAATAATAGACATCTTCTAAATGTCCCAAATTCCAATGAAATCCAAACCAAGACCAATCCAAATCAACTAAGTTTTATACCTATTTCAGAACTTTATTATAAGTTTATACCTGGCTTAGAGAAACTCAAGAACAGGATCAACAAATTTTCACTTTTCATAAAATTGAATATTATGTGGTTTTGTTCTGAAGTGATTATAGAATTCAGTGCCCTCTCTCAAAGTGGTGCTGATACTGGGAACATCAGAGGGCATACATTCAGTTAAAATATCAATGCCTGGATGTTTACTCAGTCCAGGGCTCTTAAGAGATAGAAGCTCATGAAATAGGCCCTTGCATAAAAGAAGAAGCAATAAACATTCCAATACATGGGTACAGCATAAAAGCAATATGAAAAATCAAGGGAACAAGCCATGCCAAACAGCATGTGACACTTCAACAACTGACTCCAATGACACCTTAGAGGAGAAAATGTTAGAAAAGGAATACAGAAAGTTTATAGTTAAAATGTTCAGTGAGCTAAAAGGAGATGTAAGAAGTTAAGTTAGAGAGAAAATACAGAAAGTGAAAGACCATTTTAATAGACATAGAGATACTTCCAAAGAACCAAATGGAAATTTGGGAAATGAAAGACTCAATAAATAAAATAAAAAAGTCAATGGAGAACATCACTAACAGATTAGACTGCTGTGAAGATAGATTTGCAGGACTTGAAGTCAATCTTGATAATCTTAAAAATAAAGTTGAGCATAAAAAAATGATGTTAAGAGCACTATAAAAATTTTCAAAAAAATCTGGGGTAACATGAAGAGACCAAATTTAGGAGTCATAGGGATAGATGAATGCTCCAAAATACAAACTAAAGAAATGCATAATATTTTTAATAAAATAATATTAGAAAAACTTCCAAATATTAAGAACAATATGGAAATTCAAATAAAAGAGGCATAAGGAAATCCAAATTGGCAATACCAAAGGAGATCTTCTCCAAGACACTTTATAATGAAAACCCCTAATAAAAAGAATAATGACATAATTTTCAAAGCTTCAAGAGAAAAAATGGCAAGCAATATTTAGAGGCTAACCAATTTTGATGTCAGTTGATTTCTATACCTAGGTCATGCAAACCAGGAGGGTTTGCAATAATATATGCCAAGCTCTCGAAGAAAATGGGTGTCAAGCAGGATTACCATATATAGCAAAATCATCCTTCATAATTTAAGATGAAATAAAAATATTTCATGATAAGCAGAATAACAGAGATCATGCAGAATAAATGAAATTTCAAAATGAAAACCAGCAAAAGGATGAATTGCACTAGAATAGTGCAAGTTAAAGGAAAATCAAGTCTGAATTAAGCACTATGAATGATGAAAAATGGCAGAAAATAAAAATCATCTCTATAATAACCATGAATATAAATGGTCAAAACTCTAATCAAGAGGCATAGATGGTATATGGGGACTATAAAACAAAACCCAAAAATATGTTGGTTGTAAGAGAATCACCTTATAGACAAAGACATCCACAAACTAATGGTGAAATGTTGGGAAATGATAAACCATGAAAAAAGTAGCTGAAAGCAATCAGGGACAGCTACTCCCATATATAAGACATTGGAAATAACTTTAAGACAAAATTAATCTGAAGAGACAAAGAAGGTCACTTCATATTAGTTAATGGAATCATCCAACCAGAATATTTAATTTTTGTAAATATTTATGTCCCAAACAATGGTGCATTTACAAAAAACAAAACAAAACAAAAAACCAATCACAACAAAATATTGCTGTGTGATTTTGACATACCCCTATCAGCACTAGATAGATCTTCCAGACATAAGCTGAGTAAACATTCTCCAGAACTATATATAAAAAAATTAATGGACCTAACAAACATCTATAGAATATTTTATCCATCAATGACTAAATTAATTTTCTCTTAGCAGTACATGGGACATTTTCTAAAATAGATCGTATTTTAGGTAAAAGCAAATTTTAGCAAATATAAAAAATAAACATAATTCCTTGCACTTTATCAAATCCCAGTGGATTGAATTAGAAATCAAGATAAAAAGGGGCTGGAGTTGTGGCTCAGTGGTAGAGCGCTTGCCTGGCACATGTGAGGCCCTGGGTTTGATCCTCAGCACTGCATATAAATAAAGAAATTAAATTACAAAAAAAAAAAAAAAAAAGAAAAGAAAAGAAATCAAGATAAACACCAGAAATCACTTTAAAACCTGCAGATTAGATAATACAACTTTGAATGACAAATGGATGGCAGAATAAATCAGGAGAATAAAAAATTCTTAGAAACAAATTGGAATAGTGATACAACATATTAAACTTTCTGATACTGTACATAGGAAGGTCTAAGAGGAAAGTTTATAGTCCTGAATTACTATATTAAAAAATAGAAAGATACCAAATAAATAATCTAATTTTACAACACAAGTCTCTAGAAAAAGAACAAATAAAAAAATCAGTAGAAGACAGGAAATTATTAAAATCAGAGGCAAAAATCAATCAAATCAAGAATAAAAAAGTACAAGGGATTAATGAAACAAAAGTTGATTCTTTGAAAGGATAAACATGATTGATAAACACTTGGTCAAATTAACCAAAAGAGACAAAATGTACAAATTAAAAAAACTAAAAATGATAAAGGAAATATTAACACAGATACTACTGAAATCCAGAATATCATTAGAAAATATTTAGAAAATTTATACCCCAATAAACTAGAAAATCATGAGCACATTGACAAATTCCTTGAGAATTATGACCTACCCAAAATGAATCTTCAAAATTTAAAAATCTTAAACAGAAATATCAGGTAACAAAATTGAAGCTGTCATCAAAAGCATTTCAACAAAGAAAAGTCCAGAATCAGACAAAGTTTCAGTCAAGATCTACCAGACTTTTAATAAAGAACTAACACCGATTCTTCTTAAATCATTCTGTGATAGGAAAGAAGAGAACACTGCCTGATTTATTCTATAAATCCAGTATCAGCCTGATACCAAAACCAAAAATACAACAGCAAGGAAAGAAAACTTGAGACCAGTATCTTTGGTGAATTTAAGTGTAAAATGTATAATAAACTATTAGCAAACCACATTTGAAAACACTTCAAGAAGATAGTGAACCGTGATCAAGTGTGTTTCCTCTCAGAGATGAAAGGGTAAATCAACACAAATTAATAAATGCAATTCACCACATAAATAGATTTAAGGATAAGAATCGCATGATTACTTCAGATATAGAAAAAGCATTTAGTAAAGTAGAACATGCATTCATGTTTAAGCATTAGAGAAACTGGAGATATAAGAAACTTACTTCACCATTATGAAGGTTATATATGACAAACCTAAGATCAACATAGTATTAGGTGGAGAAAATCTGAAAGCATTTTTTCTAAAAACAGGAACAAGAGAAGTATGCACACTTTTTGTCACTCCTATTCAAGATAGTCCTTGAAATACTAGCCAGAGCAATCAGGAAAAAGAAGATAATTAAAGAGATGCCAATAGGAAAATAAGAAGTCAAATTATCTTTATTTTCTAATGTCATGATCTTATATTTAGATGACCCAAAAATTCCATCAGAAGACTTTCAGAGCTTATTAAAAAAAGTTTGTTTGTGTTAATTAAGGTTATAGAAATATTGAATCTAAACAATTTTAGGAATGTTTTCTTGAATAAGTAAGGATTGTAAAATATATTTTGTATTTTTACATCAATTAATGTTAAAAAAAAATCTACACTGAGGTAGAATAAGAAGTATGCAAAAACTATTCCAATTACTATAAAGGAAAATATGTTCTATCTGATGCAAAACTCTGGCATTAAAGCCAATGTAAAAAATGTGCTGGGTTATAACCTCTTTCCAAGTATTTCATTGAAATAAAAATAATAATATTCTAATGCATTTTTCTATAAATCCACATGATAGAATATATTTGGAAACCAGTCTTGAGACTTGTAATAATGTGGCTTTGGAGGAATTTGACTACACTAGTGTAACCTCTAAATTGATCTTAGTTTAGTTTTCAACTAATAAAAATAATAATAAAGCATACAATTTATAAAGCCTTATTTTTTGAATTGCAGTTTTTCTATCTTCATTCAAACTCATTTTCTACCACTCATAAAACCTAACAAAAATGGAGATTCTCTTCTTTCCAAACATTGATGACCTATGTCATTTAAAAGATTTTTTTATTAATCTGAAGTTTTATATTTTATTTCATTATTGCATTCAAATAAAAATAACAAATGTTCTTTGATATATTTTAATTTCCAAGGAGGAGGAAAAGAACAGTTGAAGAATCATATGATGACTTTTACTTCTAATCAACCCCAATATCAGTGGGCATTATGTATATTTGACACAAAGGAAAAAGCACCAAGCAGAGTCTCTATAGCAATGAAGCAACAACTCAAAGTTTGTGAATTATTGGACCAATGTGCAATTTAATACAGGTACACATGGAAACATACCCCATTTACTTCTTAGTTCCATAAGACCTTAGTGAAATACTGACACTTGGAGGACATCTCAACTTCAAGGTCACAACGGGGCCCAATCAATTTGGTCCTTTCTTAAAATGACTCCCAGTTTACATATATGGATATTTTAAAATATTAAATTTCTTATATACATTTTTATCAATACATTTTAATTATGACAAATTGGACTTACCAGTTCCCATGAAGGAATGATAATTAGTTTCACCTTTATTTATAAAATTTAAAAATGTACCTCGGGCTTGTTGACACTCTACTTTTTGTCTCTGATTATAGTGAATCTTATCAATATAGTATTATTGGGCAATTTTCTGTGCAATTTTTTTTTTAGGGAACATTATGGAATAAAATAGTTAATTTGGGTCTCATGATAAAATGCTATCTTCACGCAATCCTGACAAGACATTTTTCTGTTTTCTACTTATGTGAATAAGTAAAGAACTTTATTCATAAACTTAGAGACCAGTTTTAAACAGAAGCAAATTCTCCATATGCTAGATGTCTTTGTGGCCAAGTAAAATATGATTTCATAGTAAAGTACATTAAAGTTGGTTATTGGAGGAAAAGTAGAAATTAAAATTGGTAAACTATAGATAGGGAGAAGGATGAAAAAAGAATAAATTCGAGCCGGCAGACAGACTGCAAATTATTCTGTATAGGTATAGAGAAAGAGGAGTTAAGGGGAGGTGTAGAACTGGTTAAAATTATTTGTAGAATCCATTTAATGAAAGCAAAAGTGAAGATCCAATAATTTTCAATATTTCTAGTATCTTAAGGATCATTGTATAAGTGTTTCAGTTGTGACTTATGAGAAAGACTGTAATTTATTCCAGTTGTATCAGTGAATATTAAATGGGTACACAGTTTTTATTAACTTTACCAGTGACTTCAGGTGAAATAAGATATCTTTTCCTCAGATGTCTAAAGTTTTCAGTAGAAGTCAGTCTTTTTTACTTTAGAAAACTAATGTGTGCTTTAAAATAATGCAACAGATATTTTTGACCCACTTGTTGGTATCAGTTTTTAATTAGTAAAATGACAATAGAAAACTATATATTATGTCATCCTAACTCATATCTTTAATATGAAATATGAAGCCAGAGGAATAAAAAGACTTGGGAAAGAAAATAAGAAAGAGGCAGAAGTAAAGTTTTGCCTTCCTACAATACACTTTCATAAAAAAAAGCTTTATTACAATATTATTTATCTCTCTTTGATGATTCATTAATTCATGTCGTTTTTGATGCCTCTTCAAACAAATTATAGATCCTAGTATATTCATATGCTACCCCTTCAATAGTTCAGCATACTCATTATTAACTAGATTTCAATACTTATATATATATTTTTATTGATATTTGAAATTAATGAATGCAGAAATTTGGGGTACATTTGATAACTTTTTATAGATACATGCACATTTGCATAAAATACCAGATTCATTTATTACTAAAATATTGCATTAAATACAGAAATTTCTCTCATGTACCATGTCATAGAGTTTTCTGGTTCAAACCCTAGAGTCAGCAACTGATTATTATCATTTTGTATTTAGAATTTATTTTGTCTGTTGATTTTTGTGATTAGGTAGTAGGCTTTTACATGTATGTGTCCGTATTATTCTAATAATTGATATCTGGTTGTTTTTATTTTCAGTTGTAGATGAACAAAGCTGCTATGAATATCAATTTGTCTTTTTTTTTTGTAGACATATGCTTATATTTATTTTGTGTAAATACTTAAGGAATGTTAATTTTGCATATCTGGGCAAATGCATTTTTAACTTTATAAGAAAAACAACAAGATTTTTATGAAATGTTTGCCTCATATCAATTTTGGTCACAGAAGATTTTTACAGTTATCTATCAAGTGACTGACATTATTGAAAAACAAATTAGAGTAATGTTGCTCAACCAAAGTATATGGCATATAATGTAATGTTTGATATATGCTTCTATTATGTAAATATTAAATCAAACTACTTAACATAATCATCAACTCATACTTATCATTTTGTGTTGTGCATATTTAAAACCTACTCTCCAATTTTGAAATTATATATTAATAATATAATGTAATATTATGTAATATAATATATTATTATTAACTATTTTCATTGTGATATATAATAAATCTCAAAAAAGTTTTTCCTCTTATCTAATTGAATGTTGTTAGTCTTTGGTTCACATTTCTTCATTTCTCTCCCTAATTAAACCCAGTCTTTGATAACTACTGTTATGGTCTGGATGTGAGGTGTCCCCCAAAAAGCTTGTTTGGGAGACAATTCAAGAAGGTTCAGAGGAGAAATTATTGGGTTGTTAGTCTTAATCCAATCAGATTTAACCCCCTTACAGGGATTAACTGAGTGGTAACTGAAGGTGGGCCCAGTGTGGCTGGAGGAGGTGGGAATTTGGACATGGTTTTGGTATATATTTGTTATCTGGGGAGTGGAATCTCTGCTTTCTGATCATGACTTGAATCACTTCCTTCTTCCATGATGTTCTGCCTCACCCTGAGTCCTGAGGAACTGAACTTGCTGTCTATAGATTGAGACCTCTGAAACTGTGAGCCCTAAAATAAAACTTTCTTCCTCTACAGTTGTTTAACAGTTGTTCTTAGTCATAGCAGCCCAAAAATCTGGCTAAAACAACTACCTTTCTAGTTTCTACATTTTCATGTTCCACACATGTAAGTGAGGTTTTCATCTAAGTCAGATCATGTAGTATTTGTCTTTCTATGCCTGTCTTATGTCATTAACCAAATTTTCTCCAGGTTTATCCACTGTTATCACTTGTGACAGGATTTCCTTCTTTATTTCCATTGTGTATTAATAGAGTCTCTTTAGTCATTCATCCATTGATGGCATCTATGTTGATTTTGTATCTTAGTTATTTTGATAATGCTTTAATAAATATGACAGTGAAGATACCTTTTGATATATGGAATTCAATTCCTTTAGATATAAACACAGAAGTGGAATTGCTAGATCATATGATAGATCAAGTTTTAGTTTCTTGAGGAACCTCCATACTGTTTTCCATTATACCTGTATTAGTTTAGAATCCCTGCAGCCAGGAACAGTGTATTCTTTATGTCTTTATATATATATTCATATCCTTATGCTCCTTCCTAGACTGCGGTTCTCTACCTGGCACTAAAATGTGTCCTGATGGAGCACTAGGGACAATTAGGATCTGCCCTACGTAGGCTTTATCAGCACTGAACTGAGTTACAAAACACATTCCTATGCTCTGTTTCTTGCCCTACTTTCAAGTGGCTGGAGTCTTACGCATAGTTGTTTGACATAGGATAGGAAAAGTATCTTGATTGCAGTCTCTTGACCACCCAAGTTGACACTCAGCTGGGTCACACCTGGGTCTCTCCGTCACAGGGAATTCTGGATTCATTAGTGTTTACAATAGACCTACACATAGCTGCTGAATATACTGGTCAAACCATGAATTCATTTCCCCAGAGCTCAAGTCTCAACATGAGTCCAGAGAAGAGGAGATTTTTTATCTGCAAACACTGGCCTGGGGATAAATATCTTTTAGTTTTAAAAGGTGCTGGTTTTCACTGAAAATGGCCCAGCACTGGAATTCAAGGCAAAATCCTGTGCTCTTTCTTTTGCCCTGCTCCCCAGTGGTTTGATCTTGCTCCAAGCCTAGCAATGAATCCTTCCTGCCTTCTTCAGTGTGTCTTGTCTTATTTTAAAAAGCCAGCTCTTTGTTCTTTCACCTGATCTTGTGAGTTATAAATGGCCTGTGCATGAATAGCTTTCCAAATTGGTGGCTCTGGGAAGATAATCTCTGGTTTGTCTTATTGTGTCAATAAGTCAGGGTTCTCTAGAAGAATAGAATCAACAGGAAGTATGATTATAAAAAGGGGATTTATTAGATTGGTTTACTTGACCAGAAGCTGGATAGTCCACAATGGCCATCTGCAGCTGGAGAGCTGGAAGAACCAGCAGCTGTGCAGTCCAAGAGGCAGAAGCCCCAGAACAAGAAAGAGCAACAGTGCTACCCTAGTCTGAAACCAAGGCTTCTGGAAACTAATGGGAAAATCACTGACAAAGTCCTCTTTGGAAGAGTGAAGAAGCAAGAGTTCGATACCCCAGACAATCAAAGCAGCAATCAAGAACCTGTTGAAGAAGAGCTGACCTTGCCTCTGCACCTGCTTCCTTATTCTTCCAAATTTTATTCCATCCTATTGGGTGATGCTGCCCACGCTTAGGGATGGGCTCCACTTTAGTTCACTATCCCACATTCCAATCATTCCTAGACTCACCCTCATTGACACACCCAGAAACCTCTTAATTATGGGCAACTCTGAATCCAATCAAGTTGACAATTCAAATTAATCATTACACCATTTTCTCCAGCCTCTGACAATAGCTTTTTAAGTTGTGTCATAAGATTCTTGGTGACAATACCAACAAATGTTCATCAGGTAACTACACAATTCAATTGACTTATAACACTTTCTATGATCAGCTGCAGAAGATATTTTTGATTAATTAATTCACATGACTCTTACCAATCATGTAACCTTGTATAATTGGTCATCAATATCCTATTTCTGCCTTATTCAAAATTTAATGCCTTTAAAAGTAGCATTGATGGAATACTTAACAAATCTGAGATGTGACTTCAAAAGTATTGAATGACAATTTTTGAGTCAAAATTTTTGACTCATTGCTAATAAACTAATAATAATATTATTATTCCTTTAAGTGAAAACACAAAGTTTTGAAAGAACCACATGATAGGAAAGTATGTCTTTGCCTCACTGCAAATAGTGAAAGTAATTTTAATATGTATTTGGAATAGGAAAAAATTTAATCTTCTGCTATACTCATTCAGATATAATGCATACAATAGGAAAGTTGATTGTTGTTTATTTAATTTTAACTAAAAACATTTCAGACTTTGCACGTTTTTGATTATGCATTCTTAGCATTATTTATCACTTCTTTCTGTTGAAAAACATTTCTTATCATAATGTCACATCGTTTTAGAGAATATGTAAATAAGTTTTATATTTTATATATTAATGTTTTCTTGATAATATCTTATAAGTGCAACAGAATTATTTTATTAATCTCATTGAATTAAATTATCAGTGAATATTGTTCTTGATAAAATTTAAATGTGAATAAACAAATAATTTTTAGAAGGATATTAATGTCTCTAGTGAACAACAATTGATACCTCTTTTTGTATTTGATTTTTTGAATAAATGTTAGTCCTATATACCTGAAAGTAAGATGGTATTTCACAGGTTCAACCTATGATATTAATATGTAGCATGCAAGTATGCCACAAAGATAACTGAAGGACATTGAAATTGGGCTGTCAATATCCTATTGGGTCCAGCACATTTTAAGTAAGCTCATATGTTGATGATCTTATGTTAATAATATTCAAAATTGTACTGATACTTTTTTATTTGTCAGAGTTCTAAAACATGTATTTAGCTTATATCTAATTTTTCTCACTGGAAAATTATTATTTTAGAAATTTATATTCCAATATATTCATAGAATTGTTTCATTTTATATCTTTAAATATACTTAAAATTGTTAAACCACGGAGTAAGAAAAAATTTGCAAAGTAGGGAAAATTTTCATAGCTAAGCCCAAGTAAAGATCTTGAGAGAAAAATTTTAGAATCTAAATGAACTGTAATTACTGAGTGTTCTAGATATGAGGTGGCCCCCAAGGCTTATTTGTAAGGCAATACAAGAAGATTCAGAGATGAACCATTAGATTATGAAAACTGTGATATAATCAGTGGATTAATCCATGGATATGAATTAACTGGGTAATAACGATAGGCAGGTAGGGTAAGGGCCAAGGAAGTAGGTCATGGGGACATGCGCTTATGGGTTTGGATTTTGTCCCTGGTAAAGGAAGTGCTCTCTCTTCTTCCTGGTTCCTATGTCCTCAACTGCTTTCCTTTGCCATGCCTTTCCACCATGTGTTCTGCCTGACATAGTTTCAGAGCTATGGAGTCAGCTGTCCATGGACTTAGACCTCTGAAACTATGAACCCCAAATAAATTTTTCCTCCTATGTGTTATTCTGGTTTAGTCTCTTGGTCACATGAAAAACTGAGTAAACATTGACAAAAGGCAATAAATGAGAATATAAATCTTTACAACCTCTTCTACCTTCTTGTAAAATATAAAATCCCTTTAGCTAAAACCAAGTGTGCATTTCAATAGTAATAGAAATAAGAAAATTTGGAAAACCCTTTGGAAGTACAAGTAGTCTTATGAGAGTTAATTTCTATAGATGCTGCAAATGTTGGTTTTTGGATCCTCACATTCAGTGGTCTGGCTGACACTTTTTCTGGGCATATTTTAGTCTCATATTTATATAACTTTTCAATGTGATACCCCAAACTTCTCTCACTCTTCCACATCCCATCTCAGTGTATATATTTGTTTTGGTATGTGTGATATTTAATTTTTTAAAACCTGTGTACACTTATATCTATATATACATATATAGAGAAAGGTTATAGAGATATAGATTATGATAGATAAATGATAATAGGACATATATGTATTTATATATTTTTGTTCTTTGGTGTACCGATAAAAACAAAAGGAGTGAAACAGATAAAATACAAATTTGTATATTAATTTAGAAAATATTGTCCAAATACTTGCACTGAGGAAATGTATTTACAAAGCTGAATTATAGTGTTTTCTATTCCATAATGTGTTTCAAAGGTGAATTTTGAAATATCTAGAAAAACTTTGTGCTGTAAGGAATTCTTAAAAATCTGTGTTGATACTTAAAGTATTTTCAGAGACCTATGCTCTGTCAATCATTTATGAATTACATTCAATGCATTCTTATTACAGCTTAAAAGAGTAGTTGAGTTTCTCTGCTTCTTTCTATAAAAACAAATCTTTAAAAGGATTGGGGTTGGAGAATTGAAGCTTGCATTGTCTTTTTTAAAAACAGTATTGGGATACCACGTCTATGTTGTCCTCAACCTTACCTGTAAAACTCACAGTGTTAACTTTAATGGCAGCATTAGAATGTCTATGAAATTCTCATATTCTCATTACAAGAAATATAACATGAAATATATAATGTATAATATATAATAAGTGGATAATATTTTGAAATTATATATTTTAAACTTATATATTTATTAGTAATAAACAAAATATATTTGTAAGTAATAAATATGTACACATATTTTGTAAAAAATAGTGTAATATAGATGCATATATATTATTAAAATTAATTGAATGGTCTATGATTTTTTTAGGTATTAGTATTAAAACAGATAAATATAAGAGTAACCTGAAAATCAGTATTAAAATAGATATAATCAAAATGTTACCTAAATACATAGGTAACATTTAATCTGCCATATTTTATATGTCAGATTAAGATTATTATACATAATAATAAATTATATGCAGTGTTAATATTTAAATGATATTCAGTAAAGGACTTTTTATGTTATGATTGGAAAGGTATTTGAGAGGTCAACCAAACAATAAATTTGATGCACGTAATCCTCTAACATAAGATCAAGATTAAAATTATGCAGAGTTAAAATCCATTTACACTTTTCTAGTGTGATTGTTAATGATTTACAGTTATAAAATCACATGTCAACCATTTACACACTTAAAATATTTACATGGGAGAATGTTTGTTAAGTAAGAATGATACCATAGTTTTTGTGTGAATCCAGAAATTATTCTTGGAGATTTAGTTCTAATAGAGCACTATTGAGCTAGAAAAGAAAGTAACCCTTCTTAAAGTTTTATTTATATTTTCTTGAATATGTACATTAGCTGACTTTCATTTACATTTATTTCTTTGGAGTGCTTAAGAAAACAGAAGTGAAGGGCAAATTAAAGAGAGTTGTTAAATTGATAGAAGTAACACAAAATAGCAGTTAGACAATTTTAAAATTGGTGAAAGTAAAAAAAAATAGTTTCTGTCACAGTTTATAAATCATTTTCATTTAGGACATTCTATACAAATCTAGGTGACATTTTATACAAATCATTTAATTTTTCAATATTTCTTATATTAAACATTTAAAATGTATTCACATATTTATGTCTGTGCATTCATATTTATAAACATATTCAAATATTGAGATGGAAATATGAAACTAATGAGGACCTTTATAGTTTTATAAAATTAGACACACAGCTATCAAACAAAACTGTTTGATAGCAAAATTCATATCCCTTCTATAAGTTCATGCTGTCCTACAAAGCTCCTCTCACGTACAATTCCTTAATATTTAAAATCATTTTGTAAAATCAACCCTTGTATTTTCATTCATTCACATTAATTAATTAATATATATACTTATATATGTTATACATATATGTAGCACTCTATGTTATATAATACACACATATTTTTTCATTCTTTCATTCCTTTATTCTGGGGATTGAACTCAGGGACATTTTAAGACTGAACTACATACCCAACTTCTTTGTTTCTTATTTCAAGGCCAGGATCTCACTAAGTTATTAAGACTGACCTCAGATTTGCATTTCTCCTACCTCAGTCTCCATTAGCTGGGATTACAGGCATTCAGCCCTGCAATTCTTTTCATTTTATTCAGATAGTGCGAACCATCTACATGAATTGGACCACAATATAAGTATTGTGAATTTCCGGGTTAATGACTTTTCTACAACACTACTTCTTTTGCAGTAGGCAAACAATGCTGTTATGGTTTAGAAGACCCTGATGTATAAATAAATATCAAACTTTTGCACCTTTTATTTAACAATTAAGGGATTATAGTGAGATTTACTACTACCTATTTTCTTTTTTTTTCTTTTTTTTTACAGTCTGCATTTTGATTCATTGTACACAAATGGAGTACAACTCTTCATTTCTATGGTTGTACCCAATGTAGATTCACACCATTCATATACATATACATAACATACATATACATATACAAATAAATATACATAGGGTAATACGGTCTGTTTCATTGTACTGTCTTTCCATCTCCTGCCCCATCCCACCCCATTTTCCTCTACACCATCCAAAGTTCCTTCATTCTTCTCTTCCCACCCCCTGCCTCCCCACATCATTATATATCATCATCCACTTATCAGAAAAAACATTCGACCTTTGGTTTTTTGGGCTTGACCTATTTCACTTAGCATGATATTCTCCAACTTCATCCATCTACCAGCAAATGCCATAATTTCATTCTTCTTTAAAGCTGAGTAATATTCCATTGTGTATGTATATCCATTCCTCAATTGAAGGGCATCCCGATTGGTTCCACAATCTAGCTATTGTGAATTGAGCTGCTATGAACATTGATGTGGCTGCATCACTGTAGTATGCTGATTTTAAGTCCTTTGGGTATAAACTGAGGAGTGGAATAGCTAGGTCAAATGGTGGGTTCATTCCACGTTTTCTGAAGAATCTCCATAATGCTTTCCGGAGTGGCTACACCAATTTGCAACTTCACCAGTGTTGTATGAGTGTGCCTTTTTCCCCACATCCATGTCAACACTTATTATTGTTTGTTTTCTTGATAATAGCCATTCTAATTGGAGTTAGATGAAATCTTAGGGTGGTTTTAATTTGCATTTCTCTAATTACTAGGGATAACAAGCACTTTTTCATACATTTGTTGATCATCTGTTTATCTTCTTCTGTGAAGTGTCTGCCCATTTCCTTAGCCCGTTTATTGATTGGGCTCTTTCCATTTTGGGTATAAAGTTTTTTAAGTTCTTTATAAACTTTGGAGATGAGTGCTTTGTCTGAAGTGTGTGTGGAAAAGATTTTCTCCCACTCTGTAGGCTTTCTTTTCACATTATTGATTTCTTTCCTTTGTTGAGGAAACACTTTTTAGTTTGAATCTGTCCCATTTATTGATTCTCAATTTAATGCAATTCCAATTAAAATCCCAATGACATCTCTCATAGAAATAAAAAAAAAATCATTAAATTCATCTGGAAGAACAAGAGACCCAGAATAACCAAAGCAATTCTGGGCAGGAAGAGTGATGCAGGAGGTATCACAATACCAGACCTTAAACACTACTACAGAGCAATAGTAACAAAAACAGCATGATATTGGCACCAAAATAGACAGGTAGACCAATGGTACAGGATAGAAGACACGGGCATATACCCACATAAATGCAGTTATCTCATACTAGACAAAGGTACCAAAAACTTACAATGAAGAAAGGATAGCCTGTTCAACAAATGGTACTGGCAAATCTGGAAATCCATATGCAGTTAAATGAAATTAAACCCCTATCTCTCACTCTGTATAAAACTCAACTCAAAATGGATCAAGGCTCTAGGAATTAGTCCTGAGACCCTTCACCAAATAGAAAAAAAAAAAAAAAAAAAGTAGAGCCAAATCTCCATCACGTTGGCTTAGGATCAGACTTCCTTAACAAGACCCCCATAGCTCAAGAAATAAAAGCAAGAATCTATAAATGGAACAGATTCAAACTATTATCTATTTCTTTCCTTCAATATTTTATACTCCATAATATCACCTTCTGTGTTATATGGCTATGGATGTCCAAAGTCTAGTAAATTCTTGATGGTTACTCCAAAATCATTGGTTAAAAGAATTAAACAATTAATCAATTGGCAATCCCGGGTAAAAGTAGAACATGTCTGATCTCATTTTGCTAGACTGCTGTGATGTGCATTGCAATTAATAATACTTTTTAAATTAATAATGGTATGAGTCATTAGTTAAATATTTTATTGTGGAAATCACAATAGTAAAAATTGATTACTGTATTAATAATGAGGTAACAGTGATTCTGCCATAGGTCAGTTTGAGTAAATCCTAAATACTTTATTGTGAATGACTTGTACTTACAAGAAACCAAGACAGTGTGACACTTTGAGCCTTGATAAGAAAATATTAACCCAGGATTTTAGTAGAAGAAAATATTTCTGCACAGGTAATACTAATATTGATATCAGGAAAACACAATGAACCAAAAATTCCAGCTTAAAAGATAGTCACAACCCATAGTATGTGGTCTGTGAACATTTATTACTAAATGAACAAGAAGTCTATTTAGAATTTCTGCTAAACCCTGTCATAGTATTATTAAAATATGGTTGTAAATAAGTACCATTCCTACAGGAATTGAATTTCCCCATAAATTGATGAAGAAACAAATTTTAATGGGCATTTTCACAATTATTTTCAATTAGTACATATCTCTCAGAAAACAAATCATCAAGAATATAATAATTATGGGACTGGGTTTGTAGCTCAGTTGTACGGAGTGCTTGCCTAGCATGTGTGAGGCACTAGGTTCAATCCTCAGCACCACATAAAAATAAAAGAAAAAATAATTAAAGGTATTGTGTTCATCTACTATTAAAAATTAAAAAGAAAGAATATAGTAATCATGGTCAGAAAATATGTATGCATTTGAAATTCGATGTAGAAGTATACAACTTATCTACACTGACAGTTTTGTATAGGAATCTGTTGTATAGTGTGTATTTACCTTATTCTATCTCCCACTATATATTATAGGTCTAATCTAATTTGGTTGCTTAGAGCTGGGTATAACAGGTCACAAAGAACTTGATCTTACAGAAGGATAAAGGTGGCATTTTACTGGGAATTGACTTGAACTCTCATTACAAAGGATAATTTGACAATTTAAATTTCTTGAGAAGTTAATTTCTGTTATGCAATTTTCTGATGTAACCTCTGATGTTAGTAGTACTCAAAGGAAAACTTTGAGGAATAAGTGAACATTAAAGTGCCAATACATTCATTTAACAAACATTACAACCTCCTGTGTACCATCAAGAGTGGGGCATATAACACATTTCATTTTTCACTTTAATTCCTTCAACTTATATTAAAAATTAAAGCCATATTGCATAATTTCTACTGAACTTGTTCAACAATATTGAATATGTAACTCTGAACTTGCAACGTAGTAGTTGATTTGGTTAATAATTAGGGGTTAAAAGGCATTCTTCAGTTAGTGGAATTTCAAATGAAATTGCAATTCTGGCATATCACTAAATAATTAAAGAGGTTAAGGGAATCAGGCCCAAATATTTTTTATATCAGCAATTAACCACTATTAATTTAGTTAAATTGATATACATATAAACACAAAACTTTATCCAAAATATCATGCTAGGCTAAACAGAATTTTAATATTCTAAAGTCAAAGTAATAACTAAGGAAAAGAAAACATTCATCTATTTGTGTAACTCCTGACTTTAAAAAAATAGAGGCTTAGTTTTTCATTTACTGTAAGTCTACAAATAGGAAAGGAAGGGCTATTATAGCTACATAATAGAAACAAAAAATAAGAACTTGGGTTCTGTTAGTTTCCAGTTGCTCCACTCATTTTCTTCTTATTATTTTATTAGAGAATTGTAGCTATACTTTATTTTGGGTTCATTTTGAAAAATCATACATGCATGGAATTTGATTTACTCCCTTTACTCCTTCTCCCCCCATCCTTTAACCTCACTTTCTCCTCCCCCCTCCCCATTCTCCTTTCTCTACTGTTCTTCCTGTCACTTGTTTGTTTATTTATGTTTGATACCTCATTCATAAAGATGGAATTCACTGTGGTGCATTTATCCATGCACATAGTGTGATTTCGTTAAATTCATTCCTCATTTTCTCCCATTTCCCAACCCTTCTCCTACCATCTTGATCTCATTCTTCTCCATTGATCTTCCCTCTGTGATATCTGATGCCTCTCCTTTCCCCTTTTATTTTGTTTTAGTTTCCACATATGAGAGAAAACATTTGGCCCTTGATTTACTGAATCTGGCTTATTTTGCTCAGCATGATGTTCCCCAGTTCCATTCATTTACCAACAAATGACATAAAATCATTCTTCTTTATGGCTGAATGAAACTCCATTGTGTGTATACAGCACATTTTCTTAATCCTTTTATCTATTGACAGGCATCTGGTTTAGTTCCATAATTTGGTATTATGAAGTGTGCTGCTATAAATATTGATATGACGGTATTATTATAATAAGCTGATTTTAGTTTTTTGGGATAAATACCAAGGAGTGGGATAACTGGGCCATAAGGTCATTCTATTTCTAGGTTTTTGAGGAATCTCCATATTGTTTTCCTGAGTAGCTGTATTAATTTGCAGTCTTACCAGTATTGTATAAGTGTACCTCTTTCCCTACATCGTTGCCAGAATTTATTATTTGTATTGTTGATAATAGCCATTCTGACTGCAGTGAGGTCAAATCTCACATAGTTTTAATTTGCATTTCCCTAATTGCTAAAGAAATTGAAATCTTTTCATAGTTTAGTTGACTATTTTTATTTCTTCTTTTGAGAAATGTCTATTTAGTTCTTTTGCCCATTTATTGATTTGTTTATTATTATTTTGATGTTAAGACTTTTGAGTTCTTTATATATTCTGAATGCCAGTCCCCTATCAGAAGAGTAGCTGTCAAAGATTTGCTCCCATTGTGTAGGCTGTCACTTCATTCTCTTAATTATTTCTTTTGCTGCACAGAAACTTTTTAATTTGATGGCTTTCCACTTATTGATTATGGGTTTTCTTTCTTGAGCTTTTGGGTCTCATTAAAGAAATTGATGCCTGTACCAAAATAATGGCTCTTGACCCTGTGTTCTAGTAGTTGTAAAGTTTCTGGTCTAATTCCTGAGTCTTTGATTCACTTTCATTTGACCATCGTGCACTGTGACAAGTAAGAATCTAGTTTTATCCTTCTATATGTGGATTTCTAGTTTTCTCAGCACCATTTGTTAAAAAACAAACAAACAAACAAACATATTTTTGGCAGCTTTGTCAAGTATCAGATGACTATAACTGTGTAGGTCTGTCTGTGTGTCTTCTATTCAGTTCCACTGATCTTTATGTCTATTTTGGTGCCAGTGACCTTCTCTTTCTGTTGCCGTAGCTCTGTAGTGTAATTTGAGTTGAGGTACTGTGATGCCTCTCACATTCCTCTTCTTTCTTAGGATTGTTTTTTCTATTCTGGGTCTCTCATTCTTCCAATTGAATTTTAGGACTGTTTTTTTCTACTTCATCGAAGAATATTATTAGTACTTTGATGAGGACTGCATTGAAACTAATAGTTTTGGTAGAATGGCTACTTGGACAATATTAATTCTACCTGTCCAGGAACTTGGGAGATCTTTCCATATTCTAACATTTTCTTCAACTTCTTTCTTCATTATTCTATCATAATCACTATAGAGATCTTTCACCTCCTTGGTTAGATTACTTCCTAAGATTTTTTTTTCTTTTCTTTTTTTTCCAGTAAGATTATTATAAATGGTATAGTTTCTGTGATTTTGTTCTTAGAGGAATCATTGTTGAAATATAGGAAAGCTACTGATTTATAATTGTTGATCTTGTGTTTTCCTACTTTGCTTTTTTCATTTATTATCTCTAGAAGTCTTGGTTCAGGTTTTTGGCATCTTCCAGATAGATAATCACGTCATTAGCAAATAGAGATAATTTTTCTTCTTTTTTTCCTATTGTATACCTATAATTTACTTTTTTTGCCCCATACCTGGCTATAGTTTTAAGGACTATTTTGAAGAGGAGTGGTAAGAGCAGGCATCCTTCTCATTCCTGATTTGAGAGGAAATGCTTTGAGTTTTTCTTTGTTTAGTATGATATTGACTTTTGGTTTGTCACCTATAGCCTTTGTAATGTTGAGATAAGTTCCTTCTATCCTTGATTTCTCTAACATTTTTTTTTTTTTTTTACCATCCTTAACTTTTATTCAAGACAGAAATCTGGTATTCAATTAGACACATAATATATTGTGGATGTTGTAAAGCTATCTCCATCTCCAAAAGACAAGTGGTGACACTTTTGTACAAAAACTGTATTCCTTTCTTTTGTTTTTTCTTGTTAAAGAGCTTGCTCATGACATAACTAACATATTCAGAGCTCTATTTAGTTGCTGTTTTTTTTTTTATTTTTTTTATTTTTTTACGTTTACATAGGGTAATGATGTTTCCTTTTTTCCCTTCCCCCCACCCCTCCCACCCTTTTCCCTTTATACAGTCCTTCTTTCCTTCATTCTTACCGCTCTCCTTAGCCTAACTCTAAACCTAACCCTAAACCTAATGCTAACCCCTCCCACCCCCATTAAATGTCCTCATCCGCTTATCAGCGAGATCATTCGTCCTTTAGTTTTTTGAGATTGGCTTATCTCACTTAGCAAGATATTCTCCAATTTCGACCATTTGCCTACAAATGCCATAATTTTATCATTCTTCATTGCGGAGTAATATTCCATTGTATAAATATGCCACAGTTTCTTTATCCATTCATCAACTGAAGGGCATCTAGGTTGGTTCCACAATCTGGCTATGGTGAATTGAGCAGCAATGAACATTGATGTGGCTGTATCTCTGTAGTATGCTGATTTTAAGTCCTTTGGGTATAGACCAAGGAGTGGGATAGCTGGGTCAAATGGTGTTTCCATTCCAAGCTTTCTGAGGAATCTCCACACTGCTTTCCAGAGTGGCTGCACTAATTTGCAATCCCACCAGCAATGTATGAGTGTTCCTTTTTCACCACATCCTCGCCAACACCTATTGTTGCTTGTGTTCTTGATAATCGCCATTCTAATTGGGGTGAGATGAAATCTTAGGGTAGTTTTGATTTGCATTTCTCTTATTACTAGGGATGTTGAACATTTTTTCATATATCTGGTGATTACTTGTACATCTTCTTCTGTGAAGTGTCTGTTCATTTCCTTAGCCCATTTGTTGATTGGATTATTTGTATTCTTCGTGTAGAGTTTTTTGAGTTCTTTATGTATTCTGGAAATTAGTGCTCTATCTGAAGTATGAGTGGCAAAGATTTACTCCTACTCTGTAGGCTCTCTCTTCACATTTCTGATAGTTTCCTTTGCTGAGAGAAAGCTTTTTAGTTTGAATCTATCCCAGTTGTTGATTCTTGCTTTTATTTCTTGTGCTATGGGAGTCCTGTTAAGGAAGTCTGATCCTAAGCCAACAAGTTGAAGATTTGGACCTACTTTTTCTTCTATAAGATGCAGGGTCTCTGGTCTGATTCCAAGGTCCTTGATCCATTTTGAGTTGAGTTTTGTGTAGGGTGAGAGATAGGGGTTTAATTTCATTCTATTACATATGGTTTTCCAGTTTTCCCAGCACCATTTGTTGAAGAGGCTATCTTTTCTCCATTGCATATTGTTGGCCCCTTTGTCTAGTATGAGAAAATTGTATTTATTTGGGTTTGTGTCCATGTCCTCTATTCTGTACCATTGATCTACCTGTCTATTTTGGTACCAATACCATGCCGTTTTTGTTACTATTGCTTTGTAGTAGAGTTGAAGATCTGGTATTGCAATACCCCCTGCTTCGCTCTTGCTACTGAGGATTGCTTTAGCTATTCTAGGTTTTTTATTCTTCCAGATGAATTTCATAATTGCTTGCTCTATTTCTGCAAGGTACATCATTGGGATTTTAATTGGAATTGCATTGAATCTGTATAGCACTTTAGGTAGTATAGCCATTTTGACGATATTAATTCTGCCTATCCAGGAACATGGGAGATCTTTCCATCTTCTAAGGTTTTCTTGAATTTCTTTCTTTAGTGTTCTGTAGTTCTCATTGTAGAGGTCTTTTACCTCTTTTGTGAGATTGATTCCCAAGTATTTTATTTTTTTCGATGCTATTGTGAATGGGGTAGTTTTCCTAATTTCTCTTTCTGAAGATTCATCACTTATGTATAAAAATGCATTGGCTTTATGAGCATTGATCTTGTAACCTGCTACTTTACTGAATTCACTTATGAGTTCTAAAAGTTTTCTGGTGGAATTTCCAGGTTCCTCTAAATATATAATCATGTCATCAGCGAACAGGGATAGTTTGAGTTCTTCTTTTCCTATTCGTATCCCTTTAATTTCTTTGGTTTGTCTGATTGCTCTGGCTAGAGTCTCAAGGACGATGTTGAATAGAAGCGGTGAAAGAGGGCATCCCTGCCTTGTTCCAGTTTTTAGGGGGAACGCTTTCAGTTTTTCACCATTTAGAATGATATTAGCCATGGGCTTAGCGTAGATTGCCTTTATAATGTTTAGGAATGTTCCCACTACCCCAATTTTTTCTAGTGTTTTGAGCATGAAGGGATGCTGTATTTTATCAAATGCTTTTTCTGCGTCTATTGAAATAATCATGTGATTCTTAACTTTAAGTCTGTTGATATGGTGAATGACATTTATTGATTTCCGAATGTTGAACCAACCTTGCATCCCTGGGATAAAACCCACTTGATCGTGGTGCACTATCTTTTTAATATATATTTGTATGTGATTTGCTAAAATTTTGTTGAGAATTTTTGCATCGATGTTCATTAAGGATATTGGTCTGAAATTTTCCTTCCTCGATGTGTCTCTGTCTGGTTTAGGTATCAGGGTGATATTGGCTTCATAGAACGAGTTTGGGAGGGTTCCCTCCTCTTCTATTTCATGGAATAGTTTGAGGAGTATTGGAATGAGCTCTTCTTTAAAGGTTTTGTAGAACTCGGCTGAGAACCCATCTGGTCCTGGACTTTTCTTTGTTGGTAGGCTTTTGATGACCTCTTCTATTTCATTGCTTGAAATTGGTTTATTTAGGTTGTGTATGTCCTCCTCGTTCAGTTTAGGTAATTCATATGTCTCTAGAAATTTGTTGATGTCTTCGAGGTTTTCTGTTTTGTTGGAGTATAGATTTTCGAAATAGCTTCTAATTATGTTTTGTATTTCACTCGTGTCTGTTGTGATGTTTCCTTGTTCGTTCCGAATTTTAGTAATTTGAGTTTTCTCCCTCTTTCTCTTTGTTAGTGTGGCTAAGGGTGTATCAATTTTATTTATTTTTTCAAAGAACCAACTATTTATTTTGTTAATTTTTCTGATTGTTTCTTTTGTTTCGATTTCGTTGATTTTGGCTCTGATTTTAACTATTTCCTGTCTTCTACTACTTTTGGTATTGGTCTGCTCTTCTTTTTCTAGCGCTTTGAGCTGTAGTGTTAAGTCGTTTATTGTTGATTTCTACTTCTTTTTTTGAATGCACCCCATGAAATAAATCTTCCTCTAAGTACTGCTTTCATAGTGTCCCAGAGATTTTGATATGATGTGTCTTTGTTCTCGTTTACTTCTAAGAATTTTTTTATTTCCCTCCTGATGTCTTCTGTTATCCATTCATCGTATAATAGTGTATTATTTAGTCTCCAAGTATCGGAGAAGTTTCTGTTTTTTATTCTGTCATTTATTTCTAATTTCAATCCATTATGATCTGATAGAGTACAAGGTAGTATCTCTATCTTCTTGTATTTGCTAACAGTAGCTTTGTGGCATAAAATATGGTCTATTTTAGAGAAGGATCCATGTGCTGTTGAGAAGAAAGTGTATTCGTTCTTTGTTGGATGGTATATTCTATATATGTCCGTTAAGTCTAAATTGCTGATTGTGTTGTTGAGATCTATAGTTTCTTTATTCAATTTTTGTTTGGACGATCTATCCAGTGGTGAGAGAGGTGTGTTAAAATCGCCTAGTATGATTGTGTTGTGGTCTATTTGATTTCTGTAATTGAGAAGGATTTGTTTGACGTACGTGGATGAGCCAATGTTCGGGGCATAGATATTTATGATTGTTATGTCTTGCTGATTTATGCTTCCCTTAAGCAGCATGTAATGTCCTTCTTTATCCCTTCTGACTAGTTTTGGTTTGAAGTCCACATTATCTGAGATGAGGATGGATACTCCAGCTTTTTTGCTGTGTCCGTGTGCATGGTATGTTTTTCCCCATCCTTTCACCTTTAGTCTATGGGTGTCTCTTTCTATGAGGTGAGTCTCTTGCAGGCAGCATATTGTTGGATTTTTCTTTTTAATCCAATCTGCCAGTCTGTGTCTTTTGATTGATGAATTCAGGCCATTAACATTCAGGGTTATTATTGTGATATGATTTGTATTCCCAGTCAATTGACTCATATTTGTTTTTGGCATGATTTGGTTTCTCCTTTATTTGGCTATTCCTTTAGGCTAGCGCCTCCTGTTGCTGATTTGCATCGTTGTTTTTCATCTCTTCCTCATGGAATATTTTGCTGAGAATGTTCTGTAATGCTGGCTTTCTTTTTGTAAATTCCTTTAGCTTTTGTTTATCATGGAAGGATCTTATTTCATCGTCAAATTTGAAGGTAAGTTTTGCTGGGTATAAGATTCTTGGTTGGCATCCGTTTTCTTTCAGGGCTTGGTAAATGTTGTTCCAGGCCCTTCTGGCTTTTAGGGTCTGGATTGAAAAATCTGCTGATATTCTTATTGGTTTCCCTCTGAATGTAATTTGATTCTTTTCTCTCGCGGCCTTTAATATTCTGTCTTTATTTTGTGTGTTAGATATTTTCATAATAATGTGCCTTGGTGTGGGTCTGTTGTAATTTTGTATGTTTGGAGTTCTATAAGCCTCTTGTATTTGGTTTTCCATTTCATTCTTCAGATTTGGGAAATTTTCTGATATTATTTCATTGAATAGGTTGTTCATTCCTTTGGTTTGTTTCTCTAAGCCTTCCTCAATCCCAATAATTCTTAAATTTGGCCTTTTCATGATATCCCATAATTCTTGTAGATTCTGTTCATGATTTCTTACCATCTTTTCTGTTTGGCCAACTTTGCTTTCAAGATTAAATAATTTGTCTTCAATGTCTGAGGTTCTGTCTTCCAAGTGCTCCATTCTATTGGTTATGCTTTCTATGGAGTTTTTAACTTGGTTTATTGTTTCCTTCATTTCAAGTATTTCAGTTTGGTTTTTTTTCAGTATCTCTAACTCTTTATTGAAATGATCTCTTGCTTCCCGTATTTGGTCTTTTAACTGTTGATTGGTGCGATCATTTAATGCCTGCATTTGCTCTTTCATCTCCTCCTTCTATGCCTGCATTTGCTCTTTCATCTCCTCATTTGCTTCCCTGATCGTTTTAATTACGTACATTCTGAACTCCCTTTCTGACATTTCTTCTGCTGTGCTGTCATTGGGTTTTATTGATGTAGTATCTAGGTTTGTTTGGGACATTTTCTTCCCTTGTTTTCTCATATTAGTCAGTTGTCAGTGGGACCCTGAGATATTGCAATTTTCCGCTATTGGCTTATAGTGTCCCGGTAGATTTCCAGTGTATCACCTCCCAGCCTTCAGTAGCCTGATGTCTTGGAGGAATCTGATAAAGCAGCGTATCCGAAGAAAACTGCCCCTAGTCCCCTACTGGTTCCACGATTTGGAACTGGCTCTGTGCGGAAATGCTCTCACTGTGGGCCTGCACCGTGCAGCTGGCCGTGTGGGAGGAGCTCACTGCTGGAGTGTGGAAGGCTACCTTGGGAAGACTCTAGCTGCCCTGCCTGGCTCCGATAAGCCACCTCTATCTGGGCCTGCCCCCCGGGCCGAGCTTTACCCAGTGGGCAGACTCACCCGTGGCTCTATTTCAGTCCCAGTCTCTCAATGCCTCCCCTTCTTAACTCCTGGGTTCTGGAGCGACGGGGGTGCAGTCTCCCTCTAGGCCGCCATCTTGGATCGCCTCTCTAACATTTTTAACATACTGAAAACTGCATTTTACCAAAGGCCTTTTCTGCATCAATCGAGATAATCATAAGATTCTTTGTCCTTAACTCTATTTATACAGTGAATTACATTTATTTATTATATTGAAACAATCTTGCATCCCTAGGATGAGTCCCACTTGATCATGGTGTACTGTGTTCTTGAATTGCATTTTAATTCAGTTTGCTAATATTTTATTAAGAATTTTTACATATGTGTTCATCAGGAATTTTGATCTGTAAGTTTGTTTCCTTGGTGTTTTTTTTTCTGATTTTGGTATCAGGGTTATTCTGGCTTAACAGAATGTGTTTGGGAGTTTACCCTTCCTTTTAATTTCATGAAATAGTTTGAGAAAGACAAGTAAGTACTTTTGAAAGGTCTATTAGAACACAGCTGAGAATGATCTGGTCCTAAACTTTTCTTTGTTGAAAGGATTTTTTTTTTTTTGATATTTCAATTTAATTACTTGATATTAGTCTGTTTAGTTTTTTTCTATCTTCCTGGTTCAGTTTGGGCAGGTCACATGTGTCTGGAAATGTGTCAATGCCTCCCAGATTTTCCAGTTTATTAGATTATAAATTTTCAAATAATTTCTAATGTATGTCTGAATTCAGAAGGGCCTGTGCTGATGTCTCCTTTTTTATTTCTAGTTTTGTTTATTTGCATCCTTTCTTTTTTTCCAGTTAGTTCATCTAAGGGCTTGTCAATCTCACTTATCTTTTCAAAGAGATAACTCTGTTGCAATTGATTTTTGTATTGTAGTTTTTTTCTCAATTTCATTCATTTTTATCTCTGATCTTATTTCCTGTATTCTATGAATTTTGAAATTAGTTTGTTTTTCTTTTTCTGATACCATGAGGTGGAGTATAAGTTTATTTATTTGAGATCTCTGTACCTTCTTTCTTAATACAGACACTCAATGCAATAAACTTTTCTCTTAGAGCTGTTTTCATTCTACCTCAGAGATTTTTGATATGTCGTATCTCTGTACTCATTCGTTCCTAAGAATTTCTTGATTTCTTCTTACATTTCTCCTATAATCCATTCATCATTTTAAAGAATATTATTCATATTATATTATTATAATATAATAAGAGTATTATTCATATTATATTATTCATATTATAATTATTATTATTATTTTAAAGAGTTTATGTAGTTTCTTTTATTTTTCCTGCTGTTTGTTTCTAGTCTTATTCCATTATGATAGGATTCAGAGGACTATATAAATGTTTGTTATTTTGTTTGTTCGTTTTGAATTTGCTAAGACTTACATTATGACCTGGAATATAATCTCTTTTGGAAAAGTTTCCATGAACAACTTAGAAAAAAGTGAATTTGGCAGTCTTGGGGTGAAACATTCTATAGATGTCTGTTAGGTTCATTTGTTGTATATTATTATTTATGATGAAAATGTCATTATTGATTTTGTTTCGTGACCTGACAATTGGTGATAAGGAAGGATTTGTTGAAATTCCCAGTTATTGTATTAGTGTCTAACTTGGATTTAATATCAAGATGTGGGCAGCAGGGGTTGTTTGTTTTGTTTTGTTTGGTATGGTTTGATTGAACCCAGGGGCACTTAACCACTAATCCACATTCTCAGTATTTTTATATTTTATTTAGAGTCAGGGTCTTGCTGAATTGCTTAGGGCCTCAATAAGTTGCTGAGGCTAGCTTTGAACTAGAAATCCTCTTGCCTCAGCCCTTGAACCTCTGGGATTACAATTGTATGACACTGCAACAGGTAAGATGTTTGTTTTAAATGTAATTAGGTGCACTGATGTTGGAGTCTTAAATATTCACCTTTATTATATAATCCTGTAGGATTAGTGCCTTCATCAGTATGTAATGACCTTCTCTGTCTCTTCTCATTAATGTTTGCTTGAAAATTGCTTTGTCAAATTTGAGGATAGCTACTCCTGCTTGTTTTCATATCCATCTGCATGGAAAATTTTTCCCATCCTTTTACATTCAGTTTGTGAGTTTGTCCACAAGTTGAGTTTCTTGTAAACAGCATATAGGTACATCTTGTTTTTATTACATTCTGCTAACTTGTATCTTTAATTGGAATGTTGATATCATTTACATTTAGTGTTATCATGGGTAGTTGTTGGTTGTCTTCTGCCATCTAGGTTTGCTGTAGTTAATTCTGTCTTGATTTTCATTTAGTTGATTATTCTTGTAGTGATCTTTACTAATTTGAGAGCTTTGGGGTTTATTTTTGCATTCTTCTGCTTTAATTTTATCTTTGATTATTATTTTGAGTGCTGGTTTAGTGGTCATAAATCCTTTTAGTTTATCCTTTTTTTTTTTTTTTTTTTTTTTTGTGGGTGTGTGTGTGTGGTGCTGGGGATTGAACCCAGGGTCTTGTTCTTGTGAGGCAAGCACTCTACCAACTGAGTTACATCCCCAGGCCCCTTAGTTTATCCTTGTCATGGAAAGTTTTTGGTTCTCTATTGATTTTAGATGATAGCTTTGCTGGATATAGAAATCTTGACTGGAAAATGTTTTCTTTTAGAGTTTGAATATCTCATTCTAAGACCTCCTTCATTTTAAGGTGTGAATTGAGAAGTCAGATGCGAGATTTATTTGCTTGTCTCTAAATGTTACCTGATATTTTTCTCTTGCAGCTTTTAATATTCTTACCTTATTTTCCATATTAGAAATTTCGACTACAATTGAAGAGGTTCTTTTTTGATCTCGTCTAATTTGGGTCCCTTAAGATTCCTTTATCTGAATGTTTATCTCATTTCTAATATGGAGAAGATCTCTATTATTATGTCACTGAAAATGTTCTTAACGCCTTCAGTTCACGCTCCATGCTATTTTCTATTCCAACAACTCTATCGATTCTGCCCCAGAGTTATTATATATTCTGATCATGGTTTTTTTTTTTTTTCAATATTGTATACTAAGTATTCAAGTCCAAATGCCCTGTATTCAAGGCCTGAATATCTATTTTCTACACAATATATGTCTGTGGCATCCTTTGTTGGGGGATTGTGAATTTGGGGGAGGGTTGTCTGTTTCCTCATTTTTTTCTGAGATGTAGGACTTCCACATCAGTCGTGGTAGATTGCTCTTCCTCTATAATATACATGCCCTTTAGTGGGTAGTTATCTTTTTTGTTCTGGAACTTCTCTGTGTTTTTGATGTATGAGTAGATATTCATGAGGGACCTGAGATGCCCACTTAGTTGGTCTTAGGAGCTTGTTCTTGGTTTTGGGATTTTGTCAACCCCTCCATGTGTTGAAGTATTGTTAAAACTCAGGTAGAGCTAAATAATTTGTGGGTTGAGATTCATGGTTACTTGGCAACATTGTGAGTTTATTGGCAGCAATAAACTTTAAAAACTTGAAATGTCCTAATCACTTTTCATCCTATTAGTGGAAGGAGTGAGTCAGGGATAACACTACTGTTATACACAATGTCCAGTGTCTATTTTGATATCTATGACACTAATTATCACCTGCATAGAAATGGTGGAGTCAGCCATTAGCATCATCATCAAAAATAATCATGAACTACATCAGGGATTAAACAAAAGATGTCCACTACATCAGTCACTGAATTGTTAGTCACAACAACATGAATGAGGTAGGAATTCATAAACTATAAAATTCTATCAGTTAGTGGAATTTCAGTTTCTCACATGAAGAGAAAATAGGGTACAATGGCAAGAGAAAATTTGAAATATTTAAAAAGTGAACTGAAGGGAGAAAAGAGATAGGTAGCAGAGGGTGGCTAAAAGGAAGGAGCACAAAACAACTAAAATGAATTTAAAAAATGAAGGAGAGGACAGGAAAATTCAACTGTTAGTGGGAAAAGAGATTGAAGAAAGGGCAATAAAAAGACTAAAACCAAGGTACAAATAAATACTAAAACAACTCAAACTTACATAACATTTTACCCTACCTAAGTCATCCCTAGGCTAAATAATAAATGAGTCAAGAAGAAAGTAATTAATGTAAAATTGAAATTATATTAATATATTTATATATATATTATATATATATATATATGAACCTACCTGTGCAGTGAGAACACCCCACACAGACTCCCCTCACACAATCACATAGAATGAAAAAAGTAAAAATTATTAAATAATAAAATTAAATTTGAAACAAATACAAAATTAAAATAAAAAAGTAATAAATTGTGGGGAATACGAGGGAAAAAATAAAAATTCTTAATGAGAAATAAAGAGCTTATTTTCACTGAGGTGTTTTAACTTGTTGGCAAGCATGAATTTTCATGCATTATATTTATATTTGAGTTCATTAAGCCTTGGGTGAAGGATTGGGGGTTATTTCCAATGTCTTTGTGTTATTCACCAAACTGCCAGCCTTTGTGGCTAGGCACCAAAGTAGTAGCTCTCAGCTTCCCATTTCCTGACATAGGATGGGATAGACTAGGGAGTTCTGGCAAATTGTGTACTCCTGTGGTGGAGGTGGTGCAGAGTCTAAATTGTAAGCCCCAGTCATTAGGATTTAGTCTTAGTTGACCTTTGGAACCCTGTGAGTGCGTATTTGAGATTTGATTCACACCTCCTGTTGCTGTGATGCTGATCTCTGCTATATGTCTAGTTCTCAGGGGTCTCTCAAATGTTTCACTTTTAGGGTGCAGAGTCTAAAACTCCACAGGTTTCGGTTTCACTTTCACCACTACCCAATATCAGACCTGAAGTGACAGTACTCCTCTACAGCCATTATTGGTATCTTTCCAATAGCTCTGGTTGGATGCCTACCACAAAGGAAAGTCTCTGTCCTTGATATCCAAAGCCTGGATACACGAGGCATAATTCTCTTTGTGCCGATTTTAGTCACCCTGGCCCAGGCATACACTGGGGCCCACAAGAGCTGTTTGCCGGGTCAGGCTGGCAACTTCCTTTATGAATCCCCAATCTCCTTCCTATGCTTGTGGCTGCACAGCGCTCATAAATGGTTCCTGTGATAGTGTCCTTGGTTTCCAACAAACTACTAGCTCATGGGCCCAGTGATTTTGGTTGCTTTTCACTGGGCAACTTTCCCCACCAGTCTTGGATCCATTAAAATCAACCTCTCTTTCCATTCCAAAGTTTCCCCAAGCCAATTTTTATCATTCCACTTCCCTCTCTCTCTACCTGTTCTCCCCACCCCCTCAACATCCACAGTTGTTGTAACTGCCAGTCAAACTGAAGCATCTCTAATAGATTGTCTCATGTTTGAAGTTTTCAACTTTCTGTGTCTCTATGGTTTCTTTCACTAATATTGAATTTCAGTGAGTTCCCTTAGTTAAGGACCTCACTGAGGAGCACTCTTCCTGCTTCATAAGGCTGGTGCTAAGGAACTGCTGGAAAGTGCACTCTTCCTCTAATCTGCCATCTTCTTTCCTATCCCAACTCCTTGCATATTTATAAAACTTTAAAATATATGGATGGATTAGATTTATTAATCAAAAAGTACAGATAAATTATTTATACAAGGCTAATTTCATGAGAATGAAAGAAACCATCATACTACATTTATATGAGTATATATCCTACTTATTACATTAATTATATCTTTCTTTATTCCTTTATACTGTTTTCACTTTCCTTTTATAATTATTTTGTAACAATGAATTAATAACTGGTAAGCTATCAAACTAGCTTAGTCCCATTAATTTAAAAAATATTTGAATGAGATAAGAAATATTACTAAGACAATTTGACTGATGTGTTTGTTTTGCACTCCAAATTAAGGAAAAAAATATATATTGAGGGTTATAAACCTACAATACATATGTCAAATTAAATACCAAAGGAATGGTTTGTCTCAGATACTGTTTCAAAATATATATTGGACATTTTACCTTAAATAGGTGAAATTATATACAAGTATATTTTTATTCAAATTTTGAAATGGAAAGTTTTTTCTTTAAAAAAAGATTTGCATTTTAAGCATAAAAACATCAAGCATGCTTTTTAATTTATAAAAAATCTGGTTGCTTAAATATGTATACAGTTATGAATATAATAATTAATAATTATTTGACAATCAGAATGGAAAAGAAGTCAGAGTATACAAAATGGTTATGAATATTTCTGAAGCAGTAAAACTAACAAATTTTTTAAAAAGTTCATCTCTCAATCATAACTCTTCAGAAAAACCTGTTCATATAATTTCACCAGTGCATGATTTTTAGACAAATGGAGCTTTCACACCAAAAAGAGAAAAGAATGAAGACAATATCATTGAAACTCTATTGCTATATTTGTGAAGATATGAAATAGTATTTCATGAGCAGATTGAGCATTATTTGAAACATTACACAAACCACCCAGGAGGAATCCCTTTATTTTTGATTAGATTCTCTTTGCACTAAGCACAAATCTCTATAATAGCATCTATTATATTCTACAAAATTCATTATTTGTTGTCCTGTTGTTCCCTATTAGGCTAAGTAATTTGAGTTCTGACTGTTACTTTATCATGTTTGAATCTTCATTACTAGGACATAATACATACTTTTAGTTTAGTAATTTTTTTTACCAAATAGATGAATGAATGAAAGAACAATATGTCCTGGATTTCTAACTCCCAAACTAGCATTGTAGGGTGTTTGTGAAATACACAACAGCAATTAAGAAATCTACTTTTAAAAGTATGGCTTAGAAAGTTAGACCATATTCAAATAAAACTGACATTATCATGACATAATTATGACTGATATGTGTTCAATTATATCAAGACCATATGCCAGAAAATCTGTGACATTATGTGTGATATGTATTGAAGTTAAATGTTAAGTAATGGGAAAAATATGTCTTATATTCCTTCAGATGTTTTTAGAAGAAATATATTTTATGGAAAATGTGGAATATGCAAAATATGTAAATGATAAACCATGAAGGGTCACCCTGAAAGATTTTCATTATAATTATGAAAACAAACTGCCTATTTTGTTTTATTGATCAAAGAGTTGGTTTCCTATAGTGCGGTACCTATTGAACACTACATTTAAGATTTTAGATCACACTTAAAACGCTTTAATAAGTGAGTAAAGATTGAAACACAGGTAACATTAAGTAAATATATTTCCTTTTAAAACTTTACTAAGTTCATTTACTTTCTCATCTCAAATTATGATTAAATCTAGCTTATTTATTCTGTCTATTCTCTATTGTTGAGTGGAGATCAGAAAATACAAGGCCCTTTCTACAATGATATAGGAAAATCAAAGTCACTTAGAAAGTGTTTGATGGTTAGGGTATAGAATTTGCAATATTTCACTTGGGACAGTTCCATTCCACACACATATATTGCTTCAGTTCTATCTGCTTCTTTTCTCCTCCATATTTACTTATTAGAATTATCTTCTTATCTTCTTTAACATTTTGTTTATGGACCCTTATAATCATTTTTGTATCCAAAATAATAGTGTATATTTTCCTTTTTATCTGGGTTTTGTAAATTGACCATTATATCAACTCATCATTTTGTAGTTCTGCTTAAGAACAAGATAGTATGTAAATAAAATCTTTGGATCAAATGATACACTGAGTGGGAATCAAAATTGAACCACGTTGGTATTTGTTAGAATCTTATATCATCCAGAAGAAATCATTCTGAAATATGTTGCTTAAATGAATGCATGCTAATTTTAAATAAAGTGCTGAGGGCAACTTATTGCATACGGTATTACTGTCACTTATGGGTAGTTACAGTCCTATGGGATTTTGATGACTGAATGCATTCTTTCAGATTAAAAGGCACTTTCCAGTTAATATCACTGAAATCTAACTATACCTGCAATCACTGAGAATTACTTTTGTCCTACAAACCAAATATCTCTGGGAATCATATGCCCATTATAGGGTCTGATAGTACACTTCACTCCAGTGCTGGAGGTGTGGTGTCAATCATGAATAGGAGCTGTGTATATTGGTCAAGAACATCAAGTATAGATGTTAAAGTGTTCTTTTTCCTATCATGTTCCTGATCCATTGCTGAAAAATGATGCCCAAACATTTTAGTGTATATAACCAATAGTTTTGATATTTCAGAAACCCAAAAAACTAAAGTTGAATGAAGATTGCATTATTAATGTTATTGAGATCCATCACAGGGAGAGAAAACACAAGGTATTTGTCCCAGAGGCAGCTTAGGACAATTTTGACTGGGCATTGTGACAATTTGTGAGGAGTTTATTAACCACTGCAAAGGCATAAGCATATCTTTAAATATGATAAATATTATACTTTTAGGAGACCAAAGATATTAACTGCCCAAAATATATTTTGTTTTCTTTCTTTCCCCTTGGCTCCAAACTTGTAGTTGATTTAAAAAACCTAGAGGTTCAGCTTCATCAACCTTCAAACTAATATGCTAATTTATTTATTTATTTATTTAAATATACTAATTTTATGTACACAATGTAGTCTTTTTATGTAAGTAAATATAATGAATAAAATCCTACCTTTAGTTGCACAGAACCAAGGTTTGAATATGTTTCCATTACTTCCTGGGTAATTTGGGGCATTGACTCCGCCTCTCTAGATCTTGTGGTGGGACTATAGGGAATGGCATTAGTGCCCTATAAAAGAGGACCTAGGGATTTCCTCAAGTATTAACACCATGTGAGGATGCCTTAAGAAAGCTGTCATCTCTGAAGCAGATACCTCACACCCAAACTTCAAATTTCCTGGTGCCATCATCTTGGACTTCCTATCCTTTAGAAATGTGAGAAGTAAAGTTCCATGTTTTATAAATTACCCTGCTTTTGGTGTCTCATTATAGTTATCAGAATGAACTAAGATACTTAGAAACTTCATTTTCAAATAAAGAGAATACTACCTATTTAAAAATCTAATAGTGTTACATATGTGATATAGTTTATTATTAATATTTATTTAGTCATTTTGGTATATAACTATTTATTAACCTAACAACTTAATGATTAAAACTCCTTGATTTAAATACCACTGCCTAAGAAAACTGCCAATTCAAATTATAAGAAACAACCTTATGTTAGAGATATATGAAGATGGACAAAATATAGTAGATACTTAAATACCATAATTCATATTTAGTACTGAGTCACTTCTGAGTACTTTATTTGGTTTGATAAAAATATCTCAACATGGAAAGTCAAAAATTTTCTACAAAAATATATTTAGGTAAGAAAATTAGTTCTAGTGTTCAGTAGCACAGTAGGGTAACTGTATTCTACAGTAATTTATGGTATATTTCAAAATAATTAGAAAAGTCCAAATTTTCCTAACACATAGGCATTATGAAATTAAAATGCTAATTTCCCAATTTGTTCATTCAACATTGTATACATTATCAGATTATAACCCTTAACTATGTACAGATTTTATGGTTCTAATAAAATAAAAAAAGTATTTGCTATTTAAATTTGTTTATTTAACACAAACATAATAGGTATAATAATGTTTTTAAAATACTTAAAACAAGGTGAGGTTTTAAAATGTTTTATAAAGATGGAGTGATCATTAAGATCAAAACTTTTTCTCAGATAATTTCTGTATTAAATATTATTAGACATTTTCTGGGATTTATAAATTTTCTTTAAAAAAGCAGTACCAAATCTACCTTGATCAAAACTACTCTTAAGTTGTTAATGAGGGGAAGTCATTACTATATTAATAAGCAATTTGTTAATTTACGGTTTTCTTACAACTTTTTGAGAAAATGAATGAAAAGTTTTACATATTTGCTTCATATTTAAGGTGGATACAGAAATGATCAGTTGTGTTTAAAGATATTATATCAAAATTTACAGAATATTCATTAGGATAGATATATTTAAATGTTCACAAATAAATAAAATATTTAATATTAGGAGAAAAGTAAATATTTTATTTGTAAATCACATTTTTATATTTGGTTCATATATAGACAAAAATTATAAAAAAGCTTCAAAAATTTCAATGCATTTTTGAAACTCAATTCTCCACACCTTTTTAAATGAAAGTTTGTAAATATCCCCTCTTGTCATTAAAAACAAAATTAAATGCCAAAAAGGCATCTCAAAATAACATGGACAAAACTTGATTGGTCTCATTCCAACCTCTTTCTATTTCAATCTCCCAATCTCTTATTAACCTTGGAATAAATGAAACCACCCACTTCAAAACTTTTATTTATTATTCAGAAAAGTCTTCTAAATAAATCTCAAATCTGTTATGACCTTTTTCTCCACTACTGAAACATTCTTTACTATGAACTTGGCTTACTTCCCCAAATTCTTCAAATAATTGCTCAAATCTCTTACTGAGACCCCATGTGACCATTGACCACCATAATTAGAACTTCCTGATTTGAAGCACCATTTTCAACATGGTGGCCACCATGATATTGTTAATTATTTACTCATATCATGTCACTGTGTTTAATCTTTACATCCTTTCTGGAACTGCATTTTATTTTAAATTTAATGTCATGTAAAGTCCTATAAAATGTGATATCCTGTTAATTTTCTAGCTTTAAGCTCCACTATTTTGCTTTCATTCATTCTACTTAACCTCCTTGCTTCCCTTTAACGCCCTTGATATGGTCCCATTTCAAAGCTTTTCCAATACTTCCTTTCCTGGACCATCCTTATACTATCAGCCTGGCTCACTTTTTCAAGTAAATACTCACTCAAATATTACCCTATTTTGGAGATCCACCTTACTTTCTATTGTAAAAACTTTCAGCACAACTTACTTCCTTCTTTTTTTTTTTCCTCACAGTACTTAATCATCTTATAATCTAATATATGATTTTCTTAATTATTTAGTTTAGTTTGTTTCTCACCACCTGACACAAATTTGGTTTTGTTGTTATTCTTTGATATATCCTGAAATGAAGCTTGGAACACAGTACGTACTTAATAAATATTGATTTAATGGATGAGTGCATCCTTAAATATACTTCATTACATTAGTTTATGAACCATTCCCTTTGTATCTTTAAATACTACCAAATTGGGTTATCATGTGACTCATTGTAAACATATTTAGCTAGATTTACTACATGAATGATATATAAGGTCCACTGGCCTCTGGGTTACTGATGTGTATGTTCATAATAAAATTTGGTTAGCAGACTATCAAATCTGTGTTCTGCTGATTCTTCCTTACCAACATTGTTCTGACAGTAACTTTGTAAACTGCATTCTTGAAAGTGGTTTTGACATTTTTTAAAAAGAAATAACAAATATTGTATACCTATAAGTTATGCCTATATGTGTCCAGGTTTTAAGCATAATGAATTTTCCTTGATATTTGTAGTTTAATGAGTTTACAAGTTTTCCTAAAGTTTGAGAAATAAATCAATTGGCAATCTAATGTTTCCTTATAATTATTTCAAAGTAGTACGTGTGCTAGATGGAATAAAGTATGTACAATTTGTATCTCTGCTTCACTCCCTTGGAAATAAATAATGACTTTTGCACAACACTTTTAACTTGTCTGATTTTGCCTGATTTGATACCTCTTTTGGAAAGTATAGATTATTCTGAATTGACAGTTTGGGGAGTCTCAACAGATATTTCATATTCAATGGATTAGCATAAGTATTAGTCTGTGATTTTAAGTGCTGTTCAAAGGCTTATTATTATTTGAACTCAACACTCCCTTTTTCCAGGTACAATTTCTAGGATGTTACCATACAGAGTTTTATTAAAACATCTGTGATTGACTCTAATGAAATTTGGAATTTTGTGGATGTGAGTATACACAGTAGTTTTAACTGAAAATAAAACTTAGATAATCACAATCTATACCCTTACTGGGGACCATAGAGATAAGGAAGAGATATAAACTTGGTAGAAACAAATTTTATATTGTGTACTCCAGCTCATATCCATCCAATTATCTTTATAACTCTTATCCCCAGCCAAAGAAAAATTTAAAAAATCTAAATCTACCCACTACTACATAGATTAAGCCAAATGGTTACCAAATTTATGACTATTTCATTGAAAACAACAATTATGCTGTTTTATGGAGTCTCCTGAAACAAATTTTTTAACAACCAATAAACAGCTTTTTTTAATCATAATAAATGTAAGGAATATTAGTATATACCATGTATACAGACTTAGTATTAGATAATAGAATGGTAAACAAAAACGTCAGAATTCCTACTTTCTTGTAGTTGATTTTCTAAATTGAGATGGGAATAATAACTAATTAAACAGGTGAATAAACTACAAAATAGCAAACATAAATGTTCTATAACAGGTCACAATGATAGAAAGTATGATGTAGTAGGGAGCCTAAGTGTGGGATATGTGTCATTGTGTGTATTTTGACATGGTAACATGGTGGTCAAATGTTGGTCCTGGCATTAACTTTTACAGTGGTTTAAAAGTGTTCTCTAAGGATGTGATCTTTAACTGGTAACAAAGTTTTTAGGCATTAGAATATATGCAGATTTTTTTTTTTTTTGCTAAGAACTATCAGAGGTCATTAATTTTTAAGCTGAGATGCACCTTGAATTGTTTTATATTAAAAGGAAAAACACTTTACCTGGTATTTAAAGAATGAAGTTTTCCATCCAAGAGTAAACACATAGAGTTGGTAAAATTTATCTTTCCCACAATACATGAAAACGCAAATTCTGAGGAAGAGACATATGTATTGAACAAGATGTCAGAACATAACAGGAATAATTTGAACTTATCAGGGGATTAGTAAGTCCCCTGAGAAATGTACTAATAAGTAGTAACAGACAAAGAAAATAAAATACTAAATACTAAAATTAAAATTTAGGTGTTTTTCACCTTAATGTCATCTATTCCTCACCACAGCCTTACAAAGTAGATTTAATTTTCTCATTTTACAGATAAAAATATGGGAACAGAGTTTAACCATAGCAACATAACCCATCTATTAAATGCTATAAGATAGATATGAACCCAGAGAATATTATAAAAAGATAAGCTCTTAACTGTTTTAAGTCATCTCTGATTTTACAATAATGCTCTGGAGAATTCTCATACAACTAAGATGTTTCTTCATGGTGAACCTAAAAATTTCTTTTAGTTTTTTTGTTTGTTTGTTTATTTCATTTTTTTTAAATTGCATACTACCACTGAGCTATACTCCCAAACCATTAGAATATTTTTTTCTTTTTTAAAATTTTTTCTTGTTTTTTTTTGTTTTTGAATTTACCCTGTGATTCAATTCTTGAGTATTTGTAGCTGATCATTAAATTTAAAATGCTAAACTAATTTAGGAACTGCTTAAAAATAAAAATGCTCTGCATTATAGACAGGAAAAAAAGAATTAATCAAAGCTAGCATTTAACTTTATAATATTACAAGATTGTACTTTTCAGTATCATATTAAACTTTTGATACAAAAATCCTTCTGAACTCCTGGAACTAATAAGTGACAATAGCAACAATGCCAGATATAAGACTAATATACAAAAACAAATAACTTCAACATAAGCTAGTATGGCTGAATGGAATATAAAATTAAAATCTCATTATTATTTACATTATCCCTCACAAAATTAAATATTAGATATAAGTCTAGCAAGTTATATGCATGATCTAGGAAGGCATGGTGGTGCATGCCTGTTATCCCAGCAGCTTGGGAGGCTAAGGCAGGAGGACCTTGAGTTTGAGATCAGCCTGAGCCAGGTCTCAAAATATAAATAAATAAATAAATAAAGGACTGGGGATTTTACTCAGTGTTTAAGCATTGCTGGGTTAAATCACTGGTATCAAATACACACACACACACACACACACACACACACACACACATATTCATGTATGTATGTATATATGTATGTATATATAATCTATATGTTACCCTCCAAAACACTGATGAAAGATAGCAAAGAACTAACTAAAGAAGTAGATAGATTGGAAGGCTCAATATTGTCAAGATGACAGGGTTTCCTAATTTGGTTAAGTTACAAGTACTGTTATCATATTCTCATAAACTATTTTATTGATATCCACAAACTGATTCGAAAGTTTGCATGGAAAGCTAAAAGATCCATAATGGCTAACTCATTACTGAAGGATAATAGCAAAACAGGGAGACTGATACTACTTGATTTTAAGACTCACCATAAAGCTATAGCAATTAAAATAGAATGACATTGGCAAAGAAGAGACAAATAGATCAGTGGAACAAAATGAAGAGCCCAGAAACTGATCCTTGTAAAAATATTCAACTGATCTTTGAATAAAAAAAGGAAAAAGTAAGGCTAATGGCATAGAGAAAAAAAATTATTTTTTCAGCAAATGGTGTTGGAACAATTAGGTATCACAAACAAATGATTAAAAATAAATCCATGCAGATACAGTCTGCAGAGTCAGACTCTATAGAAAGAGATCAATAAGATATATAGAAAGAGGTATATAGAAAGATATTTATCTATATACATATGTGGAAAGATATTTATCATCAGGAATTTGGTGATGTTTTCAGGGAGGCTGAGAAGTCCTATCATTTACATATCCAAGAAGGATCCCCAAAAAAGCTGGGGAAGTTCTAGTCTAAATCTGAAGGTCTGTGAAACTGGGCTGTCGTTCTAATCTCAGTCCAAAAACAGGAGATTAGGAAGCAGAATTTCTGAGGGCATCAGAAGATGGATACTCCAGCTCAAGTATAGAAAATATTTGTTTTTCTTCATCTCTTTGTTCTGTTCAGGTTCTTAATAGATTGAATGTTGCAAACCTGCTTTGTCTGGGGGGATGTGCTTACCTGATCTACCAATTCAAATCCTAAACTGCTCCAGAAACACCCTCAGAAACAAACCTTGAATAATGCTTCACCAGCTTTGTAGATAATCTATAGCCCAGTCAAGTTAACACATAAAACTAATCACTACTCAGATCTAACATCCTTCATAAAATTAACTCAAAATGGATAAGCGATCTAAATATAAAATACAAAACTATAAAACCCCTAGAAGATAACATAGGAGAAAATTTATGTAACCACAATATGGAAATGCCTTTGAATATACAACACAAAATGCATGAGCCACAAAATAGAATTCACATGAGTGCTTACATACACCACAGGGACACAAGATTTTCACTGTAAGTTCATAGAAGTTTTTTTTCTTTTTTTTTTTTTTTGGATTGTCCTACAACATACATAATATTTACAAAAGGTTTTAGGTTTTCAACCTTTTATCATACTTGGTTATATCTGGAAATATTTTTAAATGAACTATATATTATTTGAATTTGGCTTCTCTAAAAACTGAGCTGGAAAAATTAAAAGAAGAATATCTGTATTCTATCATCTTTCAAAACACGTTTTCAATCATTTCAGTCACATTCAACTCTACGGTCTTTAAAAATGCTTTGAGATCTTTGGCAATTTTTACTACCATTAATTTTACAGCATGATGCATGATAAACCAGAAATATACATTTCACTGCAAAATAAAGTATAGTTTTTTGAAAGTCTTTTTTTGTATATTTTATAAAAATATAATCAGTATATGTGGTCACTAAGGAATAAGCAAATACTCTGAAAGTATTTTCTTCTAGCAAGTTACTTAGCATGGAACATATTGAAACTGAAAATTTCTATTTCTGTGACCTTCAAAATACATATTTTTAATTTCAATGCTATGTAAAAGCAAAGTATTTTTTTTTAGTATAGTGACACTTAGAACTGAAAATTCAAGTTAACTTTTGATTTCACTTGGGACTATAAATGCAAGTAATTTAACCTAGATAACAATCAAATATAAAAGCATGCTATAGGTGTTATAGTTTGACTTTTATAGTTATAACAATTAATGTATTGTAATTAATCAAAAGTGTATTTCTTTCTAAAACAACTTAAATTCTGACTCTCAACCCTTAGCCTGACTGATGACAAGGAGTTTAAATGAGTTAAAACTGGTGCCTTACTCAAAACCATCAATTTATTAGCAAATTTGCCTTCATACTTTCAACATAATAAGATAAAATTTATTTTTTCAGTAAGCACACCCAGCCATGGTGAGGTGTAGGTACGTATTTTCATGCATCTTTCTGCTTTGGTTATACTTCCCATCCCTTTTCAGCAATAGAGAGTGCTCTCTTAGCAGAATTTTGGCAGACCAAATGGCACAAAATCTTCCTTGACTCACCACTCCTCACCCTTGTTGATCCAATGATAATGAGACCTTGGTTCCCTCAGAAAGGGTTTATCATATCATTCTGATAAGAGGCATCTCTTGTCACTTGCTTTGCCTCTAAGTAGACATTCACAATCAATCTCTTGCTTTCTTCTGACATTTCTAGAAAAAAATTTAAAACTATCATCGACAAAAGTTTTTTCTGTAACTCCTTTCCTCTTAGGCATGAAGACAAGTATACTTGTAAGCAACTCTGTGATTTTGTCCACTCTCCCTGACCACCAAATACAGTTATGTTCAACACAAATTAAAGTTTGTTTTCTTCTTTTTTTAACAATGACTCAAGGCAGGAAAGAGACAGTAATATTCCTATTGGGGTTATTTCATTTCCAATAAAGGCAATCATCAATATTAAATCTGATGTAAAACAATATTGTTAGTTGTTCTGGACATAGAAGTATAGTGTTCTTTTTGTTTGTTTGTTTTTTTAAATGTTAGCTTGTAGAACAGGGTCTTGCATTCATTTCTTATGAAATCATGCAGGCACCCTGATCTTCAAATCACTTGCAAGGTCATTCTTGCCTATCCTGGAAAAAAAGTGCACTTTCACAACTGAATAGCTCTATGGATCAGTCCTGTATAATCCAAGAGTCCCACATTCTTCTTTCATTCTCTCAGGTTATTTGTCCCCTTTAGTTCAAAGCGGTAGTGTCTTTGCTGTTATCACCTCATCTCCATTCCTGGATTCTGCAGTCAGGACTAATTAAGTCTGTGAGTTGCACTCTTGATCTCCTTATCAAATACTTGCTCAGCTATATTCTCAGAGTTCTCTTCAGAACAAGCTTCCTCATTTTTTTGCAAAACAGATGGACTGAGATTTTTTTTTTTGCAATATTCACATTTTGGTTATTATTTTTTTTAACAACCCTTCTTAAATTTATCTCTCTCCTTTCACTTCTTAACAAAAGCAGTAAAGAGGAATCAAGCTCTTCCTTCAAATCTTTGCTTAGTAATTACCTCAGCTAATATCCAACTATGTGGCTCTGCAATACACTAAATTCCTGTTCAGCCAAGTTTTTTGCTACTTCATAAGAAGAACTGCATTTCTTTCAGTTTCCAATAACATAGTCTTTATTTCCATTGAAATGTTGTTAGCATCTACATTTCTAGCCTGTGTCTCAAAGTTCTTCCCACTGCTACCTTTGCCAGTTTTAAAGTGGCTTCTACATGTTTAGTTATTTGTTACAGCCACATTCAACTTTGCAACACTAAGTCTGCATTAGTTTGCTCAGGTTGTCATAATAAAATACCCTAGAGTGGGTGGCGTAATAAGAAAAAGCAAACCAACCAACAAACAAAAAATTACTTGCAGTTCTGGAGTCTGGAAGGTCAAGATTGAGGCAGCAGCTGATGAAGTTTCTGGTGGGAGTTTTTTTCTGAGCTTAGAGAAGGCTGCCTTCTCTCTCTGACTTCATAGGGTAGAGAGAGAAACACAGTGTTCCAGTCTATCTTCATATAAGGACAATGTCTTCGTCAGTTCTGGAAAGTAGAATAAAGTGTTATAGGCCAGGTAGTTTATAATCAACAGATATTTATTTCTCATAGTTCTGATGTTGGGCATTTAAGATTAAGGTGCTAGTATGGTCAGGTTCTCATGAGGAATGCTTTCAGGTTGCAGACTGCTAATCTCCAGGTGTCTCCTCGTATCATGGATAAAAGAGTAGAATACTCTCTAGGTTCTCTTTTACAGTGTACTGATCCTATCCATGGGACTTTAATTACCTCCCAAAGACCTCACCTCCAAACATTATCCCACAGAGGGTTAAGATTTGAACACGTGATTTGGGCATTGGGGCATAAGCATTTACTCCATAATAAGCGCTAGTCTTCTTATAGATCACATAAGGCTCCTACTTATTCAATCTTAATTATCTCCTTATAAACCCTTGTTCCAAGCATAGTGACATTCAGGTTCATAAACTTTGGACCAAAATTCTGTAGAACAGTATTGTGCTTAATAGAAGTAAATTCCATAACAAATTTAAAAATGGTTGAAAGAAATAAATGAGTTATAAATGATGTAACATCTGAATATAGACATGAAGAATTAGGAGGAGGCTGTATTTTTAATAGTTTGTCTGATTAGTTGCTCTGATCAACCCATCCTCTGAAAACATGTAAATTGTTAGAATACTTTGTTAAATACTCATTGAAATTTTCATAGTTAATAATCAGAGGTCAACTATCAAGGGGACGAAGAACCCAGAAAAGGAAGCAGAAATAGAACCCTGCATTTACCTTGAAGGCATTTGATAAAATTTATTAATTCAGATTTTCTCCTTATGACCTCAGGGAAAATTGGTGGTGGGTGGTGGGCTTCTACCTAAGTTAAAAGAGTCTAGTTTCCTGTCCTTCTTGCAAAAAAATGGTATCTTATGACCCAGGGAAGTAATTTTGAAATAAATTATAAATAATCTTGTCTGCTGCTGGTATTTCCAGGAATATATCCTGCTTGGAAAAGATTGCTAAATGGACAGGAAAATCTCCCAAGAGATATGGTAAACACAAACAAATCCCCAGCCAAGTTTTAACCCTAATGCAAGTATCATGCTTATTATTAAATTTTCAAATTATGAATATACTAAAAGGTAATAATGGGAAGTACATTTTGTTAGGTTGAATAAAGTGAAGAAGTTCTGTTAAGAAATGAAAAATAATGAGCCAGACATTTTGCGTCAGATTGTCTTGTGTTATGACATGGAGCCAGGAACCCTGGCCCTGATTCTACTGGTGGATGAATAAATTGTATATTTTTCACCCACAGTGCTAATATGACATTAATGTATTGCTACATTAAAATAGCACTAATGTAATTATTCTTTTTAATTTTAATAAAGTCAGTTTTTATAAAAGTTGTCATGTGAGAAAAAGAACCTTTGTGGAATAAGATATGGATTGCAAGAATTCTTGGATTAAATTTTCAGAATTTTTTTTAAAAATCTTACAGAATGAAACTTCCCACATTAAGTTCATGCATAACTTTCAGAATTGAATCATCTTCTTTTTAACAACATTGGATGAGAAGAATATACTCAGGTCACTCAATTATGAAGCCTAGTTCCACTGGGTTAGAATTGCTGACTGTTCTCTTACTAGACAATGGACAGCAATTCCCTCAGGTCAGTGGGAAATGTTCTCTTAAGTGATATTCTTAAAGGGACTCAAAGAAGCATAATGTCGACTACAGTGTGCTATGCACTTAGAAATTTCATAATAAATTATATGTGTTCTAACCTTACCTAGTGTATCTCAGGGCAGGTAAGCAATAGGTGCATATATTTATTGATAACTTAATACATTGAAAACTGTATTTATAATAAACTCTTTAAGCTCAGGGATTTATGGTCTAAAAAATGTAACTTTCCAAACAAAATATCATGGATAGGTTACAAAATGGTGAAACTATTCCCTTTAAATGACAAATATAAATGTTTGCTATATTTTAGTTTCTATACTTCAGGTTTCTTACCTAAAATAAGGATAATGGTCTCCAATTCAAAGGAGAAATAACAAATATTGACTCCACTCTCCTTTAAGAATGAAATGCTAATAAAATATTTCAGATACAGGAAATACAAAAGAAAAGAAAATGTTACACTGATAAAATAGTGATTGCAATGAAAGAATTTCTTTAAGAACCCTTCAGAAACACTGAACTACAAAAGGATTCATCTTTCCTGTCTTTAGTATTCTGGTCCTGACCAAGGACAAATGAAGACCAGAGCGAGTTACCAACTGAATTGTTAAAAGCAAGTCCTTCCCTTTTATTTTACTTGTCACAGCACAGGAAGATTCCTGAATTATAAACATTTCCCCCCCAATGGAATCTGAATATATCTACAGAAATAAAACTAAAACTACATTATTGGAAAAATCTTACTATCATATTGTTGAAAAATGCCATTTATTTTATTATGTTTTGAAATACTTGCATGCATTAAAAATTTACCATTTAAGCATTTTTCTCAATTAATCAGACAAAAAATCCTACTTAAATTTAAACAATTGTTTCAACATTAAATACTAAGTTCCTTTTTTATCAAATAAATAATTGATACAAAGACTGTGTAGGAATTTTTCTTTGATTCTTTCATTTTAGATCCACATTGCTAATGCAGTGAGAGAGAAAAATAATTCATCAGCATATGCTGTCATTAATTAAAGCAGATAAAATCAATTGCAAATAATTCTTCAGTTGTGAGTATCTTGAAACTTTCTCTAAACAAATAAAATCATTCACAATCCTCACACACATACACAGTAGCAACAATGCATCACTAACAGTAATTTTCCTATAAGAAAAGCCCTGCCAAATTTTCTGTCTGCCTTCTGGTCTAGAAAATGACAATACATTCATATATTTTTAAATATATTAATCAGAAGTATCATTTTCTGCTTTTAGAAGCTGTGTAGGTATGATTCACTCACATCAGATGTAGGCCTAGGCCACATCATGGATCAGCAGCAGACTGGAATCATGAATTCTCATTTCCCAGAGAAAATGGATAGATATAAGATCTTTTCTATCTTTTAATTATCTCCTTTTCAAAATCAAAAGATGTTTTGTGTTGGTTCTCCCAAATAACCCTAACTTTAACGTATTTGTAGAGCAGAATTCTACTTGTATTAAGCTCAATGTGGAAGCCTGGAGAGTAATATAAAATTCCTGTAAATATGGTTGATTCACAGTAAAAAGAATTTTGTAAGGCTAGTTAAATAAATTGCTCAGGAATAGTTTAATAAATTATTAAAATAAGATCTTTGTGACCTACATATATTGAGTCTCTGATATGCCTATTAAAATTATTTTGAATAATTCAGCACTGTTTGTGTTTTCAGAGTAAGCACATATTAGAGTATTAACACTTATCACATTCAACAGGAGGCTGTTTACTTAGGCTCATTATTGGCAACTAAGAATGAGGCACGAAATTATACATAAAATTTTTGTACCTAGAGAAAAGGCAAATTTGTGGAGCATGGCTCAATTATTTTTTATTTTAGAAAAGTTTATAAGTAACTATATATTTGAGTTTAGTTAAAAGTAAATTAAAATATTAAAGTAAATTTATGAACTTATTATTTCTCCATTTAAATAATATACATTTGAAATTGGACTCTCTTGGCTTACAAGAGTCACATAGTTTCATTTTTGAGAAATTTAAAAGCATCTGCTAGTCACATGAAAACAAAATAAGTTTTTTTGTCTCTGATCATAATTTTTCTGATTTTGAGAACTAATGGTATTGATTCTTCTTTAAAGACAAATTCAGGGAAAGGGGAGATTCTGAGAAATGAAATTGACCAAATTATGCTATGTGCATGTATGAATACAACACAATGAATTACAATTTTATGATTCAGTAAATATTTTTAAAAAATAATAACTAGATAGAAGAATGAACAATAAAGGAAGGGAATCCTGGATATGGAGGGGTTGGAAAAGGGGGAGTACTGGAGTTTGAAATGGAGTAAAATATTTTATACATATTTATGACTATGTCAGAATGAACCCTAGTTTTATGTATAACTATAATGCACTAATAAAAATGTACCGGATAAAAGAAAAAGAAATTGACCAGTGAAATTATCTGGTCCTAACATTTTCATATTTGTAGGTTTTTGTTTACTGATTCAGTCTTCTTATCTGCTATTTCTTCTGATATTTTTAATTTCTCCCTGATTAATTTTGGTAAGTTGTATGTTTCTAGCACCATATCTATTTTTCTTGGTTATCATTTTTGGCATATAATTCCTAATGATCATATTATAATTATATAATCATCATCATGATAACACTTTTTGTTTCTCTCATAATTTTCATGTTACCTGTTATCTCTTTTGTGATTTCATTTATTTGAATTATCTTTCTTTTATTTTTTTCTTGTTTGAGCAAAAATATTTGATGGTGTTACTCATCTTTTCAAAGACAAATTCTTAATTTCATTGATTTTTTTCTACTACCTTTCTATTCTCTATGTTATTTCTGCTATAATTCTTTTAATTACATTTCCTACACTAACTTTGAGCTGAATTTTTCCTCTTTTTTCTAGATACTTGGGATGTAACTTTATTTGAAAGCTTTTTTCCTTTTTTAATATAGACATTTATCACTACAAACTTCCCTGTTAGAACTTCTTTTGTTATATCCCATATGTTTTGATATGTTGTGCTTTCCATTTTCTTTGTCCTAAGATGTTTTCTAATTCATCTTTCAATTTCTCTTTTGCCTCATTTATTATTTAAGAGTATGCTACTTAATTTATACATATTTGTGAGTTTTTCCTGGTTTCTAGTTTCAGCCTATTGCAATCATTGTCACTACAAAAAATACTTGGTATAATTTCAATTTTTTTTTATTGTAAACAAATGGGATACATCTTGTTTCTCTGTTTGTACATGGAGTAAAGGCATACCATTTGTGTAATCATAAATTTACATAGGGAAATGTTGTTTGACTTATTCTGTTATTTTTTCCCTTTCCCCCCCTCGCACCCCTGTTTTCCCTCTATACAGTCCTTCCTTCCTCCATTCTTGCCACCCTCTCTAACCCTCACCCTAAACCTAACCCTAATCCTAACACTAACCCCTCCCACCCCCCATTAAGTGTCATCATCCACTTATCAGCGAGATCATTTGTCCATTGGTTTTTTGAGATTGGCTTATCTCACTTAGCATGATATTCTCCAATTTCATCCATTTGCCTGCAAATGCCATAATTTTATCATTCTTTATGGTGGAGTAAAATTCCATTGTATATATATGCCACAGTTTCTTTATCCAGTCATCAATTGAAGAACATCTAGGTTGGTTCCGCAATCTGGCTATTGTGAATTGAGCAGCTATGAACATTGATGTGGCTGTATCTCTGTAGTATGCTGATTTTAAGTCCTTTGGGTATAGGCCAAGGAGTGGGATAGCTGGGTCAAATGGTGGTTCCATTCCAAGCTTTCTAAGGAATCTCCATACTGCTTTCCAGAGTGGCTGCACTAATTTGCAACTCCACGAGCAATGTATGAGTGTACCTTTTCCCCCACATCCTCACCAACACCTATTGTTGCTTGTATTCTTGATAAACACCATTCTAATTGGGGTGAGATGGAATCTTAGGGTAGTTTTGATTTGCATTTCTCTTATTACTAGAGATGTTGAACATTTTTTCATATATCTGTTGATTGCTTGTACATCTTCTTCTGTGAAGTGTCTGTTCCTTTCCTTAGCCCATTTGTTGATTGGATTATTTGTATTCTTGGTGTAGAATTTTTTGAGTTCTTTATAGATTCTGGAAATTAGCGCTCTATCTGATGTACTAGTGGCAAAGATTTTCTCCCACTCTGTAGGCTCTCTCTTCACATTACTGATAGTTTCCTTTGCTGAGAGAAAGCTTTTTAGTTTGAATCTATCCCAGTTGTTGATTCTTGCTTTTATTTCTTGTGCTATGGGAGTCCTGTTAAGGAAGTCTGATCCTAAGTCAACATGTTGAAGATTTGGACCTACTTTTTTTTCTATAAGATGAAGGGTCTCTGGTCTGATTCCGAAGTCCTTGATTCATTTTGAGTTGAGTTTTGTGCAGGGTGAGAGATAAGGGTTTAATTTTATTCTGTTGCATATGGTTTTCCAGTTTTCCCAGCACCATTTGTTGAAGAGGCTATCTTTTCTCCATTGCATATTTTTGGCCCCTTTGTCTAATATGAGAAAATTGTATTTATTTGGGTTTGTGTCCATGTCCTCTGTTCTGTACCATTGATCTACCTGTCTATTTTGGTACCAATACCATGCTGTTTTTGTTACTATTCCTTTGAAGTGTGTTGAATATCTGGTATTGCGATAACCCCTGCTTTGCTCTTTCTGCTAAGGATTGCTTTAGCTATTCTGCGTTTCTTATTCTTCCAGATGAATTTCATAATTGCTTGCTCTATTTCTGTAAGGTACATCATTGGGATTTTAATTGGAATTGCATTGAATCTGTATAGCTCTTTTGGTTGTATGGCCATTTTGACAATATTAATTCTGTCTATCCAAGAACATGGGAGATCTTTCCATCTTCTAAGGTTTTCTTTAATTTCTTTCTTTAGTGTTCTGTAGTTCTCATTGTAGAGGTCTTTCACCTCTTTTGTGAGATTGATTCCCAAGTATTCTATTGTTTTTGATGCTATTGTGAATGGGGTAGTTTTCCTAACTTCTCTTTCCGAAGATTCATCACTTATGTATAAAACTGCATTGGATTTATGAGCATTGATCTTGTAACCTGCTACTTTACTGAATTCACTTATGAGTTCTAAAAGTTTTCTGGTGGAATTTCCGTTTTCCTCTAAATATATAAACATGTCATCAGCGAAAAGGGATAGTTTGAGTTCTTCTTTTCCTATTCGTATCCCTTTAATTTCTTGGGTTTGTCTAATTGCTCTGACTAGAGTTTCAAGGACGATGTGGATTAGAAGCGGTGAAAGAGGGCATCCCTAACTTGTTCCAGTTTTTAGGGGGAATGCTTTCAGTTTTTCACCATTTAGAATGATATTGGCCATGGGCTTAGCGTAGATGACCTTTCCAATGTTAGGGAATGTTCCCACTATCCCTATTTTTTCTAGTGTTTTGAACATGAATGGATGCTGTATTTTATCGAATGCTTTTTCTGCATCTATCGAAATAATCATGTGATTCTTAACTTTAAGTCTGTTGATATGGTGAATGACATTTATTGATTTCCGGATGTTGAACCAACCTTGCATCCCTGGGATAAAACCCACTTGATCGTGGTGCTCTATCTTTTTAATATATTTTTGGATGCGATTTGCTAAAATTTTGTTGAGAATTTTTGCATTGATGTTCATTAAGGATATTGGTCTGAAATTTTCTTTCCTCGATGTGTCTCTGTCTGGTTTAGGTATCAGGGTGATATTGGCTTTGTAGAATGAGTTTGGGAGGGTCCCCTCCTCTTCTATTTCATGGAATAGTTTGAGAAGTATTGGAATGAGCTCTTCTTTAAAGGTTTTGTAAAACTCGGCTGAGAACCCATCGGGTCCCGGACTTTTCTTTGTTGGTAGGCTTTTGATGACCTCTTCTATTTCATTGTTTGAAATTGATTTATTTAAGTTGTGTATGTCCTCCTCGTTCAGTTTAGGTAATTCATATGTCTCTAGAAACTTGTTGATGTCTTCGAGGTTTTCTGTTTTGTTGGAATATAGGTTTTCAAAATTGCTTCTAATTATGTTTTGTATTTCACTCATGTCTGCTGTGATATTTCCTTGTTCATTCCTAATTTTAGTAATTTGAGTTTTCTCCCTCTTTCTCTTTGTTAGTGTGTCTAAGGGTTTATCAATTTTGTTTATTTTTTCAAAGAACCAACTATTTATTTTTTTTATTTTTCCGATTGTTTCTTTTGTTTCAATTTCATTCATTTCGACTCTGATTTTAACTATTTCCTGTCTTCTACTACTTTTAGTGCTGGTCAGCTCTTCTTTTTCTAGGGCTTTGAGCTGTAGTGTTAAGTCGTTTATTTGTTGACTTTTACTTCTTTTGTTGAATGCGCCCCATGAAATAAATCTTCCTCTAAGTACTGCTTTCATAGTGTACTAGAGATTTTGATATGATGTGTATTTGTTCTTGTTTACTTCTAAGATTATTTGTATTTCCCTCCTGATGTCTTCTGTTATCCATTCATCATATAATAGCGTATTATTTATTCTCCAGGTATTGGAAAAGTTTCTGTTTTTTATTCTGTCATTTATTTCTAATTTCAATCCATTATGATCTGATAGAGTACAAGGTAGTATCTCTATCTTCTTGTATTTGCTAATAGTAACTTTGTGGCATAAAATATGGTCTATTTTAGAGAAGGATCCATGTGCTGCTGAGAAGAAAGTGTATTCGTTCTTTGTTGGATGGTATATTCTATATATGTTCGTTAAGTCTAAGTTGTTGATTGTGTTGTTGAGATCTATGGTTTCTTTATTCAATTTGTGTTTGAAAGATCTATCCAGTGGTGAGAGAGGTATGTTAAAATAGCCTAGTATTATTGTGTTGTGGTCTATTTGATTTCTGGAATTGAGAAGGATTTGTTTGACGTACAAGGATGAGCCAATGTTAGGGGCATAGATATTTATGATTGTTATGTCTTGCTGATTTATGCTTCCTTTAAGCAGTATGTAATTTCCTTCTTTATCCCTTCTGACTAGTTTTGGCTTGAAGTCCACATTATCTGAAATGAGGATGGATACTCCAGCTTTTTTGCTGTGTCCATGTGCCTGGTATGTTTTTTCCCATCCTTTCACCTTTAGTCAATGGGTATCTCTTTCTATGAGATGAGTCTCTCGCAGGCAACAAATTGTTGGATCTTTCTTTTTAATCCAATCTGCCAGTCTATGTCTTTTGATTGATGAGTTTAGGCCATTAACATTCAGGGTTATTATTGTGATATGATTTGTATACCCAGTCATTTGACTCATTTTTGTTTTTTGACATGATTTGGTTTCTCCTTTATTTGGCTATTCCTTTAGGCTAGTTCCTCCCGTTGCTGATTTGCATCGTTGCTTTTCATCTCTTCCTCATGAAATATTTTGCTGAGAATGTTCTGTAAATCCTTTTCTGTTGTAATTTTGTATATTTGGAGTCCTATAAGCCTCTTGTACCTGGTTTTCCATTTCATTCTTCAGATTTGGGAAATTTTCTGATATTATTTCATTGAATAGATTATTCATTCCTTTGGTTTGTTTCTCTAAGCCTTCCTCAATCCCAATAATTCTTAAATTTGGCCTTTTCATGATATCCCATAATTCTTGTAGATTCTGTTCATGATTTCTTACCATCTTCTCTGTTTGGTCAACTTTGTTTTCGAGGTTAAATATTTTGTCCTCAATGTCTGAGGTTCTGTCTTCCAGGTGTTCTATCCTATTGGTTATGCTTTCTATGGAGTTTTTAACTTGGTTTATTGTTTCCTTTATTTCAAGGATTTCTGTTGTTTTTTTTTTTTTCAATATCTCTAACTCTTTATTGAAATGATCTTTTGCTTCCTGTATTTGCTCTTTTTTTTTTTTTTTTTTTTTGCGGTGCTGGGGATTGAACCCAGGTCCTTGTGCTTGCGAGGCAGGCACTCTACCAACTGAGCTATATCCCCAGCCCCCGTATTTGCTCTTTTAACTGTTGGTTGGTGTGATAATTTAATGCCTGCATTTGCTCTTTCATCTCTTCATTCAATGCCTGCATTTGCTCTTTCATCTCCTCGTTTGCTTCTCTGGTTGTTTTAATTATGTACATTCTGAACTCCCTTTCTGACATTTCTTCTGCTGTGCTGTCATTGTGTTTTATTGATATAGTATCTAGGTTTGTTTGGGACATTTTCTTCCCTTGTTTTCTCATATTGGTCAGATATCAGTGGGACTCTGAGATATTGCAGATTTCCTCTTTGGCTTATAGTGTCTCTGTAGATTTCCAGTATATCATCTCCCAGCCTTCAGTAGCCTGAAGTCTTGGAGAAAGGTGATAATGCAGTGCTTCCGAAGAAAGCTGTCCCCAACCCACTACTGAGTCCAGGACTTGTGGCTGGTTCTGCGTTGAAATCCTCTCATTGGGTGGTCCTGCTCCTAGAAGCTGGCTATAGATAGGGCCTACCCCCGCCTCAGGGAGCCAGGCTGCTAGGGCAAAGCCTCTCCCTGTCCTCCCTTGGTCCCAGAAGCTGCCTGCGGGCTGGCGCCCGCCACTGGATTCAGGGCTTGGGGTTGGCTCTGTGCGGAAAAGCTCTCACTGGGCAGGCCTGCTCCAAGAAGCTGGCTGTGGATCAAGCCTGATGCCTGAGGGAACAGGGCTGCTTGGGGAAGTCTCTGGCTGCCCTGCCCTGCTCCAAGAAGCTGTCCCTGCTCAGGCCTGCCGCCCAGGCCGAGCTTCACTCGGTGGGAGAGACTCACCCCTCGGCTCTATATTAATCCGAGTCTCTCAACACCCCTCCTTCTTGAATCCTGGGTTCTTGAGCAACAGGAGATGCAGTCACCCTCTAGTCCGCCATCTTGGATCTCCTTCAGTCTTTTCTTGATAAAACATGTTTGACAATTTTTCATGATTTCTCTTTTAAAGTACCTATCAGAGTGCTTGAGAAAAAAATGTGTATTCTGCTGCTGTATAGGGAACATATGGAATGCCCTGTATATGCTCTGTATATAGAATGCCCCACATATGTTTGTCAGATCCATAAGGTCTGCAATATTGTTTAAATGCTCTATTTCTTCACTGATATTTTTTCTCAATTTTTTTCATCAGTGAAAGTGGGATATTATTATTGGATTACAATATTTCTCCCTTCAGTTCTGACAATATTTGCTTGACATATTTAGGTGTTCTTATGGTGGCTATATACATTTATATAAATTTTATGCCCTCTGATGAATTGGCATTTTTATCATTTGACAATGACCTCCTTTGTCTCTTGTGACAATTTTGAAGTTAAAGTATCTTGTCTGTAAGCACAGACTCCTTCTTCCATGGACATATTTTTCCATCTCTGCTCTCAGTTTTTGTTTATGATTCAAGTAAGTCACTTGTAGACAGCATACAATGGTATTGTTATTCCTATCAGTCAGTCTGTGTTTTTTGTTTGGAAAATTAAAGTTTTTATGTTTATGATAATTTTTTATAGGGAACATTTTGTCATTTTGCGAATTGTTTTACATCTGTAAAAAATAATTGTTTTTGGTCCCGATTTTCCTCTTTCTGTCTTCATTGTGACTTCTTGATTGTGTGCATGTGTGTTTTTTTAAATAAACTTTGATTCTTTTTTATCTTATATAGGTATTTTCTTTGGATTGTTATGAGGTTTCCATAAAATATCTTTTTATAATTGTTTTTAAGCTTAATATCACTGATCTTGCTAATGAATGGAGAAAGAAACAAATTTTATGAAATGCTAGAAATACAATGTGTTTAGATTTGGCTGGTGGTTGCATTGGTATGTATAGCCTTGGAATTTATTGAGATCTAAACCTAATACTTAAGTGTACTATGTATCAGTTGAAACTCAATAAATTACAAACAAATGAAGCCATAATCAGTTAAGTATGCTCGGCATATTTTCACAGTCTATTGTCTTAGAAGTATCTGTTGCTAATTCTGTCATTTATATTTTTCTTAATAACATAGTCTTCTCAATAATAAATTCCTCCCAATTTTTCTAAAGCTTTCTTCTAAGTTTTCATTGAAAGAATTGAAGTTTTTGACACCTGTTCATACTTTTTTTTTAAACCAATATGTTTTTTCTTAAGAAAGGTCTGTCTACACAGATGCAGAAGGGTTCTGAGCAAAAGAGGCCTACTTATGATATGATTTATATTCAAATGTTTAAATTTTTAAATTAACTATTTTCATAAGCATTCTTTTTTGCTTCCAATAATTGCAACATTTTTGCAAATATTTATGGAAGACAAACTTATCAAATATAATGTGTCTAATTAACATGGATATTAGTCAAATATGATTTTACAGAAGCACAGACCTTCTTAATTGCATTCCATTCAGAATAGAATGCAAGTATTTCAAATTTATATTAAGAATTCAAAATGTTCTTTTGAGAATTTCAAATTTTGCAAAGAGCAATTATTTTGAAGTTCAAAATTCAACTGCTGAATACAGAACTGCTGATACATAGAATGAAACTTCACAATGCTCAACAGGAACTATGGGCATGTGGAGGCAGAATCATTACTGTAGCTTACACAGGGCTAGAAGACATTTGAGGTCCAATCAGTTAATTGGAGAGATATTGAACATTCAGGATATTCAGTAGGGATGTTAGAATTATTATGCTTTGTAATAGAAAAAAAAAAAAAAAAGAACAGTAGAGTATAAGGTAACCTAGCTCTGGCTCAGCATAGCTACAAAGTGTGATTTTTAAGACTTAAACTAATCTAAAAGTTACTTATACATTTGACAAATAGTATGACAATTTTAGGAATTGTAGTGAAAACAAATCCTCAAAAATGTGTCATTTTTCAATTTAGCATCTGGATGATTTGGAATCTAGCAATATATTTTTAAAAATCATGACCAAAGAGGTTCATCCCAGGAGTTCAAGGTTGCTTTAACATTCAAATACAAAATTAAATAGTATCAATTATTAATTATTCATGTTAAGCAAAGATGAAAGATGATATTGTCTCTGTAATATTTTTTAACACAGATCAGATGAATAATTTTCCTCCCTCATTTTAATAAATTCCTATTCTTTCGGAAGTTGTTAGTGGTAGAGTAAATGGTGTGTATATGAAACTGAAACAATCACATTTCAGCAGGTAGAGATATTTCATTTCGGAGTCTTTCCTTTGCAGGATACAAACACATAGAACAATTAAGATTAGATAGTGCACTTAGTATGATTTATGCTTGCTTGATCAGAGAGTGGGAGAAGAAATAGACCAGCAGAAGCTGAATTCAAAATCACTCCTGAGGAGTACATGCCAAAGATAATTCTTTTCTAATTGAAGTGTATCATTTTCCTTCAAGACAAAGTTATCTGCAGCAGGGCACGCAGCTGACTCACCTCCAGAGCTTGTCAGTGGTTCTAAGTCACACATGATGTTTACTTCATTTTATGATTTGCTTGTCTGTTTAGTTTTATTTTAATGATATTGCCATTAAATTGTTTTTGCACTCCTCAGGAAGTTGTGAATTATATGCAATACATCCTTGATGAAGATATTTAACATTTTAATGAGATAATTTGTATGAATTATCTCTCCTTTTCTTATAGTTTAAATAAGCCCACTTTGTAGAGTATATTCTTTTTCTGTGTGTCCTCCATAAATTCTACTTGCACTATATAGTATTTTTTTAATCATTTACCAGTCTAACTCCTTGAAGCCTTGTCATTTTCCATTAAAATCAATTTTTTTATTGATCAATACTTCTCAAAGACAACAGCAATTAACTATAATTAATTATTAGCCTATTTTAGATGCTAGGATACAAACATAATTCTAGAATATGCATTTTTTGTGCCAATACCATACTATTTTTATCATTCTTGTAAATAGGCTCATAGGATGTAGAGGTCAGCAAATTTTTCATTCTTAATAGTTCAGACCATTTGAACATGTTACACTGCTCACCTTTTCTTAATTCTGCCATTTTTAAAGGAAATGAATAATAGATTCTCTAAGTAATGCTAATTCCAGTGACATAGTAGGACATTGTTAGTAGACTTTGTAGCAGAGAAAACTCATAATATTCAGCATATGTACAGTCAGTGGATATGGTGGAGCAAATAAATCCAAGGGGAGGTACAGGTATTATATGAAGAGGTGGCGAAGAACAGAAATGCAACAGATGGTAGTACACAAATTTAGCAGTAAGCAAAAAAATACAAATTAAAGTAATAACGAAGGGCATCCACTAAATTTAGAGTTGTATTCTACCCACTCCTTATTGGATAATATTGGAGAAAAAAGTGTATAACATACTTATCAAGTGAAATGAAATTGCAACAGCAAATTTATACAGCATTTCTCAAACAATGCAAGTTCGCTTCAAGAGTCTATAAAAGGGCTGGGGATATAGCTCAGTTGGTAGAGTGCTTGCTTTGCAAGCACAAGTCCCTGGGTTCAATCCCCAGCATCACAAAAAAAAAAAAAAAAAAAAAAAAAAGAGAGAGTCTATAAAAATAGTTTCACATTTGGAAACACACACACAAGCACAATAGCAAAACAATGAAAAATAAAAATTCTTATATTTAGTTTCCAAGGGTGACCAGTAAGTATGTACCACAAACCAAGTGACTTAAAACAAAAGAAACTTCTTTCTCACAGTTCTGAAGGCTACAGGTTCAATATCAGGTTACCAATAGGGTTAGATCCCTCTAAAATATATACTGAAGCATATTTTCTTAATTCTTTCCAGTTCTCCATGCTGGTTGTCATTCTTCACCATTATTGACTTGTAGACAGAGCATATTAATCTTTACCTTTGTTGTCATATAATCTTCACCTTCTGTGTTTGTCTTCAAATCATCTTTCCTTTTCTTACAAGTACATGGCTATATTGGAATAAGAGTCTACCCTATTCCACTATGACCTCATCTTAACTAATTACAACTGCAGTGATACTTTCCAAAGAGGTCACAACATTTCAGGGAACACAATTGAATCCATAACATCTTCATTTACATATATTTGGGATATTCAAAACATGAATTTACTGTACTGTATAATTAATAAAAAGTAAGACCTGTCAACATATGCCAGACTGGAGAGATATTACTAAAATATTAATTTAGAAGAAAAGATTTAACAGAATCCTATGTATTATAAAACCTCTTTACATTAAAACTGACACTTCACATGTTTTATTTTTAATGATATATGAATATATATATCATGCTTTAAAATAGATAATATCTAACTAATTCCATCAACATCCTCATGAAAGTACAATTTTAAATACTAGAATAATGTACAAAAAGTTGCATAACCATATTATGGATTGGGAAATGAAAAAGAAACTATCTATGAGCATGTGTTTTTTTGTTTGAAATAAACAAGTAGGATATATTTATTGAAAATCTGAAACTATATGAAATGCAAGCCAGACACATTATTAAAATGGGGCTCTGTGTAGGAAAGATTAATTTACAAGAAAGAGAAAGAGAATGAGGAAGAGAAGGAAGAAAAGAAGGGAGGGAGGGAAAGGGAGAGATGGAGGGAGAAAAGGTATGAAGGATTAATAAAGAATAACAGATGGCCAATAAGTACATTGATACAATGCTGAACTTCTAGGCAGTCAAAGATAGATTCCATTTGTATGGATTAAGTGGCATTGATGCATTTGTCTGTATTGAGTAGGATGAAGTGCTTGACTTTAGATATTTTGGAAGAGTATAAATTGTGAAAAAAATTTTTTCAAATTTCACAGTATCTTTCACAGTCAGCTAATTAATGATATCCTTGACCCTTAAGCTAACTCTACCAGGACACTGAGGTAAGAAAAACTCAATGATACATGTAAAACTTGCATATGCAAATTGAGATGCTTAGCAATGTATATTTATGTGAGTATATAAAAAAGGCATAGAAAAAATGGCTAAGATTTATATTATAATTAAAAATATTTTTCAAAAAATAAAGACAGGGAAATTTGCGTGATATAGTGATGAATTGAAAAGGGATTTGTGAAGGTTTATATTCATCATCATAAACAATATGAACATAATATATATAGGACAAATATATTATCCTATATTATATAAAATAATATATGACAAAAATGAGAAAAAATGGCATAAGATGTTAGCAATAATTAATGAAAACATGAAATTGCTATTTGTGATTTATTGTTTGCATAAACTACCCTTCTATTTTTTTGAAATATTTATTACTTAATGTAGGAAAACATCATTTATAATGAGAGCAAATGCAGTATTTTTTATTATTGGCTAATCTTTACAGATTTTCACCAGCATACAAGTAATAATGTCTGTCTTTATTGTCATATTCTTCACTTAAATATACATCAAGTCCCTTTACATTTGTTTGACAGAATGAATATCTTCTGATTTCTAGGATTTTTAATGTGGAAGTCTTTGGGGTTTTCATTAAACAGGCACAATGCTGAGGAAAGTTTAGATTTGGGAAAAGTCAAGTCTGTCTTTATGTGTGTCTGGTTTCTATTTTAAAGTTATTGACAAGCAAATTCTTTTCTCTTTGCTTAATCTGCCACATAATCTTTCAAGACTCATTAACCATATTTATTTACGGAATGGAGTTTCTCCATTGAATCATAATCTACTTAGTTATAGATACTGTTTGACATTATTTTCTACAAAAATTTAAAATTTTAGTAAATATGAAAACTCCACTATTGTGGTCTGCATGTTTGTGCTTTAGTTGGTCTGTATTGAAAATAAACTATTTTCCTCACAGCTTTCTTTTTTTATTTAAATTCTTTAATTTCATAATTTCTAGAGTTTTATTTAAGTCAAGTATGCTTTCTACATCCTCTTTCAAAGAGCTATAAAGTCCATTGCAAGAAATTGAGCAAATTTTCTCTGTATACTGAGACCCATTATTTTTAGCATATCAACAAGACATGTTGATAACAAGTTTTAGCACATTTCTTAGTTATGAACAAAGGCACTTATGTAGAATAATCCTATAAACTTAAAATCTTTGATTAAATATTTTTATTATTATTTACTAATATGAAGAGATGTATAGACAGATACGCAAGAGGAAAGATTTTTTAGTGTCTTGAAGTTTCAAGCATATTGACCAACATTAACATATATAGAATTATAGGATCTTTTATGGAGTATGGACATTTTGGATTATGAAATTCCTACTTTTATATAAAGTGCATTTTCCTAAGTTAAGTTTATACTTTTGTGAACTGGGAGATGGAGCTGAGTGGTAGAGCACTTGCCTTACATATATGGGTTTGATCCCTAGCAGTGCAGGTGGGCAGGGGAGAGATTTACAATGTTGTCTAGATCATATTTGTATGACTAGAATAGTGGTTGCAAGTTTTTCCCCAGGTAAGTTATTTTATGGACTAGTAGTTCTTACAGAAGTGCATTGAAAATACTGATCTGATATTTATCGGTGGAAAAATTCCTCCTGGGAGGTGAGAAAAAAAAAACTAACTCAAGTAATATGAAATCTTTCTAGGGGATAAAATCCTTATCTTGGAGATAAAAATGAAAGTTTCCAAGCAACAAACAAAATGTGCTGAGGTTTTTTCTGCAATTAATGTCCATAATTTTAGCTCGGTATTATTAATTATACTACAGTTCAATTTACAATTTTTCTATTTTATTTTTGCAAAGAGTATTTCTGAATTTTTCTGTAATTCCATCTTTTAATGCCCTGAATAATTTTCCTGGAACAATTTTACATATGAATAGAGTTGATAAAAATGTCTTTTAAGAGTTGCCATTTTGGGTTGTGTTATCAAATCAAGGCAATCATGACTGTCTATAATTTGGTTTGTTTTTCTGTCCTTACTGAAGATCTGCCTTCCTGCCTCTTTGCCATGGGTGGAAATGGGTTTTCCTCAGCATGGCACTTGAATATTTCAGTAGGCCAATTGTTTGAGCTTAAAAGTGTGAAGTAACAACCATGCAGGGAGAAGCTCTTTTTAGGGCATTAGGAGACACATTGTCAAGAGCATCAGCAGAGGCAGACTGTGCTGCAGGTGTTCTCCTACATTATATAACAAGATACCCATATTTTAACTCTTGGCTGTCACAAGCAATTAACAAAGTATGCAGAAAATAACTTCAAATATTCATAAATAACTAGAAATTTTCACACACATTGAAATAGGCAATTAGATACTTCAAGTTTTCCTATCAAAATATTCAAAACTTTATTCCTTTAAGGCAATGTTTTTTAGATAATTTCTTTCTGTTGTTTATTTTACCATTATATTACTACAGTTATGAATATACTAGACAATTATTTATTTATCAGTAACTATATATATTTGTATTATTCAAATATTTTATATAATAGGAGGTAGTTTTGTGTATTTGGTTCCTCCATTGATAAGTAACTGAAATAAAAAGTAAATACACAAAAGAGATACTGAATCATGCAAAGAGTACTTTTTACTAATTTGTGTATTTGTCAAAAATAAATGGTGTTAGGAAAATTCCTACACGAGTCAGGAGTTGGTTTTTGTAACCAGCTGTGAAATCTATAAACAGTGTTTGTTGAAAATGATGTAACAGCATTTCTTTCAGTCAATGCATTAAAATTTAAACATATCTGTTTTGCCAAGCAAGCAACAAGTCTTTCTAAGAATAAAATGGTTCAGGTGCTGCTCAGATATATTCAAAAGAAAAATATGCTAATGATTTCCTTTGCTGCAGCAGTATCTAAAATTTCAGAAAGTGTTTCTAAAATTACATAAAAATAAATGCCTTGTAACAATCGATGGATATTAAATTAATGTGCATGATAATTGGAAGGAAATATTGCAGACATGCATTTCAATTAGTCATGCATTTATTGATAACAGACAATAAAGAGGTCATTAAGAAGTCAACAGGATACTGATAGTTGTTTCATATATAAAGTTGTATAAGTACAAATACTTAAAACAGTAATGGTAGATTCTCACTTACAAATATACAAAAATTGAATTTTTGAGTAACAAGTTCAAAAATTAAATTTAAAGAGATAATAGACCAAAATTATTTCTGAGACCTCTACTTTTGGATTAGCCATAAACTGATAAAATTCTGGTATGTAGATCAAGATCAACTTTTCTCTGGATTCATAATTGTGTCTGCATATATGACATTGTGTTCTTTTTGGGTATATATTTGTGGTAGTTCATCTATTACTTATTAAAATAGCCTGCTCCTTATAACTAAAATGAGTTACTTTTAGAGAGTTTCTAACATAAGAATATATGTTTAAAAATAAAATGTTTTTAACAAAAGTCTTTATCTCTTGCTTTGGACTGAGTACACTGTCTCTACTTCGACAGGATAGTTAAACACCACTGTGAACAAAAAGTAAACACTGAGTTCTACTGAGTTTTACGTAAAGTATAGGAGAAGTTTATGGCTCTTTCTATGTAAAATGTCTTACTCTTCAAAGTCTTTTCTGAATTTCAAAGACAGTGCTAAAGTACCTGCTAAATCTAAAATCTATGCAGGAACACTTGGCTCACTTCTTACTGATAAATTCCTATCAGCACTAGAATACCTTGCTGCAGAAACTGTTCTAGGGGACATGACTCCTTGTTTCAGATCTTGCATTCTTGGGCTCTAGAGGTAACAGAAATCAATCATTAGGCGCTGTGGTACATTGCTATGTAAACATCATTCTTTGTGTAGGGTGTGGGTAGAAGATACAAACTCAAATCTTTAGCATAACAATGCAAAAATCTCCTTTTCAATATTTAAATGAGATGTTACATTAAGGATAATATTCTAAATCTCACATTTCCTATAAATCTTTTGAGGATATAAAGACTCATAAATCCTTAAACAAAAAGGTTTCCAGGAGGATCTTAAGATTTAAGGATTGATTTTCCTCTTATGGAACCCTCTCCTGCCTCCTCGCTCCCCTTTCTTTTATACTCTCTTCCCTTGTGTTTTTATCTCTGTGTGAGTCTGTCTTCTCTCCGTCCATTTTTATCCCTTTCTGTCTATCTGTCTGGGTGTCTGTCTCTGAGTGGATGTGTCCTACTTTAGTTTGGGCTCCTTCCAAATCCTCCATCTCTATTCTTTATGTTTATGTACTTTTTTTTCCATACCATGCTCATAATGTACTCAACAGTACTACTGTCTTATAGTTTCATGTGCAGAAGAACTCACAAATATAGTCTATACCAACTTTGGTCCACTGTGTTTTCAGGAATTTTCTCCATGCAGTGTAGTTTATGCTCTTCTGTTTCTAAGACTGAATGTTCAAAGTACCTTGAAAGTTCCACTTTGCAATTAGGAAAGGTGAAGTAATCGAACAGGACCCAGCTTATGTTTTTGTTTGTTTGTTTGTTTTGTTTTGTAAACTCAAGATACTATTCAGCATACAGAACACTGTTTATGGCTTAGTCGTATTATAATAAGTTGTTATTAGAGTTGAGGGAAATCTTGCATAATATGAGTCATAGGACTTATAATTTGGGAGTACTATGAAAACGTTTGTCACAATATTAATGTCTGTTTTTGACATTTGTTTCAATTCACAATAAATCCTAAATGGAATAATTAATTATAAATTGTCACAAAAGTAGACTTAAAGCAAGAGGTAAGAACATATAAATTCCACCATTTAAGACTTATTTTATGTGTGAATGCAACACATGAGATATTGATTTTATTTGTGTATACAAATGTCTGAAGCACTTATGAGCATATCTGTAGGGAGAAGAAGAATCAAGTGGTGACAGGAACAAAATTTTCAGAAATTTCCATGTATCCTTTATCTCAGGAAATGATAAAAGTATCTGGATTAAAATTAAAACTATTTGTCAGGTGATTTTTTTTTTTTTTTATCCTTTAGCCCTCAGTTTATATTTGAACTTATTGAGGAAGTTTTCTTGAAAGATTATGTTGTTTTCTAATCATAAAGGATGTTATTTTAGAAGGTGCAAGTCCATACTGACAGCAAAGAAACAGGAATATGAGTCTTTTACCTTTTTTTTTTTTTCAAAAGAAATAAAAATTATTCATGTATCTGCTATACTATTCTAGGGAAAAATTACAAAGAATGGGTGCACAAATGTTTTCTCATTTTCCTAACATGTTCATTATGTAGCATATATATGAGAGAAGAAACTGTGCTGCTTCTCCAAAAAAGAACCTTTCTGTCATCATCTAAATAGAAGACATGCACTTATTCATACATAGAAATATATCCATATATTTTGAGATGTTAATTTGATCAGGTTAAAATGAATTGTTTGTGAGTAGAATTTTACAACTCTAATTTACTGATGTGAAAATATATGTAAACAATAAGCAAAATGTCATTTAAGCAAATTTTATTATACATTGAAATACAAAAGTATCAAGAGAAAGTTGAGTTCATTGCACGTTAAACCCTAAACCTTTTAGTTATTATGTAAGTGACTGTCTCTATGATACTGGTGGAGTCAAAGTGCTTTATTCTTAATTCAGGAAAAAAACAATGTAAAGTTAAAAGATCAAATATTTGTAAAATAAATTTATTAATCTATCATCTATTTCATAAAAGCTACCATTAGAATAGCGAAAGGACAAGTCACAGAGTGGCAGGATATATTTGCTATGCATCTCTCTGACAAAGGATTTATATATATATAATATATTAAAAAACAATTTAACAAAGAAGACAGTCAATCCATTTAAAACCTGGCAAATAAAAAATGTGAGAGGTATTTTACAAAAGATGATATCCTAATTATTAATAAGAACACGTTCAAATGATTATTCATTAGAGGACTGGCTAATAAAACTACTCTATCATATCTCTGCACCAGAACCAGAAACTAACGCACAAAACATTAAAACTGTCATCAATTTTAGTGTGGGTTCCTGGAGCTCTCTTACTGAATAGTGCAAAGTCATTTCTGATACAAAGGATTTTGAGAACAAAATCTGGAACAAAAGAAAGAGAAAAAGAAGAAGTTTATTTTAGGCCTTTGTTCTTGCTTGCAAGAGACTCATGAATAATTGTCCTCCTGCAGTGGTGGTCTTGGAATAAACTTAAACAAATTGTTTTTCCTTTTCAGATGAATTTCTAGGAATCTGTGAAAGCACATCTGTCCCCTAGGATATGAAAAGAACACCCCTCCCTATGTAAGCAGGGAAGAAAGAAAGGAAAGGGTAACTGCTGATACAGGGCAGAGGTATTTTTGTTGGACCCTATTATTTAATTTCATAAACGAAAAAATAGTGGTGTCACAGAATATGTTTTCAAGATAAAATATGATAATTTTTGTGAAATATTTAGCACAGCACAAGAAACATAATAGAATGTGATAAATAGCAATTTCTCTTTATGGTATTTTCTCATTCAAATATATGGGACACCTAAATACTATGATAACAGAAAAATACTGGAGAAATAAACAAAACCATTTTTTGTTAAAAAGATACTCTTATTTAAATCCATTATTATTGTAGGAAAATATTGAGTTTATATTCTTTACATGGTGAGAAAAATGATAAAATTTAGCATGTTCACAGGGTCTTAAAAGAGCATCATCATATTTAGTTGGTTTTAAAATTTAAATTATAGTTAAAGAATAAATACTTCTTATTAGAAAAGCAGCTTAAATTATACATTTCTAATATTATAGACCACAAAACAGTGCACACATGCATGATATAATTTCTTTTTCTCTAACAGCTATAATATATGCATACTGACATGTAGCATTGATTTTTCCCTTTCTGTATGGCTATATTAATTTTCAAAGTTCACATAGACAAATGTGCACTTCAGAAACAGAAGTAGCAAAATGAGTAAGATCCTGTGAAGAAAGTACCATTATGTTCTTTTCATTAGTACATTTATGCATTTTTAAGAAGCATCAATTTTTACATTTTCTAACAAGTTTACTTCCATGGCTTTGAGTATTCTATATATTATTTAAATACACATTTTTCGTATATTCCTAACTAATTTAAATGAAGAATAAGTTTATTTCTCTAAGTTGTATTTTATGAACAAAATGCCTATAAGTAATCATGCTTTCTATGTCTTTTTTCCTGAAAACCTGGAATATGAACAATGGTAGGATCAGGATTGGGTATTTTTGAGGCCCCTGTGTATAGTTAATCCTCAGTATTACCGAAAGTGATAAAATATGCATTATTCAAATGATTGAGAACTCTTTATTATGGTATTTCAAATATTTCTCAATATAGTCCCTGAAGACTTAGCCTGTAAAAAGTTTCCAGTGTTTCTTCATTCATTTCCTGAAAATATTGATATTTATTTCACCAAGGAGCCAAGTTGCCTACTAACTGGGTATCTGCAACTAAAATAGGTTTTCTCTACTACTATACATAGTTTCTGCTGATTTTACATTACTGTTTTTTTTTTAATTTTGTTAGCCTTATTCCCCTTACAGTAGTACATTTTCCTCTAATTATTTTTGAATTAGTAATTAAAAAAACTTGAAAATTCCAAACAAAAATCAAGCATTGAAATTACTTCTATCTCTTTCTTCTTATCCACTGAAATTTTGGCTTCCTTTTCTTCATACTGCCATAACATTCAGCCTTCTTTGGATACCACAAAAATTGGTGGTAAGAGACACTACTGTTTCTTATGAATTTCAGAACCTTTTTTTAAATTCATGATTTTGTAAACATTGGGAATATATATGATGAAATATTTGAAGCCAAATTTCTTGAAGCATGTTTTAATAAAACATTCTGTACATTGCAATTTCTGTTGCCAGTGTGATAGGCACAATCTGGCTAGAAATTCCTTCAAGAGAGGGATACTGCCTGGTTACGGGATAACTATTGGCACTCAGATCCGTTTTCAGGCCCTTCAAGCTCTAATTCTGCTTCAGGAATTTCTCACTTGAAGTCATTTCCTCAGCGAATTGGAACTATAGATTTCAGGCCTTCTCAGTTCATCATAGAAACTAGTGTCTTCTCAAAAACTTTAGCAACTGACAAAGACTTTGGAAAGTCTAGATGACCAGTCAAGCATTCCAGCCTCTTTTCTTTCTTTACATATTTGTTGATACAGAGTAAATATATGTCACATTGCAATGTGTTCCAGTTTCTTCTTCTAGAGAACTTCCAGTGATGATATTAAACATGGCCTTAGAAAATACATTGTAAGGGAATTCAGTTGGAAAGGATAACCCTCATCAGTATCAGTAAGTAGAAGAAAGATACTCCCTGACAGTCAAATTTAAATACATTTGCTGGTGTTGGTTTGGCAAGGTAGACCAGTAAAAGGGAATAAAATAGTTATTGAGGGCCGTCTTAGACAAGATGGCGCCTGGCAGTGAGCCAAAGGGCACTGGCTACCAAAATAAGGTAGTACCCAAAAAGGCTGCTTGCTGTTACTAGTTCCTTGGAGACTTATGACGTGTTAACGCCAGGCTCAAGGATTGGCTATCTAATATCATGCCGCATGTGGACAGCTCGTGATTTATATGGTGTTATGCTGGCATTCCTCTGCATGCTGTCCTGCGTGAGAGAAAGCTTTGTTATAATTGGCTGATAAGCTAGGAGCCTGGGGGAGGAGAGAGGAAGAGAGAAGAAGAAGGAAGATAGTGAGAACAAAGGAGACAGAGAAACAGGGAGGATGCAATAAATCTTGTCAAACTAAAGATTAGTGGTGTCTCCTTTCTCCGCGCTGGTTCCGCTGGACGGAACAATAGTGTCACACATCAAATATTCGAGATACAGAAAGAAATGGAAATAGTAAGAAAATCAGGATTGAGAAACTATTACTAAGTGCCACTAGTATTTTATAACAAGAAGAAAAAGGATACCAGCCAATTAGGAAACCCTGACTCCTCTATAAAGTTCCTTCCTACCTTCTACAACTTAGTGGTGGAATCTAAGAACAAACCAGGACTAAGCTGAAGACTAAGTCCAACACATAAAGAGTAAGGGTCCAAATGTCAGGTATGGTTCAGTGTCCAACTGAAGCAACTTTTTTGATAAAGTCAGGATCGTAATTTGGAAAATCTAGTTTATAATACATGAAATAATGATATCTTCATAGGTGCCCTGAAAATTTTAACTATGAAAATTTCTTTGAATCTTGAGTCAGCTAATATGACCCCTTTCTCTCTATTAAGAGACAATATCACTTTTTATCTTGTAATAGAAAACAATGTAGAATTTTCTACCCTAAAAAGAAAAGGATGTCCCCACCCAAGAATTTTCTTATCTCCCCTTCTGGCTACTAGAACTAAATTTAAGATTAAATTATAGCATAATGGTAGAATAGCATAGCAACACATATGCCATCTGTTTCTTTTACTTACCTATGGGTTGCTTTAGTACCAACTTCTGAATCAAGATAAATAAATTTACATAGTTTTACAGAGCAATCAAGTGAGTGATACTTAAATATGTGCTTGCTCACGTGATATGCCGAAGCTAGGTTTGAATCAGCACTGGTATCTTTTAGGAAATGATGTAAGGGAAGCTGCTCATGCTTTAACACTTGTTTTGCTGAAGAATAAAGTGCTCTAATTGGAGACCCAGGTTCATTAAAATGTCTTCAATTTAATGTATATACTGTATTTTGAGTCTCATGGAGTATAAAGTCCAAAATGATGCTTTAACTGATTTCATTATTCCATGAGGCTTTATCAGTTGCATTACTGAGACAATTTCTATATTGTGGACTGTAATTTATCACTTATGATATGCAAAGAGACACATTTGCTTATGTTAACTTCTGAATATGAGCATACACACATATACATATAAAATGTGTATATGTATATATATATGTGTGGCTGTTTGTAGACATACACACACACTTTTTTCATCTAACATTATTTTGGTGGATTTTAAAATACTGTGACAGGAGTTTTGCTTAAGTTGTTTCAAGAAATACTGAATTTTAAGATTAGTAAATCTTCTGCACACATCTAAAAATATAATAAGTGGTCGACAAAATATTTTTTTATCCTTGTGAAGGTTATTTGATGTTTTGTTATCCTAACCAGTCTTTTATTATTAAGCTTAAATTTCCAATTGAGACAAACAGCACTGAGAACACTCTTCTGCCATTGCTTAAGACTGGGATGGCAGGTCATTAGGAATAAATATTGTTAGTCTTCTAAGCTTTCTGTGAAAATGTGGTGACCTTGCCAGCCTTTTTAACTACAGTTTTGTTGAAATGCACAGTAACTACCTGTCTCAGAGTATAAACAGCAAAATGAACTATATGAGGATAGACAAAAACAGTAGTAACACATATGGGCTTACCAGGAACCCTATCAATGATGGCAGCTTCACTAGATTTTGAGAATTTAGTGCCATCTTCTAGCTATTTAAAGAGAATGCCAATTGATCTGCTTTTTATCACCTCAGTAATCTTGCAAGAAATGCAAACTATGTGACAACCCATGATAGGGACAAAGCCAAGAATGACTTGGCCTGGTTGATTCAGGGTAATCACCTGAACAGTGAAATCAGCTGATTCTATTCATTGGCTCATTTGTTTGCTATCACCAGCAATGTTAACACAATGAACATTATTTAAATAATATGTTTGTGATCCTGGAGCCCACATTGTACATGGCAAGAACTGCACTCTAAGGATGATAGTGTATTTCTACAGATATTATTTCAGTTGAAATGCTGTCTGAAGTAAGGTGACCACAGTGGTGGGTTTGAGAACAACTTTCTCCACTTGACATACAAGGATAGTGCCAATACCAACAATTATGTAAACATCCTGGAGGGGCAGATGCAAGGGTTTGTCAATTGAACATGTTGATGGTAAGACACAATTCAGGGTTTCAAACAGTATGATTCCACAAGCATTGTCATCTTTACAAGAGATTTTCCATCTCTTGAACCAAGGCATGTTAGCACTTGGCTCTAACATGTTTTCATCATTTCAACCAGAAATTGGCACAAATGCCGCTGTGTCACATTTGTAGTCAGTTTTCTCAATGTAGGTGTTGACTTCTTTAACTATTTCCTCTGGAACATGACCTAGTGGAATTCATTTTCTTCATATCAACAAATATCTAGTTTTTGTACCAGGAATGATGGTCACAGTTCATCCCATTCTTAGAAATACCAATTTCAAAATGACCATTATTGGCAGCAATAAACAATTCACATCAGCCTGACATGTTCCTGTGATCATGCATTTGTTGGAGTCTCTGTGTTCTGGGACATAAATAATAGTCACAGAGTGCTTGCTGGTCTCCAGTTTTCTCAAGGAGGTATCAATGCTGATACCGTGCTCATGCCCATCTTACAGTTCATGTAACAACCAGATGTATTTGAACTAGTCCTTTTCAAACTTAGGAGCTTCCTAGTCAAATTTGACTTTGACTTTTTTGCTAATCTCACTACATTTGTAGATCAGCTGGCCAGTAGTGGTGGACTCACCTGAATTTACATATCCACTGATGACTATGTAGATAGGGGTCTTTGCTTTCTCACTTTGGCTTTGATTTAGCTGTGGTTTCCACAACACCTGTACTATTCAAATATATCTGTTACAAACATCTCTGTATTTAATCATCTCTATCTATATTCATCTAAACATGAGTTAATATTGTTATGTTCAACTCTAATCCAGGGCTACATTGATTATTCTAAATTTTCTCCTTGCTCCTCTTCTATCTCTTACTCCAACAGTGAAAAAGCTGGCTCTCATCATCCATCATACCTATAACTGCTTAATTCCAGTATAAATTGCACCTTGGTTTGAAGAGTTACAAATTCATAATCTCTGTGAAAAGTCCTTATCCATTAGAGTACAATATCTATGTGCAATGTGTTTGGTCTTTAGTCTCATAGACTTCAAAGATTTCACTCATTGCCAAGGTTATTTAGCATCTTTTTCCCTAACTGCTTCAACAAGGTTGTTTTCCACATTTTATCACAGATTTATTCTTTTTTTCTGTAGTCTGCCTTACTTCCTGTGATTTTCTAACATCCTAAGTAATATTTTATTTGCCTACATTAAGATTATCTCCTCATTGTGGTTGTACATGATGTGGAGTTACATTGGTCATGTATTTACATATAAGGACAGGAAAGATATTTTGATTCGTTCTACTGTTTTTTAGTACCATCCACCCTTCTTTTCCTTCATTCTCCTCTGTCTACTCCAATGAACTTCTAATATTCTCCTCCATTATTGTGGATGAGCATCCACATATCACCAAGAATTTATTGATTTATTCTGCTTTAGGAGTCTTATTAAGGTAGTTGGTTCCTAAGCCGACATGGTGGAGAGTTGAACCTACTTTTTCTTCTACTAGGAGAAGTCTATGGTCTTATGACTAAGTCTTCCATCCACAACAATGGAGGAGAATATCCTAATTGGAACAAAGTATACCTATTCTTTGTATACATAATATTTCAAAATACATTCTACTATTATGTAAAAATAATAATAAAAAGGTAAAAAAAAATTTAAATTTTAAAAATTTATAAGAGAACAAAAAGAAAAAATAAAATTGAGTTAGAAAAATGGTATAGCTGAAACAAAATAAAAATAAATTAAAAATAAAATCTGCTGATGAGAGATTTAAAAAAAAATTCTGGGCTTCTTTCAATTCCTCACACAAATCAAGGACATCTCTGCTTCAGGATTTTTGTATTGGATGTATTCTTCGCTGGTATACTTTTTCTTGTGATGGTTACCAAGCTAGCTTCCTTTAGTGAGTTGTTTAAATATTAAATAACATCCTTTCAGAGAGGTTTTCTTAGTTTGTACCCCTGTGATTAAATGAAACAGACTAAGTAATTTATAAGCAATAGAAACTTAGTAGTCATAATTCAAGAAATTGGGAAATTCAAGATCCCACATCCAGAATATTTGATGTCTGATGAGGACTGATCTCTGCTTCCATTGTTGTTGCATCCTCTGGAGGGAACAAACACTGTGCCCTCACAATGGGAAAAATGGGGTGAATTCTCCCTGAAGCCTATCTTAGAAGGAAATTAATCCATTTATTGAACCCTCATAATTTACCTAAAGCACCCACTTCCTAGTACTATCACACTGGGGATTAAGTTTCAAACATAAGTAAAAGCTATTGGAGAAATTACATTTAAATCATAGCATCTTCACATAGAGCCTTATAAGACTTACTTGAAAAGTTTGACTTTTTTCAAAGTAGGAAGACTGTGAAGAAAAATAAGAAGCGTTCAAATGATTTAATTTAAAAATTTTAAAAGTCATTCTGCTTTGCTTGAAGAAAGAATTATAGAAGAAATTAACCAAAATGAGATAAAAAAAACAGTCTGGATTATGTTTTGGAGGTAAAGTTTATAGAATTTTATGACAGCTTGATTGAAATCTTCAAAAAGTGAAGTGTCAGAGAAATGCTTTCCTATTGACCTCAAAGAAACAAGACAATGTGTGGTGAGAGAAAAGAGATCATGTGGTTAAGACCTGAGGACTGCCTAGGAGTTCATTATTGCCCATGACTGATTTCAAGAAAATAGGAGCCTCAGTAATATAGCAACAGGGAACTGAATTTGGTCAACAACCAGAATGAACTCAGAGGTGTACCCAAGCTCAAGATAAGCCACTTGGTTGTAACCATTTGTGAGTCTAAGCAGAGAACTTAAAAATTCTATACTTACATTTCTGACTTGTAGAAATTGTAAAATAATAATAAAATACTTTAAGCTAAAAAAAATTATCTCTTTGAACTGTATAGTTCCATGGATTTTAACAAATACATAATGTCAAGTGCCCACCATTACAATACTTTACAAGTTTCACCACAGTTGAAAGTATCATATACTTAACTTACTTAAACTCTACCTCATTCCATGCCTTCATATGCATTGATAAGTTTAATATCTCTAAAAATTTTTATGTTTCACAATATAGTATAAGTGAAAGTAAAAATTAAGTAGCCTTTCCAGACTGGTGTATTTCACTCAGCAAAATGCATTGGATTTTTTTCTTGTCTTTCCAGACTGAATAGTATGTACACATAAACCACAAAATGTATATTCATTCACCTTTGAAAAACGTTTTAGTTTCCTCATTTCTGGGACATGTGGATAAAACTGTTATAAAAATATGCATATTGATTTTTCAATGGACTTAATTTCAATCAATTGGGGAAATAAAAACATGATTCCTGGATTGTATAGTATAACTATGTTTGTCTTATTAAGAAACTGCCAAAATGTCTTCAGAATGTCCACAGAACTGAACATGCCCACCAGCAATGAATGAATCTTATCATTCTAATGACTATGAACTGAAATTTCATCATTGTTTTAGTTTGCATTTCTCTAATGAAAATGATGTTCATTTACCACCTGATTATCTTCTTTGGTGAACTGTTTAGATATTTGACCCAATTTTTAACTGGGTTTTTGCCTGTAATTATTGAGTTGTGTTTTATTTTTGTATATATTATATACAATACTTTGTTAATATGTATTTTGCAAATATTTTCTATCATTCTATTGCATATGTTTTTATTTTCCTTCTGTACAAAAACACACAATTTTAATAAAGTTTTCTACTTTTTTATTTTAATTCTGCTTTTGTTTTCTCATCTATAAATTCATCACAAAAACTAATATCACATAGATTTAATCAATTGTTTCTCCTAGAGATTTTGGTTTTGAAATTTATAGCTTCAGGATTAATTTTGATGTAAATTTGTGCAAGATATAAGGTTTTTTTAATAGAATTCATTATGTTTTAATTATATAGATCTAGTTGTTCCAAAACAGTTTGTTAAGAAGAACACCCATGCTATATTGAATCACCTTTTTTCTTTTATTGAAATTCAGTTGAGTATATTACTGTGGGTCTATTGTGTGTAGACTGTGTGTGTGTGTGTGTACTAGGGATTGAACCAAGGGGCACGTAACCACTGAGTCACAAACTTAGTCCTTTTAAATTTTATTTTGAGACATAATCTTCTTATGTTATTTAGATCCTCAATAAGTTCCTGATACTGGCCTTGAACTTGCAATCCTCCTGCCTCAGCCTCCTGAGCTGCTGGAATTATGGGTGTGTGCCACCGTTTCTGGCTTCTCTATTCTTTTTGATGGATGTATGTCTATCTTTTTGATAATACACATTCTAACTCACTCCAATTCCCTCTTAGGTCCTAGAATTTTGCAGTAATTGCTCTTTAATAAAGCAAAATAACATTAGATGATAATTGAAATTAACACTAAGAAATAATAAGTACTAGTAGATCAACACATTAATAGAAAAATTTTTAGAAGTATATTTTCACTTACAGCTCTTTTTTTCATCTATGTGACTGAAAATATAATATTTAAATTGATAAAAATATATGCATTGATGACCACAGGAGATTAAAACATGAAATTTTATGGGAAAACAACACAAAGGGGAAGAAAAGAATGAAGCTTTATATTAAAATGTTATATACTACTATTGTTATTAATTTGCTATAAATTAATTTTTTGTTATAAATTAATGGTTATTTGTAACCCTCATAGAAATCTCTAAGAAAATAAATTTAAAACTAATAAAATTAAATAATGGAATTAAAATAGTATTCAAAAATATTTAAAAGAAGACAATAAGAGGAGTACAGGAAAAAAGATATGAAACGTAAAAAACAAATAGACAAATGATAGATAAAATTCTACTTGATCAGTAACTCAACTAAATGTAAGTGGACTAATACATTACATTACATAATTAATACATTACATAATTAATAACATTATTTTGGCAGAATGAATTAAAGGAAAGCATAATTCATAATTCAACCATATCCTTGGCTAAAAAAGATAGAGTTTATATTCAAAGACAGTGGTGTGTATATATATATATATCAAAGTACAATTCAATAAAAAGGAATTGACAACACTCAAAACAAGTTGACTGGATCTCAAATGCATTTTACCAGTTGAAACAAGCTGACAAACGTTTGAATTTGTATTTGGAACTTTTTCTCACATATTTGACATCACTATAATTAATGTTTTATAAATCAGGTATGTATCTAAATATTTTTTAAAGTTACTTACTGAATTTGGAATTTGAAGGCACAAAATAAAAAAATTCAATAGTCACCATCCCAATAATGGAGAGATATTTTTTAAATGGTCCTTGTACCTATGATTGTTTTCACTTTAAAATCTTCAATGGAAGATGAGCATCTCTCATTTTGCAAGTCAGGACACATGATTACTGTGTTAATAAAAGAAGCAATAGAAAAAGTAAGTACATCCAGCATATACATGGAAAAGGAATGATTAAAATAATGCAACTGAAAACATTTTTTTTGCATATTCAATAGGAGGCAAAGAAAAATAAGATCTATTCCATGCTTGTATAATTATATCCAAATGAATTCTACTGTCATGTATAACTAAAAGGAACCAAAAACAATTTTAAATAGTGTAAAGGAGAATATGGGGTGTACAGAGAAGAAGCGAAGAACAAATAACAACTACCTCAGTATGTTTAAACATTCCGTTGTGTATTTTTATTAATATGTTTGCATGTTCTACGTTTAAAAATTCTTATATCAAAATATTGTTGTTTGCTACAAGACATTGAATAAAAGTGTTACAGTTGAAATAGTATTTTGGTTTAATAATATAAAGGTCACATTTTAAAATAAAGTTTATCTAACAAACTCTTGCTGCTAAAAAATAATAAAAGGACAATAAATTATGTCCCTTACCAAGCACCAAAAACAGAAAAAAAGATTATGTGGAAATAAAAGACTTGATATGGAAAGATTAGAAAAAAATAGATATGGAAGGCAGAAGGAAAACAAACTTACAAATACAATGAAATTTTTCGATAAAGACTAGAAGACAAAAACAATATTGAAGGATTTTAGAGTGTAACATTTTCCTGAATTGAAGAAAGACCTGTCTGCAGAAAGTTCGAGATATATCTGTAATCTAAGAAATTGTTACATCTGAAGACACATACTTCTTTTCCTCTATTAATCTTTCCACTAAAATTAGTAAATAAATTACCATATAAAAGACAGTATCATTGAAAATAATAGGAGAAAACTGACAAATAATGAAAAATTACAATTTTTGGACACTGGATCAGAAGAAGAAATAAGCACTGAAGAGTACAGTGAGAAAATAAACGTTACAAAGATGTCATATAGCATAAGGAGTACCTGAGAGAAAAAGGAAAATTGTAATAGTGAAGGTTTCAGGAGGTTGAGAGAGGAGAACTGGCATTAGCAACTTGGTAAGATCTTGAGCAACATAGACTGTTTCAAAATTGGGGAATTAGCTCAGTGGGGGAAAAAAAAACTAGTTCAAGTCCCAGTTTAAAAAAAAATGTGAAGGTTGGGTTAACAGCTGACATGGGGTGAAATTGTGAATAGTGGAAACATATGAAATAAGCAATTCTTCAGAATCAGAACTCTAATATCAAAGCTTATTTTCCCACTGATAATCAATCTGTGTTTGTTCACTAATTTATTTTCCTGAATACTCTGCTATTGTCCCCTGCATTTCATGTTGTATTTCAAGTCTCATTTTGGAGACTTGCCAGGTGTCTTCACTATGAGTAAATGCATTTATAATGTTTTATCTATGGGATAAAAAAAAACAAACTCTGCCTGCACGTGATTTCAGAAAATTAACATATATTTCTATATCTGTAACATAACAACAGAAAATATGTCAAATTGTGTTTCTATTTTAATTCCTGTTCATTATTCAAATTATCATATTATACTCTTATTAAAAGGATTTAAGATGCAAAAATGTGCTGAATAATTGCATTTAGGACACAAAGTCTATCTTAATTAAAATAATTAATGAGATCAGATTCAGTAATTATCTACAAATTATTTACTTTCTCTTCATTAAAACCTTATGTTTCATTTATGATCTTTTAAAAAATTAGTTTCCACCCCAAAGTTTTGTAACACTTATAATGTTGCTTATAAATAATATTAAAATGCAACAGATGGCCCAGTTTTGCTACTTAATACTCACTGATAAACTCAATATTGTGGAGTAAATTCATTCATCTGACATTTGATTCTGTTAGTTGATCCCAAAATTAATAATCCCTAATATCTTCCATTAGAACATTTATTATTAGCATTCAACACCTGTCATAGGTTGAAAGAAAACGGATGAAAATGAGAACAGAATTATAAGGAGGAGAGACATTTGTTGTTTGACTATTGCCTTACATATTTTCATTTGTGAAATACTTTTCTTTCAAAACTAATAGAACTGCAACTGACTAAAACATCATGTGTATTTTGTATGAGTATACACACACACACACACATACACACACACACAAATATATACATATATGCCCAAATCCATACAGGAATACATGTGTAGCTATAAATGCTAATAGAAATATGCTAAGGAGGTGCAGAAGGGGTGCTAACAAGGAGCTCATGCATAAAGAGGATTCAGGTATTGAAGGAAAGTGATAATGAGGATCTTGTTAATGAAATTTCATTAAATAGGTGTTGAAACCCCTTTTCTCCTTAAATTTTCTTTAAGCTCTTTTTCTCTCTTTGTTTAATGTGAGGGAAAACACTTAATTTTTGAATGGAAAATGAACATAATATTTGTGGAAGGGAGAATAGTTCTCTCCCAAGGTGTTCACATTCTAATTCCTGAAATTTGTGAATATGTTACTTTATGTAGCAAAAAAAGACTTTGAAGATATGATATCTTCCTTAGGATAGGAGGATTATTCTATTTATCTGTAGCAGTCCAATGTAATAACAATGGAACTTAAAAGAGTCAGAGAAGGAGGTGTGATAATAAAAGCAGAATCAAAAATACTGAAGATATTACCTTGCTGACTTTAAAGATGGATTATGGGAGCCAAAGAAATGTAGGCAACATGTAGCAACCAGAAAAGGCAAGAGTATAGACCTCTCCTAAGGTCCCCCACAAGGAAGGCAGCTGTGCCATCACTGTGAGTTTAGCCCAGAGAAGGTCATCTTGGAAGTATCACCTCCCAAAATGGTGCAATAATAAATTTGATTTGTTTTAAGCCACTGATTTTTGTGGCAATTTGTTATAACAATAATAGGAATATAATACAATTCTGTTATTTTGCCAAAATGTGCTAAATCCCAACTCTCTTCTTTGAGCTGGAAAATCCAGTGGATATGAGAGGAACTTGTCTCTTTGTTCACATAAAATCGTTGAGGGTAAAGAGTCACTAAGGCCAGAGTTTACTTTTTTTGTCAAGTTTGTGTTCAGGTTTTAGGCTCAGGGTATTGGGGAAATTTGATGGAAATAAGCAGAAAGAATCATTTGTAGATTATTCAATTTTCATTGCAGTAAAATAGCTAAATGCTTTTCTTGATGAGAAATGTTTTGGTACTCAAAGGTAACAACCAAATCTGTCCTGTTCAATATTATTTAAAGATTAAAACAAAAAGAAATGAAGTTAACAGTGCAATTGGATGTGTGGACAGTTTATAGTCTGTATTTCTTTCTGCATGCCTTTATAATTTTTACTTTTCTGTACTATTTAAATTGGTATTGACTTACAGTCTCCTAAAATTGTGTAAAAATATAATGGCTAGTCTAAATAGTCTAAAAGAAATTTTAACTTTTACTTCTGTAATCTTGTAACTTGTGATCTTTGTTTTCTAGTAAGGTAATGAAATGAAGCTACTACCTATCACCTCACTATTGACTGATTTTTGTCAGTATTATCATCCTATAACTAAGTGATATCAAAGACTTGAGATTCTTAGAAGAAAGAAGAGATTTAAAAATGCAAACTTATAGACCTGTTTTTATCTTTATGTTTAAATTAGCATGGCAGTTGACATTATTTCACATTGTTCCTTACACACTTTTCACTGAGTTTGTCCAGTCATTAAAAGGTTACATGCTACAGAGTATGCTCTCTCCTTTCCAGACTAGTAGCTATATTTTGACTAGTTTAAACTAGGCGATACTTACGTGTCACAATTTTAACTAAAGAGATTTCTGGAGAATGTCTGCTTCAGGAGTTCTAAGGAAAATATTCTCAATTTCTAGAGGGCACACTGCACCATACTCATACCTTGGGAGACCTTGCAATAAAGTTTCCCTCTGTCATGGCCCTAAACTCATGAGGGAACTAGGGTGAAGATAAAGACCCATCATAAATCTGACTGAATGTAAAGGTGGAAGGAGCTTGTGGTTTTGATGAATTAAACAGGGAAGCATTCATCTTCTGAAGATTTTTTTTTAATATACCTATTCATGGGGCATAGCATTATATTTCAACACATGTATATAATGTGCAATGATTAAGCTAACATAACTAGCATATTCATCACCTCAAACATTTATAGTTTATTTTTGTTGTCAATCCTCTCTTCTAGCTATTTGAAATGTAATTAAATATTGTTAACTATAGTCTAAATGCGACCATTGATAGCCATGCTTTTTAGGATATATTTTGGGTTGGGATTTTCAAAAGTAAGAATAATTGACACAGATGTGCATGCTGCTAGATGTGTCCTTAAAAATAATAAGTGGGTATCTGAATGTCTAAGGAATTCCTCATCTTTATTTCACTGAAAGCTTTCTAGATGGTGATAAGGACTGTTTTTATAAATGACAACATCTTGCCAAATTATGTACATCAAAGTGGTTACTTTGTCTCATTTAAGGAATATCCAAGCTCACCCATAAGTGACAGAAGATAACTAGGACCCAAATTCTAGTGTCCTTTCTCATCATATGCCCTAACATTTATTAAATCAGAACTTACAGTTTTTATACATCGATTTGAAGGATAGACTAGAATATTGCTTTTATCCCTTTAGACAATTTTTACTATTATAACTTACTGTAACTTTTCTTTGTCCGAAGCTGTAACATAAAGTTTATATTCAGTATTTCTATAGGTGGAAGAGATGAAGTATGTGCAGAGTTGTAAAAGATATTCACTGACCTTCTGTTTCCAAAACGCCATTTCATTAATCTTCACCATCCAGTATAAATAGGATTCATCCATTATACTAAGGTTTCCACAACCAAAAGTATAAAATGTCAGGCAGTTTTTAACCTCAGAAACATGAGTAAGGACTTTCAGTCCCTCAGTTTATGCTATCAGAATTCTTTATAGCTTCTACTTCTCCCTAGGAAATCCCCATATACAGTTCCCTTAGACCAGTAAGATGATCAGAGAATGCAATGATTTGAAAATTTTTCATTTTTCTATAAAAAAATAAATAATATATATTTTTTAAATTTAACAATCCAGTTATGTTTCTATCTCTAATTTTCCTGATTTTGGAGTCTTTTTTTTTTTTAGATTTTGTCTTAATTCCTGTCTTATGTACCTAGGCCAAGACTCCATCTTAATAATTTATGTCATTCCATGGGTGGAGGCTCTCCTATGTCTTGAAAATTCCCCATTGCTCAGGAACTTGAGTGATATTCCTGAAACTCAGCTTGGCAGCAAGGTCTCTGCTGGCTGCTCAGACACAGCAGCTGCCCTTCCAGACCTTGTCACTCTCTTGCCATGGTCTGCCTCTACCCCACCATTCTATTGGATTTTCTTGATGCCAAGTGTATTCTTAGATAAGTTACAGTTTGCCTGTCTTTTTGTATTCTGCAGGTACTGTATTCTGCTTTCTGTTTAGATATTCTTATACTTCAAAAATAAAAACTGCAGATTAAGTGATCAGGTAACATGTGTGCATCTTGACAGCTGGCCTAGACCAGTTTGTCCCAGCAGCAGCTTCATTCCCTGTCTTCTCACTGGTATACTGACTAGCTGTGGTAACTTCATTGCCTTACTGTTTCATAAAGTGCAAAATGGTATTTTACACTCTTTCCTTCAGAATATTTTATTATATAAGGTCAAGTGCTTTCGTCTAGAAAAGATTAATTTCTAATTTGAATTCAAAAGGAGGAAATAATAAGTCTGACTAAATGTAAAGTGATATTCAGTAAACAAAATACATTAATACACACTTGATATAAAAAAACTCATTAGAAATAAAACTTATCTACAAATGATTAAGAAAAATAGTAATACTTACCTTGTTCTTTATGAATAAAGTGGTAATATAAGATACTATAACAGGTAAGAGATTTTCCAAAAACACGTGTGCATGCCTGTGTACATTTATATACGCGCTTGCATCAGATTTGGACGAACCATCTAAATTCTACATTATAGAGATAATAATAAAAATAAATATATTATTAAAATCAAAATTCTTAGCAAGCATCATTCCAATATTTAATCATTTCAGTTTTCTGATAGTTAATGCATGTATTATAAAATACTATTATTCATAGATGTAGTATTTCCTCCAATATATATTAATTATATTACAGTTGTATAAAGAATATCACAAGTGACTTCTTCAGTGCTAAAGACAATAGTTAAATGTACATCTTACTGGTGATAATAAGAAAAAATGTACAATTTTAAACATAACCTGACAAGTCAGAGGTTCTGGTCTGATTTTATAAGACCCAGGATTTCCTTCTTCCAACATTTCCCATATGTCATCTAGCATATGTATTAAAATGTCAAAACATTGACATTTATATTTTTAATCTTCGAATATAGATCTAGTGTATTAGTTGAAGGAGTCTAGAAAAACAGAAGCAACAGGATATATAGACATATATGCAAGATGACATTTATTATGGGGATTAGCTTCTTATAGAGGCCTAAAAGTCCTACAACATGTCATCTTCAAGATGGAGAAACAGGGAAGCAAATGGCTTGTGATTCAGTCAGTCTAAAGGTCTCAGAACCAGGAGTACAGTTGATACAAGTCTTAGGAGCCTGACAGCTGGACCAAGAACCAGGAGATCTGATGTCTAAGAACAAGAGCAAATGAGTATCTCAACTCAGAGACACAGAATTCACCTATCCTTTATCTACTTGTTCTATTCAGATTTTCAAAAAACTGGTTAATGTTCAACCACATTGGTTGTAATGTGTATTTACTTAGTCTACTGATTCAAATATTAATTTCATTCAGAAATATCATTTTAGATACACTCAGAAATAATCTTACCAGCTTTCTGGATATTTTTAACCCAGACAAATTGACACATAGAGTTATCCATTACAGTTGCCTTTGCTGAAATCATTATCTATAGTGATTACTTAGATTTTAATTAAACTTTAGTTAGAAGTGGGAATCTCTGGTGTACCATTGCACATTAAATTGACTACAAAAAACAATAGTGAAATGTATACTTCAAAAAGCTTCAAGAAAAATGTTTGAATATTTTTGCCTAAAAACTGATAAATGTTTGAGGACATACATATGTTTACCCTGATTTAAGCATTACATGATGTTTATGTGTATTAAATATCACATGATGCCCATAAATTTGTATAATTTTTCTGTTTTTATATATTAGTTAAGCAATATATTTGTTCTTTTCAAAGAATACCTTACTAGTATGTGCCTGAAGCCCATTTAATTTACCTCTGTGGAATTCATACTTTTTTTTTTTTGGTGATAATAGATATATTGGACCCAAGGACACCTAACCACTCAGTCACATCCCCAACTCTTTTTATTTTTATTTTGAGACAGAGTCTCACTAAGTTGCTGAGGTTTCCCTCAAACTTGTGATCCTCCCGTCTCAGCCTCTTGAGCTGCTGGAATTACTGGGTGCACCACTACATCTGGCAAATTCACACTATTGATCCCTCTTTCTCCTTGACACATCTTCCTTTGGCTTCTGTCCTATAGAACTTTCCTGAAGCAGCTTCTTCACCCTAGCACACACCCTACCATTTAGGCTCAGTCTCCCAGAATTCTGCAAGTCTTGACCTCTCCTTTTGTCTTTTATCTTTGAAACACAAAGTTTTCAATATTTATCTCTTAGAGATGATGTAATGCCCATGGAAAAAAACCTCACACTGCGATCATTGTCCATAAACATTTAATCCAAACATTCACCAAAAAATGTCTTTGGATTTCCTCAAACACTCCACTCCTTATTCATAAAATGATGCAAATAAGATAGTCATATGTTCTCATGTAATTTGGCTTTCAAATAAAAAATTTAGGCAAAGCCTGATTTTCTTTCTGGCAATTGTAAATCAGTAGTTAACATAGGAATATAGATACTAGACAGAAATAATAACAACAATATGAGAAAAATTTGAAGAGATGGAGTATACTATGTTTTAGAGTTTATCAGATAAATTAAAAATTAGTAATCTAACTTGATTATTGCTAATAATTTCTTGCAATGGGTTGTCCAAGAATTCTGACTTTCTCCCCAAAGGGAAACAGCAGATACAAATTATTTCATGGAGTGTAGCAACACCTAGGTTGAAATGCCAAGTAGTGAGTAGAATACATAGGAGTAAAACTTTTTCAATTACTATTATTATTTAGAATTGCATGTATTTTGAGCTGACTATGGTATTTTATAATTCCATATAAAATAATTCTTTATTATCATCATATTATTTATAAGGTAGCATAGAGATTTGGCATTAATTAATTAGAGGTCTAATTGAAATTGTAAAGAAGTAAGAATGTGGGTTTTCCATTCTATGAAAACAGCCAGAGCAAATTGTTTTAATTGCATAGTTGCATAAAATCAGGCTGTCATCTGTTCTATTTCTCAATATTACTGAGAGATTCACCACTTATGAATATTTAAAAGGAAATACTGCTTTAATTGGTACTATTGTAGATTAAAATAAATAAAAGAATTTCACTTGCAAATATCCTAAATCATTTTAGAAAATTATCTTTTTAAAAGCAAATCTGTGAAAACTCATACATGTGTATAGTTTAAAATCAATGTACTACATGAATTAGAATCTGAAATATAAAGCATATCCTTCAAAGTATTTATCGTTTGATGACTGGTTATATAAAATAGCTTATGGAGCTGGATTTGCTAATTGATTATCTAATTCATATTGTAAACCATTATTTTCAATTATACTACAGAATGTAATGTGCATGCTAAAATCCTTAGTTTTAGGGAAGCAATAGAGAAGCTTTTAAATATGTCTATAGTTAGCATATCAATATTTGTAACACACATTGAAGTTTTTGCTTTTCAGTAAAGCAATGCTGAAATTATGTAAACTAATTTTGGTTATGTCCAGAAGTATGTTTCATCTGTACTGACCTTCCCTTTCAGGAGAAGTATATTTTATGTTCTGTTTTCTTATAAGAAAAAAAATTAAGGAATAGATGAAATATGTGTTGTATTTGGAGACACACAGTTGCACATATGTAATAGGAGTGAAATTGAAACTTGAAATTTGTTGTTTGGTATGCTGAATCTCAGCTAAATTGAAAGTTTTAACCATGAAACAACTTTTGTTCTAGAAACTGCTTATGTGGAATCCAAAAACAAAATAATGTGAAACAAACATTTCATTTTTATTATTCTTAGAGAAATACCTTTATCTTTTATAAAATGTTACCAATCCATTATTTGGCATATAATTCATGTCAATTAAATTTAGTATATTAATTATGTTACTATGAGTAAGGTTATTTATATAGCAGTAGAATAAATATACTGCACGCTACAGCATTTATAGGTTGTTTTACTGAGCACTTTTCTAAAGACACTTTGTAAACTCCTGAAGGGACTTAGGAACAATTTCAGCAGTTCTATGAGATAAAATCTACTTGTACATTAATACTAAAATGCTGTTTTATGTTTTTGAGAGTTTGATATTTTCAGTGGTACTGCAAAATAGTGGCAAGTACATATATTGGTGACTGATTAAAAAGCCAGTGGCATGACATGCACTAATAGTCCTTGAGTTTTTGAACTCCACACCCTGAGGGAGGAGGCCATGGGGATCCACAACAAAACAACAATCATAACAATGATGAAGCCACAAATGTCATCAATTTTATTAAGTATCATAATAATTTTATTAAGTATAATTTGGATACATAATATTTTAAAATACTACGTGATGAAATGACAGACATATCTGGAGTTCTTTTTCTGGAAAATAACATGGTTATCTCCCGGAAAAGCATAATTATTGAAAGACTAATTTAGTGGATTTTTTAATGAAAAAAAATTTACTTGAAACAACTGCTGAGAACACTATGTTTATTCAAATTTGAGTACATAGTAGAATTTCTTTTAAAATAATCTAAATGAACTTTTCATTTCAAGAAAAAAAAAATCTAGCATTTTTAAATTAATAGTAACATTCAACTTTTTATGTAAAATTAGAATTTTGGAAAAGTTTTGTCTGTAATTATGAACTTACCATCTTTTGGATAGTCAAACATCTCTCCAATAAGTGCTGATACCAATTATATTTAATGTTGTAATGGAATATGTCAAATTTCAGAAGATATGTACAAGTGAGCAAATAGTCTCCAAATGATGAATATATAGAATTATATACTCACATATGGATGAGAAATCCACTAGAAGTGTATTATAGACAATGGATTTGAAAATACCAGGATTCAACAAATTCAGATATTTAGATTCTGCATCACAAAAAAAAAATTAAAGAAATTACATCTTGTTGAATTTTGATATAGTATCAAAGTAGAATATCCACAAATATCTTAAAATGTTCTCCAATTTCACTTACGAATCTATGTGATAATGGATTCTCTTTCGATACTATGGCCAAAACAATATATCTTGACAGAATATTTGCAGAAGCAGATAAAACTACCTTCTTTCATTTAGGCAACTATCAAATAGATTTGAAAAACATGGTAAAGCAATTGTGATCTTTGCAATAACTTCTTTTTTGTTTTTTGAAAGTTTTTCATAAAATATCTAATTTACATTAACAAGTCAATTATTATTGATATTTTAGCTACTTAAATATCTTTGACTTTATTCCTATTTTGGCAACAAATACAAATAAATAAAGCACACATAAATACAACTATTTGAGACCTTCAATAATTTTTGAGAATATAAAAATATTATGGAAGTAAAAAATGTGAGAGCCACTCAACTATAAGAACCTAAAAAAAAAATAGGGATTTACATTTGCAGATGTAGACATAAATTGGTACACCTTCCTAAGAAAGAAGATAATAATTGGATAGGCAATGCATATTCTTAAATTGACTTCTGGTAGGTAAAACTACATTACAATTCTCAAAGTAATTGGTGTCTTCCCATCATCTTAAAAGCCATCCTAAAATATTCTTATTTTCCACTGTTGACTTGGTGGTAAGTAAATGCAAACACATTTATGATTAGATAAATTAAATGCTTTATTATATATTATTAACACATTAATTTATGCTAAGATTTTGCCTTTGAGGAAGCTAAAACCTCTTGACTTCAATGTCATTCCTTGGTGTGCACATGAGAGAGGTGATGACTTTAACCAAACTATGCATAAATTAACCATAAGAAACTTATGTTGTGTTTATTAGGATGTATGGAAGCAGGCAGACCAGAGACTTCCTCAGTTACTGAAAGATACAAACTTGCCCAGATCTTCCCAAGGCTTTGTCTTTGATAATGAAGCTTGACTCATTTTGCAACACTGAGGCTTGAGTCCTAGGTATCATAAGGCAAACATCCCATATTCATTCTTGGATCAATCACTGGTAAGAATTGAATTGAATCAATTATGATTTATTCCTAAGCATAATCACATGGAAGCTCTATCACAACTGGGGTTCTGTTAAAGAATAATAGCAGAAAATGTTATAGAGTACTCAACTACTATGGTTCTGTTTTTCAATAAGATTATGCGTGTCTGTACTTTCATTTTTTAAATCTGTAATTTGAGGTTAATTATAGTCAGAAACAAATTAGACTTCCAGGATCAATAACCTAATGAACTAATAAATTATACAGAATTCATTGGGGTTATTAGTTACTCAAATATTTTGCATCTTTTGTGTGTACAAGTGATCTCTCTTGGAAACAGTTTAAATAGAAGTGGGTATCATGAGACAGACTCCTACAAATTTTAAAAGACTCTGCAGAAAGCCTCGTACATTCATTGTTCTGATATATAAATGCATTACCAAAAAAACAGGATATTTCAATCATCTCCTTCACTATCTACAGCATATAGACTTTGATTCTTACATAAGTCTTTTATTATTATTATTATTTGACTGTGTTTCTGTTCACCAAAATGGTCCAAGCCTCTAAATATCTTGAAAAAAATTTATATATCATAGGAATGGACTAAATATAAAATAAGTGGATAACTGATCTTATTCTCCATGAATATTCTCACTTTATTGTTATAGTTTAAAAGAGCTAGACCCTATCTACTTCTGCATGAGAGGAACTGTGTCAATTGTTTTTTCATCATTTATAAAATATGTCTTCTACATGGAATTATTTCTGAATATTTTAACTTAGATTAACATTTTATAGTAAATTTTATTTTTCTAATAGTCTTTCATAAAGGTATTTAACTTTTCAGATAAATTTTGAATTTCTAATGTGTAGTGCTCAGAATATATACTTTTGTGTCCTTTGCTATGTCTTGAAAACAAATACCAAATAACTAAAATCAGTGGTTAGTTGATTTCTCCAAATGTTTAATAATCTCAAAATTATTTCCAATTCCTGCCATGGTAAGTCACTGATGAGTAAAATAGTCCAACTTATGGCATTGTACCTTTACTGCAATGCATCTTGTTTGTGTGTACTACTGTTTCATGCACATTGCATGGAACGGAACTTTGACTTCATCACTTGTTCCTCCCTACCATAAGTAGTGATCAATTTATAACATCAGATCAAGATATAAATGTCTTAATGTTCTCTTTGTATGTTCTACTTTAATCCTTTCTGATACTAATAAAAGACCCATGTGTTCAGGAAGATGCTGAATTTCCCTGAAATTTATGGAGGTATCTGGAAAGAGGTTATTTTCTAATCTTCCATACAGACAGAGGCAAAAGATAGTGGGTTTGGTAGATAAAACATAGAGATTTTCATGTTTTATTTTCCAAAAGAAAGCTCCAAAATTTATAAATCTACAAAAGAAACAGAGATATCACAGTACATCTGCTTCCCCAGTTCTTGTTAAAACGTACTCAGATGTAAAACATCAATATGTCAAATATTGTTATAATTTCTAAATACACTGTAACATATTGTGAAGACATGATTTTCTGCTTATTTTCTGATCTTGCATAACACTTCTTAGGATAGCTTGTTTTATAATCTGTTATGATTTCCTGAATTGTTAAAATATCAGAGTACAACTTAACTTCTCTGTGATTATTATCTAGAATAGACCATCTGCAGTCAGGTTACTCTTGGGACTGTGAGAGAACAGAAGACATAATCCTACTATATCCTAAAAGGAGCACATCAGTTATGAGAAGAGAGAGATTTTGGGGTCAAATAGATCCCTGATTTTGACTAAGTAGTACTCTGATAAAAACCTCAGATACTCTATAGTCTTATTTGAAAAACAATGACATATTTATTTAACACATTTTAAGAACTGAGAATTCATGTGAGTCTCCTAATATGTCATTTAACTATTATGTATTTCATGATTAAAATATGTTACTAAAGAGTAGGAGGTGTCTTTTCTCCTCTGTCCAGTCTAAGCACATTGATGTATACTCTCATTTCAGAAAAGAGTACAATCCAAATATCATAAAATCTTAAAGTTTGAAGAATTGATAGGAAACTACAATTCTGAGGAACTTGACCAAGTTGATTAAATATTTACTCCTATATATCTATATGGTTATTTATCCTTTAATTTATTCATTAATCCAATGAGTCTTTATAAAACACTTCTGTATTGAAACTCCGCTAGAGTTCATCAGACTCTTTTTCCTTTTCCCCTTGGGTACACAAGTAGTGTATCTCCCAATCACACAGTTAGTCGTGGCCATGCAACTGATATGGCCAATGATCATGACATATGCACACTACTTCAGGCTTGTCAATACAATCACTAGAATATATTTTTCACTGTAGCCATCTCTATGATGGTTGGATATCAAACATATACTCAAGAGAGTTATTTTCTTGGTTTGCTAGGTCCTACATGATAATGTATGGTAGATAATTTCCACCATTTATTGTATTTTACATAAGAAAGGAATCAACTTTGACTTTTAAAAAACCATATTTGAGTGCATATTAGCAGTAGTTAATGTTATTTTAAAACAATGGTGCCTCTCATTTCTAAATAATTTCTTATTTTGGTCCAATGATGAACAAAAGACAGTCTTGTACAAAATAGGTGATATTTGATTGAGAAGACCAAAAGTTCACTAAACCACATATAATACATATCATCATAAAATAGGAATTAGATATTTGCATATATATGTACTATGATAGTATAAAAGAGAGAGGCTTGACTCCTTAATTGGGTCTAAGAAAAGGAAGGCATTTAGAAGAAATTTCTGTAAGAAGGTAGTTACTGTCACCTTTTAAAGAATGAGATGAAATGAGGAGGGACAAATGTCCTAGGTAGAGAAAATGGCATAAAAAATGATAGAAGAAAATACTTTATATACAGCATGGTTATGCAGTTTTATATACACAGTACTGTGTGGTACAAGTAGCAGCATATCACTGTTTGTTTCTCTCATATTGGTGGTCCTACTGTGTCCTGAACAGAAACAGCAGGGTCATCAATGGATCTTTAAATGACTTTGAATGATTTGTGATGGACTTGTTCCTTGATTTCTTACCCTCAGTCATAACCATTTGCTTTTTACTTTTCCCAGTGACTTATACTTATTCCTATATGCAGTGGATTTCTCACAGTATCAGATACTGTGTATAAATTTTTGTATTCTCCAAGTGTAAAGTGAAGCACTAAGTTAAAATAAGAAGTTCTGAGCTCAGATTTCTTCCATTTTCTAGCCATATGATTTTAAGTAAATCTCAATCTCACTGCTCTCAAAAGAAAATAGGTTCTACATTTTCTCACCTCTAACTTCTACATTATAAAATTTTTGGAATTCTCCTTTGGGATTCTCACATGAATTTCACTGTTATTCCTCTTTCCTAAGCAGGCCACCATTCTTGTTCTCAAAATCAGATCATCTATTCTTTCTGGGTCTATGAACAGACATTGTTTTCCTAATTTCTTCCTAATCTTTTTCATTACAGGTAATCTCTATCCCTTCTGGGTCTACTACAATTCTTTTTCTTCCTTTCTTTTTCCTTTTTCCATTGCAAGTGATTTCAACTAAACATCTGAGAACACTCCAGTATAGAAATAATAAATGAATCAAACCCTTATTAAAAATATAAAAGCATCCAGCTGAATTGTAACTGCCAAATTTTCTTCCTTGTGTTTTTCCAGTGATAGTTTTAGATTGCAGGTAGCGAGTGTGTGTGTGTGTGTGTGTGTGTATTTGATGTGTTGGTGTGGGAAATATATGTGTGTGTGTGTGTGTGTGTGTGTGTGTATATATACATATATATACATATATATATATATTTTTTTTTTTGGTACGAGATATTGAACCCAGGAGCACATAACTACTCAGTCACATCCACAGCCATTTTTTGTGTTATATTTAACTACAGGGTCTCACTGAGTTGCTTAGGGCCTTGCTGAATTGCTTAGGCTGTCTCTGAAGTCTTGATTCTCCTGCCTCATCCTCCTGAGCTGCTGTGATTATAGGCATTGGCCACTGTGCCTAGTTAGTAGTTGGATTTGAAATGCAAATCTCCCCCTGTGAAATTTTATAAACTTCTGTGAAATTTTATAAACTCCATTATCATTGTATAAATGTCTTGTTCTGAAGGATGCTATTTTAAAATGTATAGAAACCTTATATTTGAAAAGCACTTCAAAACACTTCAGTATTCTTAAGAGCTTTTTTCTCAAAACTAAACATTTTAAATTAAAAAAATATGTCACATAACCATTTAATGATATAGTGCATTTGAACTCTTTTTATAGAGTTTCCTGTTTGAACCAAGCCCTGTGTGGAAAAACAATTATAGTTAATTCCTTATCATTCATCTTCTTTTATGCAATTTCACATCCTAATATCAACCCACTATTTCCCTGATGCTCTTATACAATGCCTATTAAATCAATAAAAGACTACATGCACCAGTGGCATAAAAGATGTTTTCTATCTAATTCAAAATCTAATAACAAAAAGTGGTTTATATGTGGATTTTTTGAAAGACAGATTTAGATATAATATGGCATCATAGTCTTCATTGTGGAGTGAATGGTTTTCTGAAGCATTATAAAGACAACTAGTTTTGCTCAAACCTGCTAATGTTTTTTGTTGTTGCTTTTCTAAAACTAAAATTATTAAAACAATTAAATTAAGTAAGCTGTAAATAACAAATAATTTGTAGAATGGAAACTATTATGTGGATAATTCAGTTGCAGAGCTTTGTTTAGTATAAAATATTACAACTATTTTGGTATACTTGTCACAGTACAGTCATTCAAATCTATTTTCCATTATAAAGATTAGCTGTATCAATATGGGGCTATATATTTAATAAATGACTTTTTAAAATTAGATAGTTTTCACTAAATATATTCACCCCAGTCCTACTCATAATGGTAATGAAATTAATAATGATTATATAACTAATAACAACAATAATAATACATAGTACTTATACTGTAACATGTACTAGTAATTTCACATTAATTTATTTAATTCATCAAAAATCCTTACAGGGTGAAAATACTTATTCCCATTATAAGGTAAACAGATTTATAAAAGGGTTAAGCCATCTCCCCAAGTTCATACAGATAGAAAGGGTGAAAACAGTGTTTCACTGTCCAAAACAGTTGTAGTAGGAAACAAAGCAGAGACACTGGACTGGATTCAGTTCAATAAAATGACTATATAGAATACTCTAAACCATTGATATAGTAAGTGAAAGGAAAAAAAAAAAGAGAGAGAATTGTCTGGGCTTGTAGAAAATAGTGCCACACAGAGTGTGAAAGAAGCAGTGTTCAGAAGCAAGTATTATCACAACCCCTCAATTCACCCGTTTGGCACACGCAGAAGATGGATTGACAATTTGTGAATTACCATTACTTAATGAAATTCTGCCATTTTTGATCCAGATATAATACTTTGCTCCAGAAAGGTCACATGCCATGTGCTAACGGTATATACTAATGTGGAACATACAGTGTTTTTATTTATTTTTGATTACAAATTGTAAAGAAATTACAAGGACTAGAAGAAATATTGGCAAGATCAAAAATATACAATGTTAATCTTTTATTACTTCTTCATTACGAAATAATTTGGACCATGAAGATATTGATTTTCTTATTCCTGACAATAACACACTTTCCAATACATTATGAAATCAAATTGACTGAATCAGGAGGTTAGGAAGATGCTAATATTTTACAAATAATAGTAGGATGCATATAAAATGTATAAAGAGACACACTTCTCAAAAATTCAGTTATTTGTCACCTCAGTGAAGTTTCTCAGTCTCTAATGATCTTCAGTATCACAATTTCAACTACAAAGCAAAACATAGTGTTAAACACAAATCATGTCCCAACAAACTGTCACAGAGAGAGAAAATGAGAGCAAGATCAAAAGGATAGGAAGGAGAAAGAAACAAAGGGGAGAGAGGGGGTGGGGAGGGACTCAGAGCCACAGAGAAGTATTAATAAGGTCAAAAGGCATGGGATGAAAGCAAACCATGGAGACAGAAAATGTCAGTTCAGTTCATTTAGAACTCCCTGTGCAATTCATAAAACCATACTAAACACTGTTTTTATTTGTGATACTAGGAAAAAGTAAAGAAGATATATTTGAATCTAATCATTATCATTTTTACATTAAATTTAGATTTTTAAATATCCTTATAAGACACTTCTGCAAGTTATGAGTTTTCACTTGTTTTTTCTTAGCTTTGACTAACAGCGCTTCATGAAGATATGCTGCTTTCAGAGGAACATGAAAACTCAAGAACCCATTGAATATTACAATTAAATAAATTGAATTGCTCACAGTATTTTACTTGCTCAGCTAGAATCGATGTTTAATTCAGTGTAGAAGTCAACTAAAATAATTTGTATGGATTTTAAAAGTCAATTTTTAATTACAAATAAATTCTTCAAATAACTACCCAATTACTTACTCAATAGTAGATTGTTGTGTAGTATTAAAATGCAAAATCCTGCATTTAAGCACATACCTCATAAACAAAATTTTAAAGACAACAAAATTCTACCATCATGAACACCAAAATTTATTATCAATTTTTAATTGAAAGGTTATTTTGACTGAATGAGATTCAGGAAGAGGTTGGAGAGAATCCAATTTCATATCTGAAAGCAAAACACAAATAGCTGTTTCTAAATTGCAAGAAATTTGACCAAACAAAGGAAAAGAGAAGGTATCTTGGTAGACTCCTGAATGGGTCTGACAGATGAAAGACAAACATGTACACATTTGCCATTCAAAGGAAATGCAAATAATGATGAACTCTAATGCGATAGTGTGTGTTATCTAAATCATTTTGTATATTTAAGTGAAAACAAGAGGATATTTTTTATAAAGCAACACAGTATTCCCTTTATAAGAAGCTTCTGTTTCTGTTGTTAGAAATTCAAATTACAAAGGACCATCTAATAGACACTGCTGAAAAAGATCTATGGAAAATAGACTCCTAGATTCTGCAATTGCATACATAAGCTTGCCATTTTAAAATATACAGTTACATGTTAGAATCACCATTTTGAATTTTTAACGTAAAGAGTTTGGCATTTTTTAATGGCAGTCTCAGTGACAAATTGTTGGAAGTATGAATTCTGGAAAACCAGAATAAAAAGAATGGGTGAAGTAACTATTGAGTGTCATTCAATAGTCTATTAGTGATTTAGAAATGTAATACATACTCTAAAACTTACAATTAGTATAGTCACAATTAAATGAAACATATTGTTGGGAACATGTTACTAAAATAATCAAATATATTTTCACCCTTAACAAAAATTATTGGTTTGGTTATTGATTCCATTGCAAATATTTATAGCTATATTTGATTTGAAGAAATAATAAATATGCATTTTTTATTATTATAATATATATGATGCAGCAGCACCAATATAAAACTGACTCTTATCCATAAATAGTTGAAAGCCTATTAGTATATACAAAGAAACTGTAAAAGGAGGTTTTAAATAATAAATGACATTTGAAAAGCACAAACAAAGCTATGGAATTTGAAACTAATGGGACATAATAAAATGTTTACTATTCCTATAATACTAATTATGTGCAATAACCCTGCTAGGTGTTTGGGTATATAAATTTTATGTGTACATTGTGTGTGTGTGTATGTATATATATAAAATATATATATATTTACATATACACATACATGTACTTATCTATATTATGCATTGTTTTATTGTGTATATTCATATTTATATGTTGTCTTTTGGTTTCATTTTTAATATATTTTTTAGTTGTAGGTGGACACAATACATTTATTTTATTTTTATGTGGTGCTGAGGATCAAACCCAGGGTCTCACGTGTGTTAGGCAAGTACTCTACCACTGAGCCACAATACCATCCCTTTATTTCTTAATGTATAAAGTGAAGTACAATTTTTATGTATCAAAAATTTAGAAGTAAAGAAATATTTATTTAGCTGTCACAATTAATCTATTATATAGAATTAAAGTCACATATTTTTTCTCCACAGTAGATGTTCCTCATCTAACTGCTAAGAAATTAGATTATTCTCTTTCTTAAAAATATTCTACAGATTTTCTTTGAACAAATAAGTGTCATGTTTTAAGAAAACATTGTTCAGAGGAAATAAAGGAGGAAGTAGTTATAGTCCAGTGGTAGAGCACGAGCTCAGTGTATGTGATGCCCTGGGTTGAATTAGTGAAGGGTAAAATGCTTAATACCATCTACTTTCCCTGGTAACTTCCACTTTTATTTTTTCTGTCATGTTTGCTACTGACCTTAATGCTGAAAACACACCTTCCACATACATCCTGCATTAATCTTTTTGTAATACTTGCAACTGTGCATTATTATGTTGGCTGTAGACGTAAGAAACATCATTGACTTAGGGCACACTCAAGTGGGTCTCCAAGTGCCTTTAAAGAGGAAGTCTGTCGGGGAAAGGTAGGCCTGTGGTTTGGTAGTGTGCACTGAAACTTAAAAAGTATAGTTAGCACTACTGACTTCCCAAATACTGACAGTGACAGCAGAAATTGTGTTAAGTAATACAGCAAAAAAAAAAAAAAAAAAAAAAAAAAAATATATATATATATATATATGTATATATAGTTTTATAGAGTTTATTAGTATTCAATATCATGTCCCTATAGTGGAGTAGAACTACTCTAGATGAATGTCAGCTAATTAGGATTAGTTTGGGAATTGTGCTCAACATTTTGGCTTCATCTATAAATCCCCAAAATTATTTTGATCACCATGTAACTAGAGAATGGGCAGAAAAAAAATACATTGCAAATGTCCCAACTGAGAAGGATTTAGTGTAAATCTATCCTGTTCTATTGTCAAAAACAAAAACAAATTCATGAACTCCCTAAAGCATTCACTGCTGAAAAAAGGAAATAAAAGCATTCCAAATACTCAGAAGATAATCATGCATTTGACTATTACAATGTAAGGGGTTAGTTGATGTTTCCTATTAGTTTATAAAATTATAAATTTATTCAAATCATAAATAACTTTTGTTTTGAGCTTTAATGTTTACATTTATTTTCCTTTAAAAATATAGCAAATTTAACATGTTTTAAGTGAGAATTTAATAACAAAAATCTCAGATATATTAAGAAATATGCATTGCTTTAAATATTCAATTTTCTGTTTTCAAATGATACTATGAATTATTAATGATAACATAAAACATTTAATGACTTTTGTAAATGATACTGTGAGGACAGTATTGCATAGTGATTAAAAGATGAACTCTAAAATTAAATTAAAATCCTAACTGTAAAAGTTATTTTATGTGTCATTGAGGAGACATCACTTTCTTTGGGACTCAGTTTCTAAACATTTTACAATGGGTAAAATAAAGACATCTCTCAGAAGGTTTTAGATAGATTAAACAAAAGATAGGTTCAAACCATTATAATTATCTTTTACATGAACACATTAAATTAAACCAACAAACATAGTGGAATTAATATTCTCCTAAATATTCCATTATTATTTATGACAATATTAAACTCTTACAATTTCTATTTAAATACATAAACTTAATTACTCAATTAAATATTTTAATAACACTTTTTTGTTAAGTTTTTAAAATTTTTTCAATAGTGTAAGTTAGTAAATATTCACCTATTTCCCAAATATGCACATAACATTATCTTTCAGATTTTGATCTGCTTTTCATTGCTCCTTAACGTTAGCATGGGTTAAAATAATGTACCCATTATAGAGAATGTGAAGCTATTTACTAAGTAATTTGGAGTTCACTTTTTAGCTAGATAAAAATTTCCATAAACTATAACTTTTAGCTAAGACATAAGATCTGGAACTAATTCTACATGATTTTCCTTATGACCAAGACTACTGCGTCGAGACATTTTATACTTTTAGGTCAATAAGTTGCTGTGGACTGAATTGTATCTCACCAAAACTTCTATTTTGAAGCCTTAATCTCAGTGTGTCTGTACTTGGAGATATGACCAAAAGGAAGGTAGCTAAAGTTTAATACAGCTAGAAAGGGGTGGCCCTAAAAAGATAGGATTGGTATCTGTATATGAAGAGCACCATTAGAAAAGATTCCATCCCTCCCCCACCTCTTCCTTTCTCTCTCATTCTGCTTCTTCTTTCATCTCTCTCTCTTCTACTTCCTCTCCACGCAAACACACACAAAAAAAAAGATCAGATAAACACACAATAAGATGACAGCTGCCTACAAGCTAGAAAGAAAAGCCTCACCAGAAATTAACCATGACAGCATCCTGATCTCAGACATTAAGCCCCCAAACTAGAATAAAATAAACTTCCCAGTTAACCATAGTTTATTATAACAATTGGAATATACAAAGGCATAAAGGATTTTTTTATCTTGTATCAATTTTACTGTTTAATTAAGTTATATAAAATTTCTTCACCTGAACCCAGGCCCTTGTCAATGGATGGAAAAAATGAAACTATTTACTGTTTCATTCTGCTCTAAAATATTTTCATGTCCTTCTACCTCATAGACCCATGATTCTTGAAGTTATCTATTAAACAAGTGATCGTATTCTGCTAATCTATTGTTTGATTGCCTCTAATGTCATCCTTTAAAGTCATTCTTTAAATAGATTATCAATGTTGGGCATCCTAGTAGATATGACTGAAATGTGACTTTTAAATAGAATTAGATATCCATATGTGGGAAGGATTAAATAAGCAAAAAATGTAAGAGATATTGATAACATTAGAAAAACTACAGTAAAATAAAAAGTACAATAAAAGAATTAATCATTAGACACAAAAAGGGTAACAAATTTTACTTAGTACACTGAATTAATTTTGTAAAGAATAAACCTGAGAAAACTTCCCTATAGACTGTAGTAAAGGATCTATAGAGAAATATTTCCTAAATGGTAGGTATGAAAAAGCAGAGTGGATATTAAACTTAGTTTTCTTAAATGGTTGTGACTCTAAGAGTTTTGCTCCTGGTTAGGATGTAAACAAGTACAAGAGATGATCACTTTCCCACAGGCAACCAAAAGTCAGAATATTTGGTTTAAAAAGTCTACTTAAAATTGTGGATGTAAAGAAATATAAATTAAGCAAGTTAAAGAAAATAATGGCTCTTCATAGGAAAGAGGAGTCCTGTGCTTGTTCTCTTTCCTAGCAGAGTTGTGAATCTCTTAGTTGGGGTAAGAGCATCTGGGATTACTTGTATGATTAATAGCTCCACAATGTCTAACAAGAGAAATTAAAGCAAAGGATACTCTACCCACAGTCCCACCTGCCAACTTTTCCCATGGCTCATCAAATGTGATAAATGATTATGTCTTGTTTCCAATGGTTATAAAAGTATCCATTAATTGTCAAAACTCACTCAACTGAGTACTTACAATCTGGTGATTTTAATCTACATAAATTGTACTTCTATATATGTATTTTTAAAAACTTCTGAATGTGAGGACTTCAATTGAAATAAATCAGTAGAATAAAAAGAGAAAAGTTTAAAAAAATGAAAGAAAAATCTGGGAAGTCTAATAATACAAAATATATATATATAACTGATTATTTGTAGAAGTGATGATTACGAAAAGCTGAAAATTGCCGAATCCTGAATGACCCTTAATTCAGGTTCCTGGACCGGGTGGTGAGTGTATGGAGAAAAGAAAAACAGACACACAAAGAGAGAAAAAGCTGGGTCTCAGTAGTTGACTCCTCTTTCATTGAGAGGTAGTGACACCCAACAAACTCAGTACATTATATATAGGTATCAACATTAAAATAATTTATTTTGAGAGTTTCTTCAAAGTAAGCAGAACCAAGGTCATGAATGTGAGCAATCCTTTTGTGATTATCACCTTGTGCCTGTAATTTTCTACCCATGAGTAGATGGCATCTGAACCTCAAGGTCAAGAATTGAATAGCTCTGTGGCCGACATAGAACCTCCTATTGAACAGGGCATCACCATAGCAACTGGGCAGCCTCAAATCAGGAAACTTTCGAATGGAGAGTTCCCAAGAGAGGCATCTCCTCTGTCACGGGACAGTTCAGAACCAGTTCAGTTGCCACTCCTGGCAGAAAATAAAGCAATAAAAAGGTTGAACTCTGATCTGAAGAATAGTGTGCATCTTCAGACTTAAAGTATTTCTTAAGTCATGCTTTGTTTTATATTCTTTATTTATTTATTCATTTATTTATTTTTGGGGGGTGTTGGGAATTGAACCCAGAAATGCTGGACCATTGAGCCACTTCCCAGGCCCATTTTATTTTTCATTTTGAGACAGGGTTTCTCTGAGTTTCTCAGGACCTTACTAAGACACTGAGGTCAGCTTTGAACTCATGATCTTCTTCCCTCACCTTCCTAAGCCACTGGGATGACAAGTGTGCACCACCAGGCCTGGCAAAAGTCATGCTTTCTGAATGAATGAATGAGTACCAGACAACGTATGTGCATAAATAGAAGCCATAAAAGTAAACATGATCTGGTTAATAAGTACCTATATACATATGTACATAAATAAAAGTTATAAAGTCAACATAATCGGCTAGTGACTCCATTCCAAAATATAAATAAAAAAATCTTCCAGTGTTTCATATATAAATAACATATTACATGGGGAGAAAACATGAATACAGTCACTATCATATTTGTAATAGTTTCTTATGTCAGAAAATGATGAGAAATAAAGAAAAATTCTATAACTCAAAGCATCCATACATTTCATCTATCATATCACATTACTTTATGAGAATATAATAAATATATCTAAAGAGATGCATAAAAACAGATAGTAAAGCAACCAAGCAATCTTTGAGTAAATTATTTTGGATTGTATATGCTTTAATGTAATGAAAAGGGATTCAGATTATACATTTCGAGACTGGGGAAAAAAGGTGTTTAAAAATTATGAATAAACACATGTAAGTTATACTCCCAAAAGCTTATATAAATTTTTAAAATTATGATTAGTTGTGTTTATGACATAGTTATTTTAAAAGATGTATATAGTTTTAAAAGTTTACAATAATTCTATAATAAACAATAGTTTTATGCAGAATAATTTTATGTATTGCATACATAAAGAACAACTAGAAGTAATAAAATAAGATTTAGTAATTCTTGTGTTTGCATATTTAGTGTGATGTATAGTAATCCAGAATTAAGAAGTGGGTGATGATAAAAAAGAAATAGCATTCTAAATATTTCATATAGTGAAGGATTGGAGATTATAGTGACAAATAAAATATCTAGAAAGGGGAAGAAGTGACATAAATAATTAGGTTAAATTGGACTATTAAAATGTAATTTTAAATGTAATTGTAAATGACAATTTAACTATAAAATACCTAGTGGAATTTGAAAAAAAATAGCAGATGAGCATACTGTTAGATTATATCATGTATTTATGGATAATGTAAGATATGACAATGGTATTGGAGTAATTTAGGAGAATATTCTTTTATTTCAGATTTATATGTAAGATTATTTGTTAATTGAATATCATATGTTTTACTTAATTTGAAATCGTATTTGAAGTCTTATGGCTAAGTGGGGTGAGACCATGGCATGATATTTTAGAAAAAACTAATAAAATACATGTGTGCATATGTGTGTATATATATATATATATTTTTTTTTTTTTTTTCCCATTAGGAAATTTCTTTAAAATGATTAAAGGCATATTAGCAGTGTATTTCTATATATGGTGTAGCTGGATTTATTTTTAAATTAAAACAATTCTGCCAACAAAACTCTTCTACAGTAATACAGAAGAGAGAACATACACAATTTGTTATTGGGTAAACATTAACAGATCACAAGCACACAAGATATAGAGGAAATTATCACAAATTATGATGAAAATCTCACTTAATGTAAACAGCAAATTAGTAAACAAGAAGTCTTATCTCCTAGGCGAAGAAAAGCTAGTCCTTGTGCCAGTCTTCTGTCCATTCCATGAGAGAGAGCCCTGAGTTAATTCGGGATACAGTTTTTAACTATCTAGGAGTTATTTAGTCTGTGATATGGGAAATGCCTCTACATTGTAAAAATATGAAGCTGGTCTTAATGTATAGAGTGGTTTATATATTTTCCAATAGTTAGAGACTTAGATGGATTGTGCTTTCAAGGACCTCTTTTAAGAAAAAGGGGAGAAGGAGAACCATGGCTTTATCCATTATGAACACGGAAAATAATTTTCATTTACCCTTAAAATTCCTCTTTCCTCTTTTATGGTTACATTACAATTTTATAAGTTTTTCCATTGCCTGTTTTGTTTTTCTATGGGTATTCTATAGTCAGTGAAATACTAGCAAGTTCATGACAAAACTAGAAGAGTAAGATAAACTGGAAAATGAGAGCAAAGTAATCTCATTGAGTAGCTCGAAGGTCATTAAAATGCTTCCCGAGTACATTTCAAGATCTAGAAAACTTCAGTTTCCAACACCTTGAAAGACAGTAACAGCCCAGTCTTCTGGAGGTCATAGATATACCTTGGAAGCAGGAATTGGGATTTTCTTTTCACTTTGATAGCAGTATGTAAGAAAAGAGTTAGCAGTTCTCTTTAAGGGATTATTAGCACGCCGGAGTCCTTCCTCTCTCTTTCTCTTTGCTTTCCAGATATCTTGAAGCGGGCAGTTCACGAACATCCACCATGTACTGTTTTACCACAGTCAAAAACAACAGGGTCAAGCAATAAGGGAGTGAAACCTTTGAAACCATGCACCTAAATAAATCTTCCCTCTATATACACTGCTTGTTTGGGGCACTCTTTCACCACAATGGAAACAAACCAATGCACAAAGCTAACAGTGAAAAAATTCCATATGGTCGATTGCTGAATCTTAACCAATAAATTCTGAAGTGTTTACTTATTCTACTTGTTTGAGGGATAAAGGTGAAAGGGTACAGGATAGTTCCTATGATTTTATATATATTTGCATAATTCTTGAGTCATAGTGGAAATTATTTTGTCTGATTTCATAGGTACTTTTCTATCAGAAATTAGACTCTGTCAAAGGAGAATTTTCCACTCTTTAGAATTTTGTTTTTTAAAATAGAGAATTTCTAGTCAGGCATACAATAGATAGATAGCATCTCTCTTAGATTCTGGGGGTGGGAGTTAAAGCTGTTAATTACCAAGTTTTGGATGTAAATATTGAGGAAAATATAAGCTGTTGGCCTAATTTAGCTGTTTGACACATAGCTCATTTCTGTATATGTTTTGAAAAAATTTCATTGCCATTGGTTAAAAAAAATAGGCAAATATTTCAATTGGAATTACTGCCTTAGAAGAAAATGTTAAATTCATATTAAAGAGGTAAGGTTGAAATCAAGATTATGTTTTCAAAGGAATAGCTGAGCCATTTGTGGTGGGGCATGCCTGTAATCCCAGCAGCTCAGGAGGCTGAGGCAGGAGGATTACAAGTTCCAAGCCAGCCCCAGCAATTTAGCAAGGACCTAAGCAACTTAGCAAGGACCTAAGCAATTTAGCAAGACCCTATATCAAAATTTAAAAATAAAATATAAAAAGAGTGGGGATATGACTCAGTGGTTAAGTGCCCCTGGGTTCAATCCCTGGTACCAAAAAAAGAAAAGGGAAAAAAAAAAAAAAAAGAAAAATGAGAGCTAAAATTATTCCTAATAACATTATACTGCTGTACCTTAATATCACCTGGAAAAACATAAACAAGACTATCTTCAACAGTAATGTATGAGGCAATCCTAGGGCATTGGAAAATACCTACGAAATTTCCCACATGGCATGCACTTTATTTACCTTAAAATTATACTTCTGAAAATTTAACCTGGTGGGGAAGCAAAGTATTTATTCAATATTGACAATTATTCCCATGCATCTCAAAAGTAGCATATCAAATAATTCCAGTTATTTCTGGTATATTTCTTTTAATAATATCAACAAATAAATGTGATTTTTTTTCAGGTGTCTTTTGTGAAATCTCAAAGAAGGCATTAGGTTTAAAGATATTTTGAATTTTTTTCATTAATTACTTCTAAATGGACACTTCAAATTAAAAAAAAAATGTTTAGTTGTATATGAACACTATGCTTTTATTTTATTTATTTATTTATATGTGGTGCTGAAGATTGAACCCAGAGCCTCACACATGCTAGGTGAGCGCTCTACCACTGAGCCACAACCCCAGTCCCTGGACACTTCAATTTTAAGGGAAAAAAAATAAAATGAAGTTTAAGATTTGAGCACTTGATTAAACTATAGTAATGAGTAGCTGAGAAAGAATTCTTTCTGATTTAGTCAAAGTGATAATAAAAAATTTCAAAGGCGAACATAAGACCTAAGATGATTGTAAAGAAAGCCTTTCTAAACATGAGAAGATTTTGCTTTCAAATAAGGGACATAATATAAAACCAACATAATGCATAAGAAATTTATCCAATAAAACACAGAATGTTTGATATCTAGGCATTACAAAGAAAATAAAGAAATTATCTTGCCACTTATTAGCAGCAGATCATATTCTAAAAAAGCCATTTAACAGGATGGAAATCAAATTCTATTTTTTCATCAGCATAATAATTGTTATGAGAAGAATCATAGCATTTTTGGGAAAAAATGTGCATAAAGCCATCAAGTTGTAGCAAACTTCGGCAAATGAAATTCTCTTTGTGTGAGTTTTGTACAATTTTTTATACCTTTTCAGATTTTTGACATTCACTTCTTTTCGTTGTGGGATAACCATTCATTTTACTTTCAAACAATGCTATTTTCTTTTCCTCTTAACAAAAACACATCTTATATAGTCTTCATAAAAAGAGAAAAGTTTCTTCATGTCTCTGTTAATTCTAGCAGAGTCTCACTCCCTTATATTGTTTATACTGTTTACTGAGGTCTGAAAGTTTGTATTCTCCAATATTTATATGTTGAAATCTTCATTCCTGAGATGAAGTTATTAGAAGGTGATGATTAGGTCATGAAGGCAGAACCCTAATGTGGGAGATTAGTGCACATATACAAGGACTTCCAGAGTGATTTCAGCCCTTCCATCAAGTGAGCTTATAGCAAGAAGTGGCTCTCAAAACAGAAACAGGTTCTCAAGAGCACAGAATCTGTTGGAACATTGAACTTGAACTTTTCAGCTTCCAGAGTAGTGAGAAATAAATTTCTGTTGTCTATAAGCTAACCAGTTTATAGCATTTTGTTATAGAAGCCTAGATGTGTAAACATAGCATTCTACCACAATAAATCTGTTTTGAAATAAATCTAGAGCATCCCTACTTTCAAACACCAGAACTGTGCAAAACACTAGAAGAGTTTATGGACACCCATCTCAGAATGATCTGCAAACATATTTCTTATAATGCAATCTTATAATGGAAATCATGAGCATCTTTATTTACAGACTCAAATGCACAGTCTTGCAATACCCTAAAAACTTACATAAAATGGTGATTAGTGATTAATATTTCAGTATTCTGTTTCACTTATTTGTAAAAATTGGTTTTATTAATCTAACTTAAATTAGTTCACAATTTTTAAAATAACTGAAAACTCTTGGAATAGTCTGTTTACATACTAAAATGTAACTAGTGTCAGACTAATGTTCATAGGAATAATAATTTGATTTTCATAAACATAATATACATTTATTTGTATTTTTAAACACTAAAGTTAAACAGTACATAAGAGTACGGCTGCTGGATTGATCAGTAAAACTCTAAGTTTAAAAATAACATATCTAGGTAGAACATAAATGTATATTAACTGTGTAACATAAATGTATACTAACAATATATTTAACATTCTTAATCAAAGTTGACATAGCTATTTATATTGCACCAAAATTATCAAATTAGCCTCACTTTTCAGAATTTTACTTTCAGCATATGAATTTATATTCTTAAAATGTTTTTGAATTTATTTTTATATTAATACTTTCTTAGGAAATGTTTTTGAATTTATTTTTATATTAATACTTAGGACACTGAAAGCATAATAAGATCAATTTTATTTTTTTCTTGGGAATTTATTAGTATTCAGTTTGTATCTAAATTCCTCAAAAAGTCAATTTGAATAAATCTTCTTTAATTCAAGATGCTTTACAACCTAATTTACCAGTATCATCAGGGCTTGGAAAATATTATATATTCACAATGACTTGTTGATAAAGACCTTTCTGGATTATGAACACAAAGAATCAGAAAGATAGTTGAAGCTAATTACTTCAATTTTAAAATTTCAGTCATGATGGAGTGTAAATACAAAAATACAAAGCTTTCCAGTAATTTAGGTTTCTTTATTTAAGTAAGGGGAGAAATGCAGAAACACAAATTTATACACACTAAATGAAATGTTGAAATGAATCATAAATTTATTTAATTCCCTGAATTATTGTATCCCTTGCACTCCCAGTTCTTTTATAAATGGTATTATTCCTTCTAAATTAGCTCTTGTCAAAGGATACTGTTTAAACATGGCCACAGCTTACAATCTTTTGATAAGTGTAAAATAAGCTATTTCTTTTACTCAACATCTGTGATAAACTGAAAATGATGCAACAAGATTTTTAAGCTCAGAGCTCAGAAAGGAGGTAGACTACCACTCTTACCTAATCCTTTTTCCTTAAAAAAAGCCACATAGTAACCCATTAAGCTTTATGTTCCTGATGGTTCATTGCCACTTCATTCTGAATGTGGAATATGGTGTGGTGGTAACTTAATTTTCAAAGCAATTCTTTAGTCGTTGGATTTTACAGAAATTTCAGGGCAACTTAGAAAATATATCCTTTTCTCAAGGACCTCTCTAGCTGCATAGGAACCATGGTTAAAAACAAAAAAGAACAAGGCTAACCAGAAATTTAGACACCCTATATTGATATTTATCCGGTGAAAAAAATGAATGCTTTCAGTAGAAATGGCATAGTAAGGAGTACCAATATTTATCAAAAAAAAAAAAAAGGCAAAGAAAGATTAATGGAGGAAAACTTATCAAAATTTATGGTTCAGTAGTTTCTGCTGCCAAAATTTCCCCAAAGTTCCAAAGTATCCATTTTTCCTTTGTGTTTGTGTTTATGTGTGTGCTGGGGATTGAAAAAGGGTGTATGGGGGTGCTTAAACATATCCCTAGCTCTTTTTTAATTTTTTAAATTTTGAGACCAAGTTCTCCCTAAATTGCTGAGGCTAATCTCAAACATGAGGTCTTCCATCTCAATCACCCAAATTGTTGGGATCGTAGGTATGCATCACTACACCCTGTCCCAAAGTGTCAACTTTAAGACACAAATTATTCCTTACTGAATGGTTCTGTCTTCGGGATTTTTTTTTTTTTAACTCTGCTATTTGTGCAATATCACCATCTTCTTTCTATAACTCCTCTTTCAAAACCTTGGCTTCTTACAATAATGACAACTGACTTTTCCCTCCCTTTTATCATTTCAGAGTTTGATCAGATACCATTAGTAATAACGTTGTTTTTAATTTGAACTGAAAGACTAGGCAAAGAACTCAAAGAAAAAGACTGAAAGGAAATTTTTGATCTGCCCCTGAATTCATTCCTGTAGATTTAGACAGTTTGTTAGCAAGTCACTGTTGAATATTAGTAGGGAGCTCATCTAATTTCTGAATGCAATGATGTACTCATTCTTTCTAATTCACATTTTGCAGAAAATCTTGTTGTATAAATTCACAATCCTTGTTGGTGGGCTTTGTGTTTTTGGCAAGACTTTTGTTGCAAGTATTGATGAATAATTATTTTTTATGGCTCCTCTTAATGGGATGTATTGCTACAATTTTTTCTCCCTACGTGTTTATGCAAACAACAAGCAATATATCTTTTTAGCTGAACTTCACTCAACGAGTAGCAGGTATATACAGGTGTAGGCTTATAAATTGTAATCCCTGTGTGATGAACTTTCACAAACTCATGAAGCACTTTCCCAAGCATGGAAAAGAAACCTGAAATTGGTAATATCAGCAGATGAATAAGGAGTATTCCTTTTCAAGTTTTCTGGTCCTCCAGTTAGACCCTGGTCACTTTTCAATGGCATCAGATTCATTAGTGATTCAAATGAAAAGTCTTATTTCCTTGCATTGTGGCAAGGGAAATCTATATGGCACTAAGATTTTCCTTTGTGTGTGTATATGTGCATGTGAATACATATTATTCTAATTCCTCTTTTGTTTATCTTTTTATAAGTGAATAAGATGGCAACTTACCATCCTGACACATTTATACCTGAACACTCTTTTAACAAGTTCTGAATTACCATCTGCTGTAGCTTTTGCTTCTCTGCTTATGTGGTATGTGGAAATAATCTTGTAGGTGGACTTAAGGACAGGGAACATATATTCCAATTTCCTAAAACTGAGTCAGTAATTCATTACCTGTTAAAGAAGTCAATTCCTCATTCTTGTTTTTAGGGAAAACTACCAAGGAAAAGAATTCCCCATCTAAAAGATACTTGCATTCCAGTGGATCACCCAGGGTTCAGTACCAGGCAGAGATGGAGAAAGAGACATAGAGACCCAAGAGTAGGAACTATCAGAGAAAGGAACACATTGAAGTTTCCAGTCTTTAGAGAGTGAAGGTACTCTGAATTTTCCCATTTCCTTCTCTACATTTTCCAATGTTTCCTTCTGGTTGAACAGTTCCTTTTCAACTTCTTTTCTGTAATTATATTTATCCCATAGACCCGAGTAATTATTTTGCTTCTAATAAAATGTTAAAAGTGCCCTTGCACTTAAACTAATTTATATAAATCAAGGGAACATTCTTAGGGGCACAGTAAAACTAGACTTTCCATACCTGGTCCTAACGTGACAAGAGAAAGAAAGAAGCCATTTAACATAAAAAAACTGGAGACAACATTTCCATATTCTTCTACCACTAAAACTAATGGTGATACTGATTGTTATGATTTGGATGTGAGGTGTCCTCCAAAAGCTCATGTGCAAGATAATGCTAGCAGGTTTAGAGAAGAAATGACTGGGTTATGAGTGCCTTAACCCAATCATTGAATTCATCCCCTAATGTGATTAACTGAGTGGTAATTGAAGGCGGGTGGGGGTGGCTAGTAGTGTTGGGAACCTCAAATGCATTGCAGTCTTGTTTGAGCCATCTCTAAGCAGAGGTGTGCCCATCGGAGAACTCTCAGTGTCATTTCACGGATCTGAGATGGCTCCATTGCCTTGGCAATGTCCTGCTCAAAGAGAATTCTGGAATATCATGGAATGTATTGGTTCAGACAGCCCTGGGTTCAAACACAACTCCCTCCAGGTGGAAAGAGATACCAGTGTGCCCAAGTAGACGTGAGGTGCCAGCTGCCAGGAGAAGTAAAACTTACTGAATAAGCGATAAGGCTGCAATCGGGTCAATTTCCTAAATCCTCTCACTTCTTATTTATCTTGAAAAAGTTTGCCAACAATAAATCCCCCTTTGATGTGTTTCACTATAAATAAAGCATTTGAGAGCCTTTTTCCTGTGTTAGGATCAGACTCTAAGGTCTTTTCCACCTGTAAAGCCCCCACTTTAACTACATTTCTTGTGTCTTTTGTCTTTATTTCTTAATACTATTTTTTTTAGCCTTTTATTACCACCTGGCCCACACCTCTGTATGACTTACTGATTCTTTCATTGGGAATGTTGTGGTAAGAAGGTAAGTCATTGGGTGCATGACTTTGGGGTATATTTTATATCTGGCAAGTGGAGTACTTCTCTCTCTCTCTCTCTCTCTCTCTCAGCTCTCTGATCATCATATGAGCTGCTTCCCTCCGCCACACTGTTCTGCCATGTTGTAAGCCACCTGGAGCCCTGAGGAATGGAGCTCGCTGTCTATGGACTGAAACCCCTGAAACCATGAGCCTCCAAATAAATTCTTCCTCCCCTAAAATTGTTCTGGTCAGATCTTTTAGTTGCAGCAGCAAAAAATCTGACTAAAACACTGATGAACTAGGAATAACAGACTTACTCAATAAGAAAATTTAGAATTTGGAGGGAGCTGTTTAGTATTCTCAAAAGAACAGAGAGTTAGAAGGCTGATATTTATAATTCAGGGTCTCTTTGACTGTTGAATGACCACATAACCTTCAGCTGGTCCATTCTATTCAATAACTGCCAGAGTACCATATGTTTCAAAATACTGTTGGGGAAATTAAATAATCCTGTCAATAAAAGTACATTATTCCAGCATGGAAGGTGGAGAATACGCAATTGAGTATTGACTACACATTACCAGATTATACACCTGTAAGGTAGCATGAAAGCGATTATAATTTTAGTAATAATTCTTACATAATTTATGCATACTAGAAGATAAAACATTAACTTCTCTTGTCTCCCTAGTGATAAAGCCCTGCCATGTGTCATTTTCCCTGTCATGAGAGATACCTCTGAGCTAACTCGAGACATATGTGTTTGCATATGTTGAACTATGATGTTGAACATCTCTCTACATTGATAAATCTGAGACTGGGTTTAATTCCTAGAGATATTTATGTATTTTCCAAAGGTTACAGAAATGACTCAGATTTCTTGTATCATCAAGGACAGTGTAAAGAGAGATAAAATGAAGTTGCTCTTGAGAAGTGAAAAAATAGTATTTTCATTTATACTCACAGATTACATGAACAAATAAATACTATGAATGTAAAATAAGATACTAGAATTTATGTTTCTGGTAACACAGATAAAATTTTATTCATTCTGCCACAAATACAGTTGAGAACAGTGTACCTTGTGTCCTATCTAAAACAGACATACAAATATTCTGAAAGGTGAAGGTAAGAAAGTTGAAGGGCAATGGACCTCAGAATATGCAAATGATACAATGGTGAGATTCCTGGATATTTTTTAAATCTTATTTTTCAGATATGGAGCTCAAGAAGCTGGCAATCAACCAATGTCAATGAGCACAGATAGACCAAGCCCCAACAAAAAGCCTTCTCTTACTAGGCAAAAGAATAGGAAACAATGAGCCCATCTTTTAGACAACAACTAATAACATTCTATACCAGTCAAATGTGACAGAAAAGCATAGTGTCCACACCATCCCTACTCCAGCAAAATCTCAGTGAAGAACTGAGACTTCCCTTTGCTCCAAACTATAATGAAGGGTCTCAACCCCTTTGCCTGGGTGGTACATGGAAAGGTCAAAGTAAGAATTCAGGACTTTTCTCTTTGCCAGAGGATCATAGGCCTCACTACCCTGTAGTAACCATGCAGGATATATAGGGACCATGGTTTTTCACAGCTTTCTGATTGTATCTAGACCCACATTAAACATTTAACAGGAATTTGTTCTTCTGACACTTTTATTTCAGATTTCTAGCTTAGAGAATATGAAGAATTGTTGTGAGAGGAATATGTTTCTTTTGTTTTAAGCCACCAAGTGGGTGGTAATTTGCTATGACAGCCATAGAAACTAATAAAGTCAGGAAAGAAAAACAATGGAAAGAAAGCAAATATAAGTAAATACATCTTCCTTATGTTTAGCTTTGTGATTTATTCTTGATGATTGAAGCAATTTTAAGCCTAATTTAATGTAGTTCTATGTGTATGTATAAGAAATGTTTTTGCAATTATATAATAAATGCGACAGGACAAGTAGACCTAAAAGAAGTTTCATTATGCATGAACTAGTAATAAACAGACATTGCAGATAGTGATATAAATATAAATATATCACTATCTATATCTGTATCTGATATAGAACAACCAGTGAAAATGATATACAAATAGGCACACTCAAAACACTACAGATAAACTCCAAAATAAAGCAGGGAAAAGAAAACAAAAAATAAAACAAATTTTGAATTAATTCATAGCTCCAAATAAAATTTAACTTGTAGGTAAAAATATCTCCAGATATTTTCACTTAAGATTTTTAAAATTGGAGAATATCATGCTAAGTGAGATAAGCCAATCTCAAAAAACCAAAGGAAGAATGATCTCGCTGATAAGTGGATGATGATACATAATGGGGTGTGGGAGGGGTTAGTTTTAGGGTTAGAGTGAGGGTTAGGGAGGGGGGCAAGAATGGGGGAAGGAAGGACTGTATAGAGGGAAAAGAGGGATGGGAGGGGTGGGGGGAAGGGGAAAAAAATAACAGAATGAATCAACCAACATCACCCTATGTAAACGTATGATTACACAAATGGTATGCCTTTACTCTATGTACAAACAGTGAAAGAACATGTATCCCATTTGTTCACAATAAAAAAAAAAAAAAAAAAAAAAGATTTTTATCAAATGTTTGAAGAAGATTAATACCAATCCAATCCAATCTCATTCTAGATATAGAGTAGGAAGGAATAAGTCTCCCAAAAGTACTATCCTGAAACCAAAACCAAAGATAATAAGAAAAAGAAAACTATAGTACTAGTATCCCTCATGAATGCAGACACAACAACCTTTAGCAAATTGTTAGTAAATAGAATTTGTCAGCATATAAAAATAATTATATGACTTCACCAAGTGAAATTTCTTCCAATGAGGCACAAATTTCTCAATAGTCAGAAATAAAGCAATATAACAAATCATATTGTGAAATAGGTTCTTGTCGTGCTGATTATAATCTCAGTTCATTTCATCTTGGGATGCAATTTCTACTACTTGCAGGACTCCAGTGAGTTGGAACACTCACAAGGTGAGTCAAGTAACTTTATTACTCACTGATCAGCAGGGAAAGACAGCAGAAGTCAAAGATTTATAACAAGTCAGTCTCTCAGGCTCAGGAAAGCTGTCCAGTGTAGAGGAATTTTGTCTGTGTATGCTTCATGTCACACCACAGCACAGGGATCCTGGAGAGTCATCTGCCTGTGTGTTACTTCCCAGGGCAACATGCTACACATGGATAAAGCATTACAGGACATTCTGCTCTAGGAGGAAAAGAAGCAAACCCCACGATTCTGGCCAGTTCATTCTTATCTCTAAATGTCAGATTTCCAGCATTCTACATTTATTTTTGAGAACTACAAGTTAGAAAATGGGAAAAACTGAATTGCTCCAAGGCCACGTAGACAACTGATCTACATGTGTTAACAGGATAAAGAAGAAAATGACATATCTGTATTCATTTATGCAGCAAGAGCCCTTGAATAAATTCCAAACCATTGTGGAGGAATTTTCTCAGAAATAGGAATAGAAGAAACTTCTTTAATTTGGTGAAGAAATTCTATCTAAAAACATGGTTAAAAGAATGAATGCTTTCCTTCTTAGATGAAGAACATGGTAGGAACATTTTTCACTACTCTTATTGCCCATAATATTGAAGTTATTGGCAGTGTAATAATTCAAGAAGAACAAATAATAATCATAGAATTATAAAATAAACTGTCCTTGTTTGTATATAACATAATTGTATGCAGAAAAAATCTCAAGAAATTGACACAAAAATCTCAGAATAGCTAAGTAATCATCAAGTTTACAGACTGTGAAGTAAAAATGAAAAAGCAACTTTGTCTCTACTAGCAATTGTCATATGGACAGTAAAATTAAAAATAAAATGTAATTTACAATCCTTTGAAAATTGAATATTTTGAGTAAAACTGACAAAAAATACACCAGAATTGTATGCTGAAACTTCAAAATGCCAATGAAATATTTTTAAAAGTCTAAGTAGAAATATATACAGTGATTATGGGTTAGAAATCATATCATAAAAATATTCACTTTCCCTAGATTCATGTATAGTTAAATTCAATTTATATCAGAGTTGCAGAAAATTATTTTAATAAAAAATCATTTTTATTAAGGTTATACAAAAAACATTGGAACTAGAATAACTAAATGCTTCTTGCAAAGAAAAACAAAGTGGAATAATTTTTGTATGGTTTTTAAGTCTTATTATATAACTTTAGTAATCAACACTGTATGGTATTGGCAAAATGACACAGACCATAGAAAAATAGAAAACAACATAGAATCTAGAGATGTACAAAACCAACTGTGCCAACTGATTTTGTATTCAGTTGCAAAAGGAATTCAATATAAGAAAAATGGTCTCTGCAAAAATTGTAAGGGAACAACTGGATATTCATAGTAGATAAATAAAAATATCTCAACCTAAAGCACATAAGATGCAAAAAAAACCCTCAAAACTGACTACAAATTAAATGTGAAAAATACCATTTAATAAAAGGATAAGAAAAAATATTTGACATCCAGTGCCTGGCAAAGAGTTCTTAGATTGACTTGAAAAGCTTTCTCCCTAAAAACATATAAAAATGGGATATTATTGAAATTAAAATATCTTGCTTTGTAAAAGATATTGTTAATAGAAAACAAAAACAATCTATGTATTGGGTGAAAATATTTTCAAATCATTTTCAGTCATGGACTAGTAACTAAAATATATAAAGTACTTTTTAAATACATTAGCTATAAAGAAAAAGAAAAAAAATTAGACATCTCAATTTGATTTGGGTAAAAGAGTAGTCTTTTACCAAGGTGTATGTGCAGATGGGAAGTAAGCATATACACAGATGTTCAACATCATTGACTATTAGGGAAATGTAAATTAAAATCAAAGATATATCTCTTCACACATTATTGGTAAAAATAAAATATATGGTAACAACACCACATGTTGGAAAATTATATGAAGAAACTGTGTCACTCATAAATGTCTAATTGGAAAGGAAAACTGTACAGTTAGGCAGGAAAAGAGTTTGTCAGTCTATTAAGAAAATAAGCATGCAAATATGTGTCACAGTGATACATTTGGATTTTGCACTTTTATCCAAAGACATGCATCTCATCAAAATTTTAATTTGTGTGTATATCAAAACCTGTACATTACTCTTCATAGACACTTCATTTATGCCAGGCAGAAATTGGAAGCAGATATTCTTCAACAGAATGGTTTAACAATGGTCCCTTGTACAAAACACTTCCATTCCAACCACTTCCATGAATCTCCAGAAAATTTTGCTATTAAAAAAGGGCAATAACCAAAGTTTCCATATTTTATGATTCTATTTACATGATTTTTTCAAATAATAAAAATCACATAGAGAATAGATTAGTAACTACCAGGGAATAATGGTTTATTTTATTAAGTAGGTTAGTTATAAAAATGTAATGGCATGGTTGAGATATAATTTAGTGGTAGAACATGATATAATTAGTGAGTCCTGGGTTCGATTCCTAGCATTAAAAATAAAAGAAAACAAAAATGACCTGTGATGATGTAAATGTTCTTTATCTTGGTTGTGGTTGTGATACTATAATATAGTTTCTAAGATGTAATGTGAGGGAAACCTGGGTAGAAGGTACATGCAATTTCTCTGTACTATTTTTTACAGTTACATTTGAATCTATGTGAAAAATAGAAAGTTTAGTGAATGAACAAAATGTGATTAAAAACTAATAAGGCAATATTAATTTGAAAATTATGGGTGGAAACCATAATTATGGGTTTTACCCATAATTTCTGTCTTATTGATCTGGTTTACTTGAAAAGAAAAATACTCATTGTTATTGTTCTCCTAATTTTGTCTATATGCTTGTTTCAGAAAACTGTAGGGTCCTATAAATACCCTAAATAAAATGAAAGACTAAGTAAGAAAAATTTTCAATAAAACACCCCTTACCTAAATCACCACACTGTATGGAGAGATGATGCCTGCTATATTTTGGATCTTGAATGTCCTCCAGGGCTAATATGTTGATGTTTTGGTTCCCAGTCTGTGGCACTATTTGAAGGTGGTGGAACCTTCTGGAGGTCTGCCTGGTTGAAAGAAGTTAAGTCATCAGGCACATGCCCTTCCTGTTTATCTCTTTGTCTCCTGGACAGCATGAGGTAAGAAGCTTCCACCTCCATGACAAGCTGCCTCACTGCAGATCTAAAAGCATGGGCCCAATAAATTGTGGACTACCACTTCCTCCAAAACGATGAACCAAAATACACATTTATTATTTTATGTCAATTATATCAGGTATTTTGTTACAGTAATGGAAAGCCGACTAACACATGCCTAACATAAAATGATTGTAACATTATTCCCCCCAACCTCCAAGCTATACCTATTCAACAAGTTGAATGAAAGCAGCAAATAAACTATTTCCCTCTTAATCGAGTAATTGTTTTATTTGCCATCTCCGTGAAGATGTTAAAATGATCAATTTTAATGTAACTCAAACTTTGAACTCCAAAAGAGTACAGAAGATTCTTTTTGATTTAAAATTCATGTATGCTTGTTGATATGCTTTAGGGCTTGGGTTATTACTATAAAGTGCAAGCAAACTGCTTAAGAAGGCTATTGTTTCAGATGATTGACCAACCAAATGTAACTTAAGGCTTTTAAAAATGTGGTGCTTATCCTTGTACCAGAAGCCAAAAGAAAGCAAGAGAAAGCAAGAAAGGAAGGATGGAAGGATGGAAGGAAGGAAGGAAGGAAGGAAGGAAGGAAGGAAGGAAGGAAGGAAGGAAGGAAGATAGTTCCTATTATTCCTTTGTTGGTAAACATTTTAGAATTTACATTAAATACCTCAATACTCTTAAAGTTTGAATTCTCGTGGTGACTATTTCTAATGTCCTGTAGAACATACCCAAATTATAGGTTTTGAAGAGTTACCAGAAAGTATCATCTAAAATGTTCTTTAGTTATTACCTTATATATTAGGGTTTTCCAGAGAAAGATCAAGAATCATGTAATTCAGTAATATTAGAATAGAGCATATATTAGTTTGTTGAAAAAAAAGAAAAATTTATTAAAAAATATGTTTTACTATACTACCCTCCAACATCAGTATAGTTTTTAAAGGTAAATGTACCAGAAAATATGCTTCTCCATAACTTTTCTTAAATATTTTATGTCCTGAAATGCTCTTCCTAATATTGCAAAACAAAATGTCTTATTCCACAACTCTGACAACTATTTTCTATCCTTTCTAATGGAAATTAATTCAAAACTTGTTTTCCTGTGAAGGTTCTCTAACCAGTCAGTTCATCTCATCTCAGCATCTTCTCGCAGATGTTTAATATTTATATCTCTAGCTTAATTACAATGACTGCAATGACTGCCATTTCGCCCTATATATTTATAACATTGAATCTAATATGTGGCATGTGGTAAATTCTCATGAAATATTGTTGAATATTACTTTATATAAAATAATTCATTCTGCTAAATAGAACCTGGCAGTCTACCTCACACTTACCTCTTGTGTGTCACCAATAACAAGAAATCAGTAAAGACATATATGGAAAGTTTTATCTCTGTTTCATATTGGAAGGTATGTTTCAGAATTAACTTGTTGTCTGCATTGCCTAGTGAAATAAATGTAGTCAATATATAATACTTCAAGAAAATTAAGAGCAAAAAGTTTAATATTCTTACGTAAAATATACTTTGAATTAATAATAATGTGAATCTTTTCACTCCTTGGGTACACTCTAACTAAAACTCAAACATATGATAAAAGGTAAAACTAAATATGATTCAACTTTCTTGTGTGTGTGACTGATGTTGGGGGGCAGTATAGTAAAAAGTTTTTCAGCAGAAATATTCAGTTGTTTCTCCTGAATATAACCATGGTTCAGGCCCTGCCAAATCCAAAAACTTGACAGAGCTGAGCTTCTATTCTTACAGGTGACAGACTACAAAGTGTGACTAGTAGGCTGTGTGTAAAAGCAGGATTCTCAGAAGCAATGCACAATGTGGGACTAGTATTAAAATGGAAGACCTTCTTATATTTATTTAGCTTGTATTTACCAAGTGTCAGTACTAACAATCACTGTGAATGTAGAGGACATGCAGTTTATTTGGTGGAGTCTCTCAACATACATTAGTTTTAGGATCTCTTATAAGGTTGACAATTTGAAAAATGAAGATGCGGGGCTGGAGATATAGCTCAGTTGGTGGAGTGCTTGCCTAGCATGCACAAGGCTTTGGGTTCAATCTCCAGCACCACACACACAAACACACACACACACACACACACACACACACACACACACATGCAGAAACCAATAAGTGTGAAGAGTACAGCAAACAGAAAAATGTGAAAGGGAAAAATGAATTCATGCTTGTGCAATTTTAAGATGTTAGAAATGAAATTACTACTGCTCAAGATCTTTATTTTAGACAAATATTATGCAGAAATGAAGGATTGTACCAAGAATTCCTCCAAATTGACAAAATAGATATCCCTCTAATCTCTTGTAGATTTCTGGGTTACTCATTAATACCTTTCTCTGTGTCTCCAGCAACAGGATGAACACAGCAGCCATAATCATTTGTGCAGTTCTTGATCTTCTGTGAGAATCTAAGTAACCCAGGCCTCCAGCTTATAGATGAGTTTGCTGCTGCACATCTAAAGGACAACTAGGAAAATCCCCTCTAAGTCCACTGGGCCCAGGGTGCATATGTTTGATCCAAATATTTACTAAGTGACTAAATGTGTCAAAAAATGAAAGCAAGAATGTGAGCTCAAGTATATCATTTGTAATCACAGAAAAGCAAGTCACCTCCTACTTAGGATAAAAGGAACAAAAAGTATGCCACATTCAAATAGGTTTTGTTATAAATGCAAACATCTTTGCTGAGTGTGGGTAAATTATGCATACTTCCCATCCACTAGCTCCATCCTGAATGATGAATGAAGAAGATCAAGGGAGAGAAGTGGTCTTGGAAAAGGTGGCCCACAGGTGATTCTCTGAGAGTCCCCTAGGTGTTGGCAAAAACCCCTCCTGCTATAAAAGGCTTTCACAAAAAGGGCTACTGGATGACTATAGTTTCAGGCCTTGATGATGTAGTGCTTTATCTTTTCTAAAATTATATTTTAGATTTTGAAAATGAAGATCAAAATCTTGGACATAGTTTTGAAAGGATCTTCTTGCTGGTTGTCATAAAGCAATAAGCTTTCCTAACACCTATTGCTAATAAACATTAATTTATATACTTCTTTCTGCTTATAGTAAACTAAACATTTAGTAATATTTATTTTTGCTGAATGTATGAGTGTGCATTAGGATTCTTTCAAATGAATTATTTTTATGTGTTAGAACTCTTTCTACTGAAATATTTGTTTGTCTACATGTACTGAGGCTAATATGTAAAATTTCATTAAAATTTATTATATTTTGCTGCTTGCTTTGTATGAATTTTTACTCATATTTACCTTGTCTGCATGTGCTATATACAAGTTCATTCAAATTTATTGTATATTGTCTTGCTTTCTAGTTACCATCATTACTCAAATATATTACAGTATTTGCTTATAGAGTTTTGTAGCCTAGTGTTTACTAGTATACAAATACATGTATTATTTCTGACTATATAACCTTAAATTATTTTTTCTTTGCTGGTATAATATTAATGTTTATATAAAACTTATGCTTTACTATAGGGTTCCGTTATATATTAGACTATATTAACATCAGCAATGTATGTTTTTAGCACAAAATAACTTTAAAATTCTTTGAAGCCTGCTAGAAAAGAGTGCTGAAATTTTATTTTTTAACAAAAATTCCCTTATACATTTTTGTTAACTATTTGTTCTTACATATTTTAAATGCTGGGAAATATGGCAGTTTCTTAGAATGTGATGAAATAATTATCCTTAGGGAATGGAAAGAAATCAATTATTTTTTTTTTTATGGTGAATCATCATGTAACAATACCAAACACAGTGGTCTCATGGGGAACCAGAGTTGTTTTTGAAACTGTAAAATTCTTCAAATTGGAGAGATTAGAGCTCATTCCATGCCACCCTTCCAGGATGGGCACTTCCATAATAAGTGAATAACATCAGATATACCAAAATGTCACTCAGCACAGTGGTTCAAAAGAAACACAAAGAAATTTGTTGAAAATTCTCCTGGACAGTTTTGCTTAAGACAGAAAGCAGGACAATACCTTATGATATTTATTATTTGTACTTAAAAATTACACTCATCTATTACTTACATGGGTAAACCAAAATATTTATAGATATTGAATGTATGATAACATTTCTGATTACTAGTTGTTAGTTACATACTCATTAACCCATTGTTAATTCATAAACTCTGAGTCAACTACCATACCCTTTTCTCCCTTAGGTTAAATTCCCATCTTTTGCTTATCATTTGTTCTGCTGCTTCTCTTTTATGTTTCCACATGCCTGCCATGTTCAACATATTTCCTTTTCTAAACATTTATTTGTAAGACTATTTCAATCCTATTTATCTTTTACTTGGTATTATGGTTTGTATATGAAAACTTCATGTGTCAGCAACACAGAAATTGCTCAGGGGTGAACTGATTATATTATGAGGGCTGTAACTTTATCAGAGGTACATGGATTAATAGGTGGTAACTGTAGGTTGTCTGGAAATGACTGGAGGATCACTGGAGATGTGCCTTGGGGGTTATATCCCATCTCTGGTTACCCCCCCCCCCCACCGCCGGCTCTCTCTCTCCTCTCTTCTTCCCAGCTTTTGTGAGCTGAACAGCTTTCTTCCCCACACCCTTCTGGCATGATATTCTGCTTCTCCTCAAGAAAACAATGAAGTTTGCCAACTATAGATTAAACCTCTGGAACTGTGAGTAGAAATAAACTTTTCCGTCTCTAAGTTGTTCTTTCAGGTGTTTTGGTCATAGCCATGAAAAGCTGACTATCACATTTGGACTACTCCAGGTTTCTCTGAATTTATTTCTCATATTTATATAAATTATTTTGTCCTTAAAGTTTTCTCCTCAAATTAACCTTCATTACTTGGCCTTTGGGATTGTCCAGAGATTTAAAACTGAGTCTAGTTTATATCTCTTTGAGTAATAATTGTTTTTCTTCATTTGTATCATTCACTTAAAAGACAGGCTTCATTCTTCTCTCCATTCAACTTTAGATTATGTCGAAGGAAATGAGTGGGAGGGGCGGTATGAAAAATGGTGGAATGAGACAGACATCATTACCCTATGTACATGTATGATTACACGAATGGTATGAATCTACATCGTGCACAACCATAGAAATGAAATGATGTAACCCATTTGTGTACAATGAATCAAAATGCAATCTGTAACAAATAAAAAAATTTAAAAAAATTTTAAAAAGACAACCTTTTGAGAAGTAGTGGTATGTCAGTATCTTTCTTTTTCCCTCTACCTCCAAATGTAGACTCAACACACACTTTCATACACACTTATGGAAACGAAAGTAAAACAAAACATATTCAATGTTTTAAAGGAAAACATTGATTCTCTGACTTGGATGAGTTTTCATAATTATTATTTCTGCTGATGTTCCCAAGCTTGTCTTCCACTATGACTTTCCTCATACTATTTACTGTAGCAAAGTTAAACTGCTTATTTCTTCATATCCATGCTTTTCCATTACCTTATCTCTTCTACTTGAATTCTTTCTTTTTTCCCATTATCATCTTTTAGAATTTACTCATTACAAATGCAAAATGAAAGTGAGGTTTTTTGCACACAACCATAAAGAATCCTGAAAATTGTAAGTTATTTTCCCCTCCTTGCCCTACTGTGACACTCCAGGTACATTTTTACATTATAATTTTAATCATTCTTGTATCTCCCCTATGTCACAGGTCTCGGAAAGTCAGGTGCTTATGCATTTATAGAACCCTGTGTGCAATGGGCATTCCATAGATATTTGCTTAATGATAGAAATTTTGAGACTAAAAACAAAGAATTTTGCTGACTATGGATAAACTAACATATGCCATTAGTTGATTTTCCAAGTTGTTATATTTTGATTAATCAGCTGACTAATGATTAAAAATATGTGATGTATGCTCACTTAATTTCTGGAAATAATAATATATTAATGTCAAGTTGAAATGCTGTCACTGAATGTGCAGACACCAGACTTCCGAAGTACCTGGACTCTCAAATTGAAAAATCATATCCTATCTTTACAAATATATAGAAATTATTTTTCTTGTCAAAATGTTTAATCACAAAATAGAAGAAAAGATCAATTTAATTTTTAAATTTCTTTACACAGACACAAGATTACTTTTCAATATATTTCATAAATTTAAGGGAAACATAAATCAAATAAGGTCTTACATCTTCTATTTCTGCTCTTAATTGTCCTCACAAATATTACCACAGCAGTTCTAACTGGAAAAGAGAATCCCATCAAATGACTTAGCAATATGTAGATTCTAGGATTTTGCCTGTTTTGAGTGAAGAATTAGTCAAAATTTCACCCAAAACCAGTTGGATGAGGCTTCACTATAACATTTGTAAAAAATAAAGATAATTGTTGTCTCATACTTTATAAGTAAAGACCAAGAGTTAATGATTCTGAGGAGACGATACAGTTTAATCTTTTGTTTGTTCGATAGAACTAAAACACTACCAGGACATAATGAACATTTTTCCCTATAGACAAATTATGATTAATGTTATTATCTTGGAAAATGAAGTAAATCATATGCAATTAAACAATGTGAAAGTGTAAAAATGATTTACATTATTTTGAGCAGTATATGCACTGTTTGAATTCGTAAACTATAAGAATAAATTGAAGATGGAATTCCAAAAAAATTCTTACAGTAAACTTTTTGGCAGCATACTATGATAAATTGATTTATTTTGTTTGAAAAATATTTTTTATAAATTATATCATATTTGCATAGTACTTCCTAGTTCTCATGAAAAAATAATATGTAATTTTTCATGACTGTTATTTGATTTTTATGACATTCACTTTACTAATTATATCTAGCTAACATTACCACAAATAAAAAGAATATATGTACTTTCAAAATATATATAGCATTAAATAACATTTTAATTTTATTTTTTATGTTTTATTTCTTTAAATTTTTTTTTATTTTTACAGACTGCATTTTGATTCATTGTACACAAATAGGGTACAACTTTTCATTTCTATGGTTGTACACAATGTACATTCATACCATTCGTCTAATCATACATGTACATAGGGTACTGATGTTTGTCTCATCCCACCATCTTTCATACCTCTGCCCCCTCCTCCTCTCATTTCCCTCTACATAATCTGAAGTTCCTCCATACTTCTGTCACCCACCACCCCCTCACCCCCATTATGTATCATCATCCACTTATCAGGGAAAACATTCAGTCTTTGGTTTTTTGGGATTGACTTATTTCACTTAGCATTATAGTCTCCAATTCCATCCATTTATCTGCAAATGCCATAATTTTATTCTTCTTTATGACTGAATAATATTCCATTGTGTGTATATACCACAGTTTCTTTAACCATTCATCTGTTGAAGGGCATCTAGGTTGTTTCCACAATCTAGCTATTGTGAATTGAGCTGCTATAAACATTGATATGGCTATAAACATTGATGCTAATTTTAAGTCCTTTGGGTATAAACTGAGGAGTGGGATAACTTGGTTAAAAGTTGGGTCCATTTCAAGTTTTCTGAGGAATCTCCATACCACTTTCCTAAGTGAAAAACGATTTTTTGTTGTAATTATTTGTACATGACAGTATAATGTATTTATACAGTTTGATAGATCATATATAAAGGGAATGCAATCTCACATTTTTCTGATTATACATATTGAAGGATCACATAAGCAAATATACTTTATATAAGTATACAAGTATAATATATTTAAAGCAACATTCTTAAATGTTTCTCTTTTTCTTCTATTAATAATATTACTTCATGAATTACCTATTACAAGGTAAAATGATTTACATTATACATTTGCATTTGAAATTTTGAAATGTACAATTGTATATAAACTACACTGACAGTATATCAACTATTGCTTAGTAATTAATGAATAATTTGATTCTGTATTCAAACCAAAATCATAGTTTTTCATATTTCATATTCTTCCCACCTACTAATATTTAACCATTTTCTACTAAAATTATTTTGCATCACACCTATACAAATAATTTAGTTTTCACTTTTACATACATTTGCATAAATGACATCACAATGGCATGCTACAAGGTAAAGGTTAAACAATTTCAAGTAATTGTTTAAATAAAAATAGTAATAATAATTCCAGACCTTCATGAAATGCCCCAATTACAGAAGATTAACTGCAACATTTTAATAAGTTTAATCCAAATTAGTTTTCTATGTATACTGAAAAGATCATGTTCTTGTTGACATGTTAGTATTATTAACTTTTTCACTTACATATTTTTGTAGAACAATTTCATTTATTCAGAACAAAGGCAATTTAGAACAAAGGTATTTATTATGTATGATTGTTGAATTAAACTGTCACATACATTATCTGACTCCAAATGCCCCCTTAGCTCATAAACCAGATATGTTAAAAATAAATGGAAATGGTGAGAAGGTAAATAGTATAGTATAAGTGAATAAATACAAGGCAACAAAATATTTGTAGTTCATTTGTCTTTTTGAAAGTAATATGCAACGAACAGGGCCAAACAGGAAGAAACAGCCATGTGGTCAAAAACATGTAATAACAAAGATAAGTTGATTAATGCCAAAAGATGGGGAACATTTCAAAGCATTTTTAAGAAGAAAAATAGGAAAGAGAAAATGATTAATTATAGAAGAAAACAGGAAAAGGAGCCAGAATAGCAGTGTCATAGTAAAAGAGAAAAGAAGAACAAAACAGAACAGAAGGCACAAGTGAAAAGAATAAAGACATGAATTAAATAAAAATTAAAAAGTGTGATTGGAAGAAACAATAGATGCAAATGACAGAACAAAAGAAAATACAAAAAGTAGAGAGAAGAGGAAGGGAAAAAAAAGTCATAAAGTAACTGAAAAGAAAATGAAAAGAGAACCCAGACCAAAAAATGCATGAAGTTAACAAGAGAACAGTGGGTTTGAAGAAAGCAAAGGTGCAGTTGTGCCCAGGGGTGCTTGTAAGACATTAGTTTCAGTTAGCCCATTAGAGCAGCTTTAACAAGAAAAGATAACTGGCCACATAACAAATATTTCTACTTTGTCTCTTTCATCATAGACCCAGTCATGTCAGAATACCCTGAGAGGAAATTAAATTAGATGATTTCATTGGAAAGTGAGGCAGAGGCAAAAAGCATAGTTTAGAAACTTTAAGGGCCAGAGCCTATTGCAAATGATGAAAAAAAAAAATTAAAAAGAATGTTCCAACACTAGCGTTGTTTTCTGACATTTTTATTTTTTCTTTCACTTTTCTTCTTTGTAAAGTATACACATGTGAGTCTAGTCAACCTGCTCAGATCTGCTGTAGGAACCTCTCAGTGACCTGAAGGCCCTCACCTCTCTTCAGTTTCCCCAGGCAGAAATGACTATAAAATACTTGCTGAAAGATGGTGCTTCCCTCTAACTGCATTCTTATCTTTCTGAATATGAATGTGTTCACCATTATCCTTTTTGTCTCCACCAATTTCAATTATTGAATAGCAGATCTAAAGGAAGAATGAATGAACTCTGTGTAGTAGTACTGGATACTTTTCTAGTGGAGGTATTTTGTTTATTTTTGTTGTGGTGGTTTTGTTCTTCATATATTTGACAAATATTGACTTTTTGAGGTATGTGTGGAATCTGTTCTATTGGTAATAATGTAGATATTTTATTAAAAAAACCAAAATGTATTTCCCTGGAAGTCAGGTATATATTTTAGAAAACACAAGATTTGTTATTTTTTATGTTTTTAGCAAATCAGTAAGTTCGAAGACCTAAGCAAGAATTTAACATGTCTAGACTTGATTCTTCACTTTTTCTGTCTCCTAGAATCATTGCCTACCCTTAAATGAAGAATCAATTACATTTTGGTACTGTGGTAGAGTGTATAAATCATTTATCACACCTCCCATTACTTATTTACATCAGTTTCTGTGTTAGATTTACATCATTTTGATAATATATACTAAATTGCATACTCTAAGAAAGCAGAGACAACACATTACTAAATTCTGTGTACTTGTACCATTGGAATCTTAACCCATTTTTAGGCAATCAATACACATTTGTGAAACTGCTTATAGGAAGGTGGGAAAGAAGAGAGAAAGGCAAACTGTAAGTTTATTTCCATGCCTAAAGTGTATGTAAGACTAAAACATATTTCTGATATTAGGCCTCTAAGATATTTAAAATTCAAACACACAGTGTATCTGCCCATTTACTTTTGTTTTGGTATCAAAGTATTCTCAGACTTATATAAATACACTTTCCTAAATACACACATATCCATAGCATATGTATATTATGTTTTTTACATATGCATCTATAAGTGAAAACATACGTAACCATATGTGTGGAAAGAGCAGAATTTTTCAATTTAAGATTTCAGTTTGCTTCCCTTTTGAAGAAAAATATCCAAACCTTTTAAGGATAGTACAGGAAGTTTGGAATAATTTTTCTTAAATGCCTCTCTCAGATGGAGAGATAAATATAAAAATATACTTTTTTATATATTACACATAGATATATATACTCTAATTCACATACAAATTCATGTCTGTTAATGCATAGATATTTGTAAACAAAAGTGTTATATTTCATTAGTGATATAATTAGTTCATGTAGCTTCATGATCATCACGTGAGCTGCTTCCCTCTGCCACACTCTTCTGCCATGATGTTCTGCCTTACCTCAAGCCCTGAGGAATGGAGTCGTCCCTCTATGGACTGAGACCTCTGAAACCCTTAGTCTTTTCCTCTTCTTGTTGAGTCTTTAGTCACAGCATCAAAAAAGCTAACTAAAACGGAAATTGGCACTGAAAAGTGGAGTCATTGCTGTGACTCACTTGACCATGTGGTTCAGAAACTTTTACAGATTTTTTTAAATTGGTTGTAGGAATTTTGCAATTCTTAGAAACACAAGCTAGAAATTCTTCAGATTTTTGTAAGCAGCACTCAATTAGTGATTCTGTGGGAATCTTGGAAGACCAGAATGCCAATAGGACTGTGCACAGTAACAACTGGGCTCATAAGGTTTTAGAGGAAAAGGAGGACACTACTGGTAATTGGACTAGAGGCCATTCCTATTACATTCTGGCTGAGAAGTTGTCTGCATTTTTCCTCTGTCCTGAGACTTTCTGTGAGGCTGCTTTTAAAAGTGACAGACTTTTTAATCTGATGGAAGAAATTTCTAGACCACATAGCAGTCTGGCGATGGCATGGATATTGCTGGCTGCTTCTAGCCAAATTTATTTTGAGAGTCAGTAGCAGAAAGCAGAACAGAAAGATTTGAAAAACTTGAACTTGAATGGTGGGAGTAAACTGGAGCTAAGGAAGTTGCAGTTGTTAAAGACATTACCACCACTGAAGAAATGCTAGAGGTGTTGCCTAGAGACAATAAGAATGATGACTTGAGGGCATCTCAGGAATTGGAAAGATCATATCCACCTCAGACTCAAAGAAGTAAAAGTAAAATTTTTCTTGAGAAGAGAGCAGTGGGGTACCCTTCTTGCACAATGGGACCTAGGAAGTTTTTTTTCCAACATGCTCAATACCCAGGTACTTAGAGGCTATTGTAGCCAAGGTCTCTGAAGGTCTGGCTACTGCTTGAGATGGTGGCAGACCTTGGCATCTAGTGCTAGTTCTGCAGGATTTCAGGATGCTGAAATTAGGGGTTCATGGAGGTTTCCACCAAGCTTCTAAGGAAAGGCTGGGAGACCAAAGTGCAGCAGGGTTGGAGTCCCTGTGGGTAACCCCTGAGAGAGGCAAAAATGGAGATGTGAGGAAGAAGCCAAAGCTGTAGTGGAGATCCCTAAGGTTAAGAAATATCAGTATCGTGGGACATCATCCTAGGAAAGTTGCAGGAATTGAGCAGAGACAAGTCAGTAGAAAGGTCCCTTGCGCTGCAACCAACAAGTTTATAGGGGTGGAGCTACTCGAAACCTTTGAACAGAATATCATCATGCCATGTCCCTTAGATGCTGGTCAAGGAGCTATAGGACCTGTTTTTCCAGCTTGAATTCAGTCTTGCTTTGATACTATCTTTTTTTTTTTTTTTATGCCTCTATTTCTGTGAATGGAAATGATTATTCTGTACTTTTATATTGGATACTTGTAAATAGCTTTTGCTATTTATAGGAACTCACCATGCAAGTTTATCCAGAGTCTCAGATGAGATTTTTGACTTCAACTTTTGGGCAATCCTTGAACTGTTGAGATTGGGGACACCTGGAAATGGATAAAATGTATTTTATATGGTGAGATGGTCATGAACTTTTGGGACCAGGTGTGGAATATTATAGTTTAGATGTGAAGTATTCCCCAAAACTCAGGTGTAAGCAGTGCAAAAGTTTCTAGGAGAAATGGTTGGGTTATGAAAGTCTTTACCCAGTCAATTAACCTCTCTGATGTGATTAACTGAGTGGTAAATGAAAGTGGGTAGGTCGTGACTGGAGGAAGTGGATCTATGGGGCATCACTTTGTGTATATATTTGGTGAGCTGAGTCTAGTCTCTCCCTCTGCTCTTTGATCATCATGTGAGCTGCTTCTCTCCACCACACTCTTCTTGCTTGATGTTCTGTCTCACCTTAAGCCCTGAAGAATGGAGTCAACTCTCCCAGGGCCTGAGACCTCAGAAACTGTGAGCTGCCAGATAAACTCCTATAAAATTCTTTAAAAAAATAAATAAATAAAGTAGCTCATATAATAAAATGGAGCTTCTGTGTAATCCAAAATTTTCCAATATCAAAGCATGTTAATTTAATATATTTTTCCCTTCCCTCCCATCCCTCACACCCCTCTTTTCCCTCTATACAGTCCTTCCTTCCTCCACTCTTACCACCCACCTTATCCCAAACCCTAAACCAAACCCTAACCCTAACGCTAACCCCTCCCAACCCCCATTATATGTCCTCATCCGCTTATCAGCAAGATCATTTGTCCTTTAGTTTTTTGAGATTGGCTTATCTCACTTAGCATGATATTCTCCAATTTCATTCATTTGCCCACAAATGCAATAATTTTATCACTCTTCATGGCGGAGTAATATTCCATTGTATATATATGCCACAGTTTCTTTATCCAATCATCAAATGAAGGGCATTTAGGTTGGTTCCACAAACTGGTTATGGTGAATTGAGCAGCTATGAACATTGATGTGGCTGTATCTCTGTAGTATGCTGATTTTAAGTCCTTTGGGGACAGGCCAAGGAGTGGGATAGCTGGGTCAAATGGTGGTTCCATTCCAAGCTTTCTGAGGAATCTCCATACTGCTTTCCAGAGTGGCTGCACTAATTTGCAAACCCACCAGCAATGTATGAGTGTACCTTTTCCCCCATATCCTCGCCAACACCTATTGTTGCTTGTATTCTTGATAATCGCCATTCTAATTGGGGTGAGATGGAATCTTAGGGTAGTGTTGATTTGCATTTCTCTTATTACTAGAGATGTTGAACATTTTTTCATATATCTGTTGATTGCTTGTACATCTTCTGCTGTGAAGAGTCTGTTCATTTCCTTAGCCCATTCGTTGATTGGATTATTTGTATTCTTGGTGTAGAGTATTTTGAGTTCTTTATAGATTCTGGAAATTAGCGCTCTATCTGAAGTATGAGTGACAAAGATATTCTCCCACTCTGTAGGCTCTCTCTTCACATTATTGATAGTTTCCTTTGCTGAGAGAAAGCTTTTCAGTTTGAATCTATCCCAGTTGTTGATTCTTGCTTTTATTTCTTGTGCTATGGGAGTCCTGTTGAGGAAGTCTGATCCTAAGCCAACAAGTTGAAGATTTGGACCTACTTTTTCTTCTATAAGATGCAGGGTCTATGGTCTGATTTCGGGGTCCTTGATTCATTTTGAGTTGAGTTTTGTGCAGGGTGAGAGATAGGGGTTTAATTTCATTCTGTTGCATATGGTTTTCCAGTTTTCCCAGCACCATTTGTTGAAGAGGCTATCTTTTCTCCATTGCATATTTTTGGCCCCTTTGTCTAGTATGAGAAAATTGTATTTATTTGGGTTTGTGTCTGTGTCCTCTATTCTGTACCATTGATATACCTGTCTATTTTGGTGCCAATACCGTGACGTTTTTGTTACTATTGCTTTGTAGCATAGTCGAAGGTCTGGTATTGCAATACCTCCTGCTTCACTCTTCCTGCTAAAGATTGCTTTAGCTATTCTGGGTTTTTTATTCTTCCAGATGAATTTCATAATTGCTTGCTCTATTTCTGTAAGGTACGTCATTGGGATTTTAATTGGAATTGCATTGAATCTGTATAGCACTTTAGGTAGTATGGTCATTTTGACAATATTAATTCTGCCTATCCAAGAACATGGGACATCTTTCCATCTTCTAAGGTTTTCTTTAACTTCTTTCTTTAGTGTTCTGTAGTTCTCATTGTAGAGGACTTTCACCTCTTTTGTGAGATTGATTCCCAAGTATTTTATTTTTTCGATGCTATTGTGAATGGGGTAGTTTTCCTAATATCTCTTTCTGAAGATTCATCACTTATGTATAAAAATGCATTGGATTTGTATTGCATTGGTCTTGTAACCTGCTACTTTACTGAATTCACTTATGAGTTCTAAAAGTTTTCTGGTGGAATTTCCAGGTTCCTCTAAATATATAATCATGTCATCAGTGAACAGGGATAGTTTGAGTTCTTCTTTTCCAATTCATATCCCTTTAATTTCTTTGGTCTGTCTAATTGCTTTGGCTAGAGTCTCAAGGATGATGTTGAATAGATGTGGTGAAAGAGGGCATCCCTGCCTTGTTCCAGTTTTTAGGGGGAATGATTTCAGTTTTTCACCATTTAGAATGGTATTGGTCATGGGCTTAGGGTAGATGGCCTTTACAATGTTAAGGAATGTTCCCACTACCCCAATTTTTTCTACTCTTTTGAGCATGAAGAGATGCTGTATTTTATCGAATACTTTTTCTGCATGTATTGAAATAATCAAGTGATTCGTAACTTTAAGTCTGTTGATATGGTGAATGACATTTATTGATTTCCGGATGTTGAACCAACCTTGCATCCCTGGGATAAAACCCACTTGATTGTGGTGCACTATCTTTATAATATATTTTTGTATGCGATTTGCTAAAATTTTGTTGAGAAGTTTTGCGTCGATGTTCATTAAGGATATTGGTCTGAAATTTTCTTTCCTCGATGTGTCTCTGTCTGGTTTAGGTATCAGGGTGATATTGGCTTTGTAGAATGAGTTTGGGAGGGTCCCCTCCTCTTCTATTTCATTGAATACTTTGAGGAGTATTGGAATGAGTTCTTCTTTAAAGGTTCTGTAGAACTCGGCTGAGAACTCATCTGGTCCCGGACTTTTCTTTGTTGGTAGGCTTTTGATGACCTCTTCTATTTCATTGCTTGAAATTGATTTATTTAAGTTGTGTATGTCCTCCTCATTCGGTTTAGGTAATTCATATGTCTCTAGAAACTTGTTCTTGTTTCGAGGTTTTCTGTTTTGTTGGAGTATAGATTTTAAAAGTAGCTTCTAATTATGTTTTGTATTTCACTCGTGTCTGTTGTGATATTTCCTTGTTCATTCCGAATTTTAGTAATTTGAGTTTTCTCCCTCTTTCTCTTTGTTAGTGTGGCTAAGAGTTTATCAATTTTGTTTATTTTTTCAAAGAACCAACTATTTATTTTGTTAATTTTTCCGATTGTTTCTTTTGTTTCAATTTTGTTGATTTCGGCTCTGATTTTTAACTATTTCCTATCTTCTACTACTTTTGATGTTGTTCTGCTCTTCTTTTTCTAGGGCTTTGAGCTATAGTGTTAAGTCGTTTATTTGTTGATTTCTACTTCTTTTGTTGAATGAGCCCCATGAAATGAATCTTCCTCTAAGCACTGCTTTCATAGTGTTCAAGAGATTTTGATATGATGTGTCTTTGTTCTCGTTTACTTCTACGAATTTTTTTATTTCCCTCCTGATGTCTTCTGTTATCCATTCATCATATAATAGCGTATTATTTAATCTCCAGGTATTGGAGAAGTTTCTGTTTTTTATTGTCATTTATTTCTAATTTCAATCCATTATGATCTGATAGAGTACAAGGTAGTATCTCCATCTTCTTGTATTTGCTAACAATAGCTTTGTGGCATAAAATATAGTCTATTTTAGAGAAGGATCCATGTGTTGCTGAGAAGAAAGTGTATTCGGTCTTTGTTGGATGGTATATTCTATACATGTCGGTTAAGTCTAAATTGTTGATTGTGTTATTGAGATCTATGGTTTCTTTATTCAATTTGTGTTTGGAAGATCTATCACATGGTGCGAGAGGTGTGTTAAAATCGCCTAGTATTATTGTGTTGTGGTCTATTTGATTTCTGGAATTGAGAAGGATTTGTTTGACGTACATGGATGAGACAATGTTCGGGGCATAGATATTTATGATTGTTATGTCTTGCTGACTTATGCTTCCCTTAAGCAGTATGTAGTGTCCTTCTTTATCCCTTCTGACTAGTTTTGGCTTGAAGTCCACATTATCTGAAATGAGGATGGATACTCCAGCTTTTTTGCTGTGTTGGTGCGCATGGTATATTTTTTCCCATCCTTTCACCTTTAGTCTATGGGTATCTCTTTCTATGAGATGATTCTGTTTCAGGCAGCATATTGTTGGATTTTTCATTTTAATCCAATCTGCCAGTCTATGTCTTTTGATTGATGAGTTCAGGCCATTAACATTCAGGGTTATTATTGTGATATGATTTGTATTCCCAGTCATTTGACTCATTTTTGTTTTTTGACATGTTTTGGTTTCTCCTTATTTGGCTATTCCTTTAGGCTAGTTCCTCCCATTGCTGATTTGCATCGTTGTTTTTCATCTCTTCCTCATGGAATATTTTGCTGAGAATGTTCTGTAATGTCGGCTTCCTTTTTGTAAATTCCTTTAGCTTTTGTTTATCATGGAAGGATCTTATTTCATCATCAAATCTGAAAGTAAGTTTTGCTGCCTATAAGATTTTTGGTTGGCATCTGTTTTCTTTAATTTAATATTTTTTAGAAAGAAAAGTATTTTAATTAATTGTTGATTACTCATAATAAACTATAAGGAATTAAATCCATATTTCCATATAAGCTAATTATAATATAAATAATTTTAAGAATATTTAATTTAGTATCCAATATGGCAGACTAGAGAGAGTCTGCTTCCTTGGTAGTGAAGCAGAGGAAATCTGTTTCTCTGTGTGGCAGTCTGTGCTGCTCATCAATCCCCTGCTGTTTACCCCATTCATTCACCACAATCACCCATAATCTGACAGCATATTAACTACTTTTTGAGTGGGGATCATTCCTGATTGCCACCTATCATCCTCCATTTGCCCATTTGCTTGCCTCTTGCCTGTTCATCGCCTGCCTTTCACCTCTCCATCACCCACCTCCTGAGATCCACCTGCCAATTAGCCAGAGTTGGTCTGCAGGCCACCCCCAGATCACCGGCAGATAGCCTGCTGTCTGCTATTACCTGGAAGTCCATTGTCACAGTACCCCCAGGTTTGGTTACACATAGCTGCTGCCATTTTGGAACAACAGCCTGGATCTGCAGGACTGCTGGTTCGACCCGACCATGCCCCACCTCCAGGTTCCTGGCCCAACTAACTATGCCCTGCCTTCAGGAATCTGGGCCTGCCCACATCCCACATGGACTTGGCACCCACACCCCATGACATGGCTCCCCATTTGCCAACACATTTGGAAGCTAGTGCAGTCATCTTGGATTATCCTGGAAGAGGAAGCTTCTCTCTTCAGGTGGGGCAAATCCCATTCTGAGAAGTTTGCTGGAGACTGGAAGCACATTGTCAAGTACTTCTCATGCATCGGGCTACTGAAGACTGGGAGGTATAAATAGTATATTACTGTTATAGTGTAGATTTTTTTTCTCCTTTTCAAAAATTTTTAAGTTTTTATTTTCTTGCTTTATTTTCCTTTTGTTTACCTTTTTCCTCAAAGTCTCTTTCTCCCTTTTTTTGTGCTAACAATCAACTTCTTTTGATTCTGCTTTTGCTCTTCCTATAATCTAGTACTTCTACATAATCTCTTCTTATCTCATTAACAGTTACATCCTACACACCTCCCCATCCTCTGTGTATACCATTAGAAACTGTAGACCTTATTATCCTCTCTGTTTATTATGAAAATACTGTTAACAGTTTTATGGGGGTTATTTGGTTTAGGACTGTGTGTTGTCTGTACTGGGTGCTGCTAATGTTGATCTCCCTCTTAAAGAAGAGGTTTGGAAAACTGCAGGATCATGATAAAACTATGGGGGGAACTGAAATTTGCAGATCTGCACTGCTAGAGGGGAAGATACATAAACAACATGAAAGAACAAGGGAAGAAAGTGTTCTAAACAAACCAAGATTATACATTAATACAATGCAATGGCAGCACGGAGAAGAAATGTCAGAAAAGGAGCTCAGAAAATACATAATTAAAATGATCCAAGAAGCAAAGGAAGAGATAAGAGAGCAAATGCAGGTAATGAACAATCACTCCAATAAATAGTTGAAAGAACAACAGCAGGAAGCCAAAAATCATTTCAATAAAAAGATAGAGATTCTGGAAAAAAAAATCTTTGAAATGAAGGAAACAATAAACCAAATTAAAAACTCAATAGAAAGCATCAACAATAGACTAGATCACTTAGAATACAGAACCTCAGACTACGAAGACAAAATATTTAATCTTGAAAATAAAGTTGACCAAACAGAGAAGATGGTAAGAAATCAAGAATGGAAACTCCAAGAATTATGGGATATCATGAAAATACCAAATATAAGAATTATCAAAATTGAGGAAAGCACAGAAAAACAAATCAAAGGAATGAACAACCTATTCAATGAAATAATATCTGAAAATTTCCCAAATGTGAAGAATGAAATGAAAAATCAAATACAAGAGGCTTACAGGACACCAAATGTACAAAATTACAACATGTTCACATGAAATCACATTAAAATGAAAATACCTAAATTTCAAAATAAACATAGGATTTTAAAGGGTGCAAGAGAGAAGCTTCAGATTACCTATAGGGGGAAGCCAATACAGATATCAGCAGATTTCTCAGACCAGAACCTAAAAGCTGGAAGGGACTGGAACAACATATTTCAAGCTCTGAAAGAACATGGTTGTCAACCAAGAATCTTATACCCCGCAAAACTAACTTTTGGATTTAAGGATGAAATAAAAATCTTTCCAAGATAAATAAAAGTTAAAATTTACAAATAGAAAGTCTGCACTACAGAACATTCTCAGTAAAATATTCCATGAGGAGGAAATGAAAAACAACAGTGTAAGTCAGCAAAGGGAGGAACTACCCTAAAGATAAAGTCAATCAAAGAAGAAACCAAGACAAGTTAGAAATTGAAAATAAGTCTAAATAACCAGGATATAAATCATATCTCAATAATAGCCCTGAATGTGAAAGGAGTAACCTCACCAATCAAAAGACATAGATTGCCTGACTGGATTAGAAAAAGGAACCAACAATATGCTGCCTTTAAGAGACTCATAGAAAAAGACACCCACAGACTAAAGCTGAAAGAATGGGAAAACATACCATTCACACAAACTCATTAAAAAAGCGGGGCTTTTCATCCTTATATCAGATAAAGTGGACTTCAAGCCAAAGTTAGTCAGAAGGGATAAAGAAGGACATTTCATACTGCTTAACAGAACCATTAATCAGCAAGACAACAATCATAAATATTTATGCCCCAAACAACAGCACATCCATGTATGTTAAACAAATTTTTCTCAATTCCAGGAAGCAAATATACTACAACACAATAATTCTGGGTGACTTTAACACACTACACTCAACATTGAACAGATCTTCCAAATAAAAACTGAACAAAGAAACCATTGAACTCAATGACTTGATCAATAACGCAGATTTAACAGACATATATGGAATATTCCATCCATGGACAAGACAATATGCTTTTTTCTCAGCAGCCCATGGATCCTTCTCTAAAACAGACCATATGTTATGACACAAAGCAGTCCTTAGTAAATACAATAAATATATATATGTGTATATATATATATATATATATACACACTAGTGTATATATATATGTATATACACTACTTTGTATTCTATCACATGATAATGGAATGAAATTAGAAATCAGTGATAAAATAGAAAGCAGAAACTACTCCAACACCTGGAGATTAAATAATATGCTATGGAATGAAGCATGGATAACAGAAGACATCAGGAAGGAGATAAAAACATTCTTAGAGGTAAATGAGAATGATGATACTATGTATCAAAATCTCTGGGACACTATGAAAGCAGTACTAAGAAGAAAATTCATTGCATGCAGTGCATTCAAGAAAAGAATAAAATGTCAACAACTAAATGACCTAATATTGCATCTCAAAGTCCTAGAACATGAAGAACAGAACAACACCAAAAGTAGTAGAAAATGGGAAATAATTAAAATCAATGCTGAAATTAATGAAATTGAAACGAGAAAAAATTCAAAAAATTGACAAAACAAAAAGTTGGTTCTTTGAAAAAGTAAACAAATTTGATAAACCCTTAGCTACACTAACAAGAAGAAGGAGAGAGAAAACTCAAATTACTAGAATTTGGGATGAAAAAGGATAGATCATGACAAACACCATTGAAATACATAACGTAATTAGAAGCTACTTTGAAAGTCTATACTCCAACAAAATAGAAAATTTCAGTGAAACTGACAAATTTTTAGACATATGATCCTCCCAAACTGAATCAGGAAGACACACAATTTAAACAGATCAATTTCAAGTGCCAAAATAGAAGAAGCCTTCAAAAGCCTACAAACCAAAAAAAGCCTGGGATCAGACAGATTCTCAGCTGAGTTCTATAACACCTTGAAAGAAGAACTTATACTAACACTCCTGAAAGTATTTCATGAAATAGAGGAGGGAACCCTTCCAAACGCATTTTATATAGCCAGTATCACCCTGATACCCAAACCAGACAAAGAAACGTCAAAGAAAGAAAACTTTACACCAATATCTCTGATGATCATAAATGCAAAAATCCTTAACAAAATTCTCGCAAACTGTATACAAGAACATATTAAAAATATTGTGTGCCATGATCAAGTGGGGTTCATCCTCAGGATGCAAAGTTTGTTCAACATCTAGAAATCAACAAAAGTAATTCATCACATCAGCAGACATAAAGACAATAATTATATAATTATTTCAATAGACACAGAATAATCATTTGATAAAATACTACATACCTTCATGCTCGAAACGCTAGAAAAAGAGGAATAGTAGGAACATAGCTCAACATTGTAAATGCTATCTATGCTAAACCCATTTCCAACATCATTCTAAATGGAGAAAAACTGAAAGCATTGCCTTTCAAAACTGGAAAAAGACAGGGATGCCCTCTTTCATCACTTCTATTCAACATCATCCTTGAAACACTAGCTAGAGCAATTAAAAAGACAGAAGAAATTAAAGGGATACAAATAGGAAAAGAAGAATTCAAACTATCACTATTTGCCAATGTCATGATTCTATTTTTAGGGGATCCACAAACTCCACCAGAAAACTTCTAGAACTAATAAATGAATTCAGCAAAGTAGTGGAATAAAATCAGCAAGCATAAATTTAATGCATTTCCATTCATAAGTGATGAATCTTCTGAAAGAGAAATTTGGAAAACTACTCCATTCATAATAGCCTCAAAAAAATTAAAAATAGTTAGGCATCAATCTAACAAAAGAGGTGAAAGACCTGTACAATGAAAACTACAGAACACCAAAGAAAGAAATTAAAGAAAACCTTAGAAGATGGAAAGATCTTTCATGTTCTTGGATAACCAGAATTAATATTGTCAAAATGGTCATACTTCCAAAGGTGCTATACAGATTTAACGTGATTCCAATTAAAATCCCAATGACATTTCTCATAGAAATAGAGAAATTAATCATAAAATTCTTCTGGAAGCATAAAGACCCAGAATAGCCAAAGCAATCCGGGACAGGAAGAGTGATACAGTAAGTATCACAATATCAGATCTCAATCTCTACTATACAGCAATAGTAACAAAAACAGCATGGTATTGTCACCAAAATAGGTAGACCAATGATACATAATAGAAGACACAGAGTCAAGCCCACATAAGTATCAGTTTTCTTATACTAGACAAAGGTGCCTAAAACATACAATGGAGAAAAAGACAAATAGTGCTGGGAAGACTGGAAATCCATATGCACTAAAATGAAATTATACCCCTATTTCTCACCCTGCACAAAACTCAACTGAAAATGTATCAAGGATTTAGGAATTGGATCAGAGACCCTTCACCAATTATAAGGCAAAGTATGCCTGAATCTTCATCATGTTGGCTTAGGATCAGACTCCTTAACAAGACTCCCAGAGTGTAAGAAATCAAATCAAGAATCAATAAATGGAATGGATTCAAACTAAAAAGCTTTATCTCAGCAAAAGAAACAATCAATAATGTGAAAAGAGAGCCTACAGAGTGGGAGAAAATCTTTTCCACACACACTTCAGATAGAGCACTAATCTCCAAAATTTATAAAGAACTTACAAAACTTTACACAAAAATTACAAAGAACCCAGTCAATAAATGGGCTAAGGAACTGGGCAGACACTTCACAAAAGGCGATATATAATAGATCAACAAATACATGAAAAAGTGTTTATCATCTCTAGTAATTAGATAAATGCAAATCAAAACCACCCTAAGATTTCATCTAACTCCAGTTAGAATGGCTCTTATCAAGAACACAAGTAATAAGTGTTGGTGTAGATGTGGGGGAAAAGGAACACTCACACATTGTTGATGGTTTGCACATTGGTACAGCCACTCTGGAAAGCAGTATAGAGATTCCTCTGAAAACTTGGAATGAACCCACCTTTACCCAGCTATCCCACTCCTCAGTTTATACCCAAAAGACTTAAAATCAACATAGTACAGTAAAGCAGCCACATCAATATTTATAGCGGCTCAATTCTCAACAGCTAGATGTGGAACCAACAAGATGCCCTTTAATTGATGAATGAATAAAGAAACTGTGGTATATATACACCATAGAATACTATTCAGCCATAATGAAGAATAAAATTATGGAATTTGCTAGTAAATGGATGAAATTTGGGAGTGTAATGCTAAGAGAAATAAGCCAATCCCAAAAAACTAAAGACTGAATGTTTTCTCTGAGAAGTGGATGATGATACATAATGCGAGTGGCGGTATTGAGAGAAGAATGGAGGCACTTTAGATTGTGTAGTGGGTTGGAGGGGAGTGGGTGGGGGAAGGAAAGACAGTGGACTGAGACAGACATCATTACCCTATGCACATGTATGATTATACATATGTTGTGAATCTACATTGAGTACAACCACAGAAAAGTTGAACCCCATTTGTGTACAATGCATCAAAATGCAGTCTGTAAAAATAAAAAAAAAAAAAACTAATTTAAAAATGATTTAATTTTCCCACAGCTACAATGAGATAGTGAAATATATTGGATAAGAACCACAATCAATGCTGTCAGATGATAGTGGTCCAAATTAATAGTAGTGAATTATTTGTTTCTGGCATGGTATCAAGTGTGCAGTACACAATACCCCACATAAACTTTCTATCTGCCTACTGACCATGCAGTACCCTATCCCTCTTTAAATATGATAAAACCAAGTCTCACGGAAGATTTAAAGAACTAATGTGGGAGCAGCACACCCAATATTGGTATCCACCATGGTTTTTCAGTCTCAGAACTTTCATATTTTAGACCAGATACTGATTTTCTGTGGGGGCTGACATGTGACATGCAGGATATTTGGAAGGATCCCCTATCTCCACTCACTAGATGCACATTGCATCTCTACCCCCACATAGGACAAGCAAAAATCTCTCCAATCTTTAGAACCACTGTTCTACTCCTGCATTACTAAAAATAATAAGTTCTTAACAAGTGTACTACAGTCTCTTGACCTAATATTTTTGACAGTTGGGGACATTAGGTCTTGAGGATTACAGAGAATACAGAAACACACCATCTGTAGGCTATTGTGAAAGTATATGTCTTTACCAGACATATGCTATGTGTAAGGAAAAATAATATATTTGTTTATTATGTGGACTTTTTTGTAGTTGACACTTCCAATATGTTCAGTGGCATATAATTTCTGTTAAATAACCAGAAAGCAGTAGATGAAAAATATTTTTAATGAGTCATGGGTTTGATTGTTGATTCTATTATGATTTTAAAAAAAATTAGTTTGAGATTCAGGATAATGACTGTAATACAAAGCTGCTCTTTCCGGTGCAGCCATTTTCCCCACCTCCCAACCACTTGTCAATCTGTGAACATCCTAGCTAGCTATTGGTTCATCAGTCAGCTTGCAAGTATCCTTCTCCGATATTGGTTCCCTGTTAGCCCAGCGGAATTCAACTGCTTTACTGTAGCTACCCCACCATCTTTTCTCATTCTTCTGTCTCTCCTCCTCACTTTCTCTATCCTCCTGGCTTTCACACTCTCTCTAGTGCGCGCCCTTTCTCTTTCCCTTTCTTTTCCTCTCATTTTCTCTCTTATCCTGCAGGGAGACACTCTGTTTGCTTAATAAATTCCCTTGTGTGATTTCCTGTGTCCGGTGTGGTTTCGTGGGATTTCCTTACAATAGGGACAGCTGAAAGTGAGTAACAGGCGCTCTATTCCCTGCGCTTCATGGTCTCCCCGCCTTCTGGCTGTGAGTGTGGGGTCCGTGGCTGGATTCCAGTCACCTCCCAGCCGTGTTCGGCCTCTGTGCAGCTGCACTGTAGGCCCCTAGGTGCGCGCACACGTGGCCCAGGCTCTGCGAGATGTGCGTTGGACTTGAAGCACCCCTGGCATCTCCAAACTCTCCGAAATCCTGTGGGATGGAGGAAAAGGAGCAAAGTAGTTACTGAACATTGGCAAGAAAGTCTTTGAGGGTAAAACCAAAGAAGTCTATGAATTGGTAGATAGTCCAGGAAAAATCCTCCTGCAGTCCAAGGACCAGATTACAGCAGGAAATGCAGCCAGAAAGAATCATCTGGAAGGAAAAGTTGCAATCTCCAATAAAATTACCAGTTGTATTTTTCAGGTGTTACAAGGAGCAGGTATCAAAACTGCTTTCATGAGAAAATATGGAGAAACAGATTTCATTGCGCCCCAGTGTGAAATGATTCCAATTGAATGGGTTTGTAGAAGAATAGCAACTGGTTCTTTTCTCAAAAGAAATCCTGGTGTCAAGGAAGGATACAAGTTTTACCCACCAAAAGTGGCAATGTTTTTCAAGGATGATGCCAATAATGATCCACAAGGGTCTGAGGAACAGCTAATTGCTGCAAAACTTTGCTTTGCTGGCATTGTTATAGGCCAAACTGAAGTGGATATCATGAGTCATGCTACACAAGCTATTTTTGAAATATTGGAGAAATCCTGGTTGCCTCAGAACTGTACACTGGTTGATATGAAGATTGAATTTGGTGTTGATGTAACCACCAAAGAAATTGTTCTTGCTGATGTTACTGATAATGATTCCTGGAGACTCTGGCCATCAGGGGATCGAAGCCAGCAGAAAGACAAACAGTCTTATCATGACCTCAAAAAAGTAACTCCTGAAGGACTCCAGATGGTAAAAAAAAACTTTGAGTGGGTTGCAGGAAGAGTAGAGTTGCTTCTGAAGTCAGAAAGTCAGTGCAGGATAGTGGTACTGATGGGTTCAACTCCTGATCTTGGCCACTGTGAAAAAATCAAGAAGGCTTGTGGAAATTATGGAATTCCCTGTAAACTTTGGGTAACATCTGCCCATAAAGGACCAGATGAAACTCTGAGTATTAAAACTGAGTATGAAGGGGATGGCATTCCTACTGTATTTGTGGCAGTGGCAGGTAGAAGCAACGATTTGGGCCCAGTCATGTCTGGTAACACTACATATTCAGTTATCAGCTGTCCTCCCCTCACACCAGACTGGGGAGCTCAGGATGTGTGGTCTGCACTTTGATTACCCAGTGGTCTCAGTTGCTCCACCATACTTTCTCCAGAAGGATCAGCTCAGTTTGCAGCTCAGATATTTGGATTAAACAACAATTTGATATGGGCCAAACTGCGGGCAAGCACATTGAGCACATGGATTTTCTTGAAGCAGGCTGACAGGAAAATCAGAGAATGCGGTTTATAAGAAAGAATTTGTCATTTCATTTGTTTGTTTGTTTGTTTGTTTGTTTGTTTTTTAGCAGAAAAAGTACAAATTTCTTGTTTAGCTGCAGGAAAAAAAAAAGCAAGATGAAAAGATGATTTTTAAATCAGAAAACAAATAAAATTTATTAGTGAAAAAACACTTCTCTAAGATTGAATTAAAAGATCAGCCGTTCATATTAATATTCCTTTGAAATTAGTGAAGAAATGTTTTCAAATTAATCTCTTACGATGTGGTCACTGTTAGGTAGAAATATATTTAATAAATGCTAAATAAAATCCTGTTACAAAGCTCAAAAAAAATTTAGTTTGAGTCTCAATTTCCTCAGGTGTAAAGTGTGAACAATGATATCAAGTTGGTAAAGATGAAATAAAGAATATGAAAAGTTAGCCACCAAGCCTGGAATCCCAACAACTCAGGAGGCTGAGGCAGGAGAATCATAAGTTTGAAGCCAGCCTCAACAACATAGTGAGGTACTAAACAAATTAGTGAGACACTGTCTCACAATAAAATAAAATAAAATTAATTAAAATAAAATAAAATAAAGACTGGTAATGGAACTTAAGAGGTTAAGCACTTCTGGATTCAATTCCCAAAATGAAAGAAAGAAAGAAAGAGAGAGAGAGAGAGAGAAAGAAAGAAAGAAAGAAAGAAAGAAAGAAAGAAAGAAAGAGAGAGAGAGAGAGAGAGAGAGAGAGAGAGAGAAAGAAAGAAAGAAAGAAAGAAAGAAAGAAAGAAAGAAAGAGAGAGAGAGAGAGAAAGAGAGAAAGAGAGGAAGGAAGGAAGAAAACAATGTATTTAAAGTTTCTGAGAAATAAATACTCAAATATTTGTTGTCATTACTGGAAGTTGATAAAAAAATCTAAATATTTAGCACAGAGAGGTAAGGCACAATATTTATTCTGGTTATAGTGCTTAATTATTATAGAACGATTTTTAATCAGAGTATTGAAAGCATAGATAATGAATTATTGATGATTGGTGTAGGGATTCCCATCATTCTTTTCACATTTTTTCCTCAATTTCTATGAAGACAAATAAGTACTGTAAACAAAATTTTTCCATACAACCAAACCTTAAGAATTATTGTGAAATATGGTGGAGCAATGTATAATTAAGATAATATATTAGAATATTCTGTAAGAGAATTCTGTTTTCTTAATATAATACACCATATTTGTTCCTAAATTTATCAGTAAACTTACTTGTTATATTTTTATCCTGGAAATTTGCATTATTTTTGTATTGATTTTAATTACTATGCTTTTTCAGTTGAAATCCAAACTGCAATAGTTCATAGCACTACAACTGCCAATAAAAAGTTTGGCAACAACAAACTTTCAAACTTGCTATTACTTTATAAGTCTGAATTGTTTTAAGAACAAAGAATCATCATGAGATCATTAATTTAGGGTCACAAAAAAGTCATGCTATGTAACCAAGTCACTATCTGCTTGGAAATGAATCTCAGGGGTTACGTATATAAATTTATGCATCTCAGTGGTGATGTATATATGCAAGCGTGTGTCTATCTGTCTATGTATTACCTATCTATCTTTCAATTAATCTTCTGGCTAAGTAGACTGCTCGGTAACTTGATTTCTTCCATCTGTATCTTTTCTAAATAGCTAGATGTGGATAACTGATCTTTAAACTATACCTTCTCAATATTTTTGATTATACATAGATTTTGCAGGTTTTCCTTTACAGAGTCATTAAAAAATTGTAGAAAGTAAGCATGAGCAGATGATATTGAAATAACTTTCTAGCAGACATTAACTTCAAATACACCCTTTGTTGTAATAAATCTATTAATGTTAAATTGCTTAAATAAAGCTAACTTGAAAGCTTATCTTGTTTTAAAATGGGGGTCCATTTTCCTTGCTTCAGACACTAGTGACCCTCTATATTAAAACATCATGCCAGTGTAAATAAATCTTCAGTTGAAAGGCTGTATTGGTTCATCATTTTAGACTGAGTGACCTGAGTAAGATTTTCTCATCCAGTTCTGTAAAGATGATGTAGTCTCAAAACTTCAAGTACCCTAGCTCCCAAGATGTGAGTATTCCCATGGTCTCATAATTGACTCCTCCTGCATACTTTTTAAAGACCCCTTCTATAAATTGAACTATTGCTCTTCTGCCTTACCTTTTCAGAATCCCCAGTCCATATTGTCACACAAGGGAAGGGTTACATTTCAAACATTTATTTAAAATGAGTGATCAATACATCTGTTGTCTTCCCATGTAAGTGACAGAAATGTGGCTTATAACAGCATCCAAGAGTGCAGATTGTTTTTAAAATATATCATAAAAGTGTAGGCAGGATAAATGACACAAATCACTACATCCTATCAGAATCTAAAAATCCTCAAGGAGGTTGAAGACTTTAAGATCCTATTCCTTGACTGTAAGGTATATCAAAGACTGTCCTTTAAGAGCACAAATCTGTCAATTAAATCAGGAACATAGTGCAAATGAAATTACAAATTAATGTAATGTTCAAGGACAGAGTCTATGCAGAAATATTAAATTAGTCAGAAGAATTTTATTTATCCAAACCCTGTGGAGGTGAGAGAATGCCTTTCCAGACTGATGCCATCATGTTCTTTTCCTGCCAAGAATAATCCTGTGGTGGAAATGTGTGCATCAAGTTGTCAGAGCCTGAAATTATAAATTTGAATTGCATTGCTAATAGAAATTTTTAAACTCTGTTTCACCAAAAATTCTCATGAGAGTTTGGATTTCCATGTAGTTTATTAGCAAATGCAATTAAGTCTGAAAAATTAACTTCTTTATTTTATTTTTAGTTTGTGTATAGCTGTTTTGTTAGCTTAATCAGTAAACCTGATGAGCAACTCCTTGATATCTGTGAGTACCTAGTTTGGTAGTTCTTTGTGTAGAACATTTTTATTTGAACACTTGTATCAGATATTACATGTATTTTTATAGCATGAAATTTTGTAAACATTTCCCCTAGTGAATTAAATAATTTAGAGATTTTTTCCAAAGTGGAGGAAATTTCTGAAAACTTTGAGTCCAATCTCAGAACTGTTTCAGCATAGGGATTTGTCTTGAATATTCCCAGGAATCTAAAAAGTTAATTGTGGTTTGCAAGGAAATCTAAATCTAAAATAAATAAATAAATAAATCATTGAACATGCAAATCTGTTCTCTCTTGCTTATAAAGAATAGCAAATATTAGGGTCAATAAACAGTTTATGGAAATTCGTGTTTAATATATAATAAATGAAACTGGGAGCAATGGATAAAAATATGTGCTCCAAATATATACCCTGTCTGTTGGAGACTCTTTAGATCCAAAACTACAAATAGGTTAAAAGTGAAAGGATGTTAATTTACTGGATATGACACTAAAGGCACAGGAAGCAAAAGAAAAATGTAGTTAAATTGGACCTCATGAAAATTAAAAATTAGTACATCAGAAGACAATGAACAGAGTAAAAGCCTACCCACAGAACAGGAAAATCTATTGGCACATTATATCTGAAGAGGGGCTAGTTTCCAGACAGAAAACCTACAACTCAACAAGAAAACAGTCCATTTTTTTTTTTTCCAGTAATGAAGTTGGAACCCAGGGGCACTCTTCTGATCAATTATATCCCCATTGCCATCTTTTTAAAAAAATTTTTTATTTAGCTTTTAATTTTTTACAGACTGCATTTTGATTCATTGTACACAAATGGGGTACATCATTTAGTTTCTATGGTTGTGCACAATGTAGATTCATACCATTTGTGTAATCATACATGTACATGGGGTAATGATGTCTGTCTCACATTTTAAGACAGGTTATGGTAAGTTGCTGAGGCTGACCTCAAGCTTGTGATTCTTTTGTCTCAGTCTCCTAAATTGGTGAAATTATATGTGTGCTCTGCTGCCACCATGTCTGGCACCAATTTTTACATAGGCCTTTGAATAAAAGTTTCTTTACAAATGGCCAATAAGTAAATGAAAAGATGCCCATTTAAGTCCTCTTTAGGGAAATGAATCAAGAACACAATGAGTTATCATTAAGATGGTAACTTCAAAAAATCAGAGTTAGGAAAGATGAAAGGAAATCAGAACACTAGTGCACTGTAAATGTAAAATAATGCATCCAACATGGATAAAAGCATAATAAACTAAAAATATAATTACTATATGATATAATATTTCTAATTCTGTGTATATGTCCAAACATATTGAAGACAAGTTGTTAAACTGATATTTGTATACACACATTCATAGTAGCATTATTCACAATAGCCTCCTGTGGAAGCATCCCAAGTGTTCATTGACAGATGAATGGATAAATGATATAGATGCTTAGTAAATTATTATTCAGTTTTAAAAAGGAAATATATAATTCAACATGGATGAACTTCAAGAATATGATACTAAGTAAAATAGAACAGTCACAAAATTATAGATATGATTTCACTTATGTAAGATGCCTAGAGTGGTTAAAGTCATAAGGACAAAATGTTAAATGGGTGATTGTCAAGTGCTACAGGAAGGTAGGAAATGAGGAGGTGTTGTTTGATTAGAGCAGATTTTTAATTTTAAAAGCTAACATACATTTTGGAGATTGATGGTGTTGGTTGCTCAACCATGAGTGTACTTAATACTACTTATCTGTACACTTAAAAATAGTTAAGATGACAAGGCCTTTTTTTAATCTATCTTTCTAAAAATAAACTTTATTTTTTATGGAACAGAAATTCATGCATTATCTAGAGAAATCACCTAAAAAGAAATCATCTGAAAGGAATAATTAATTATAATTTTATTTAGAAGAAAATTTAATAAAATTAACATATCATACATCTCTTTCAACAAAAATATCATTGCCAAATATATTATAATAACATTTTGATCAAATATCACAGTAGAATGTAAAATGATTAAACCAGAAAGAGAAAACTTGACTGTGATTTTCCCTAATTTCTAATTTAATAACAACAAAAATAGCAAAAAGTACATCTAGTATTAGGTCAAAGATCATTTTCCTCACATATTTCCTACCTCTTCTCCAAGAGATAAATAACTCAACTTACTTTTGACTTTACTTTTTTGTATAAATGAGAATTAATTTAGCACCTATATCATTAGATTTTTGAGAGGTTAACAAAAAACATAATGGACTTTCTTAAACAGAAAAAAGAAAAGGAAAGACAGCTTTGAACACAGTAACTGTTCCATGAACTCAGTTAATATTAAAATAAAATTGAATCCATATGGTACTTTTTAAGTGACAATTGAAGATGCCATTAAAAGCTTACCAACAAAGAGAAGCCCAGGACCAGATAGATTCTCAGTCAAGTTCTACCAGAACTTCAAAGAAGAATTTACACCAATACTCCTCAAATTATTCTATGATAGAAAAGGAGGGATCACTTCCAAACTCATTCTCCGAAGCTAGTATGACTCTTATACCAAAACTCTACAGATACATCAAGGAAAGAAAATTTCAGACCAATATCCCTGATAAACATAAATGCTAAAATTCTGGTAAATCACATACAAAAACATATTTGAAAGATAGTGCACCGTGCTCAATTTGGGTTCACCCCAGGTATGCAAGGTTGGTTCAACACATGGAAATTAGTAAACATAATTAATTGCATCAGTATACTTAAAGACAAGAATCACTTGATTATCTCAATAGATGCAGAAAAAACATTTGACAAATTACACCATCAATTCATTTTCAAAACACAGAAAAATTAAGGATAGTAGGAACATACCTCAGCATTGTAAAAGTGATATATCTTAAATCCAGGGCCAACATCATTCTTAGTGGAGAAAAATTGAACCCATTATCTCTAAAAACAAGGATGGTCCCTTTCACCACTTCCATTCAGCATACTCTTTGAAACTTTAGCCAGAGCAATTAGGCAAGTGAAAGAAATTGAAGGGATATGAAGAGGAAAAGAAGAGATGAAATGATCCCTATTTGCCCACTTCATAATTCTATATTTAGAAGACCCCCCAAAAAAAACTCTACTAGAAAACTTCCACAACTAAATGAATTCAGAAAGGTAGCATCTGAATTCAATTAACCTGAAAAAGATGTTTAATAATAATTTCTGCATTTTATTTTGAAACAGGTATATAATAACACCCATAAATCATTTGCAATTCTATTCACCAATGATGAATCAACTGTAAGAGAAATAAAACTATCCCATTCACAATAACCTAAAAAATAAAATAAAATACTTGGGAATCAATCTAACAAAAGAGGTGAAAGACCTCTACAATGAAAACTACAGAACACTAAAGAAAGAAATTGAAGAAGACCTGAGAAGTTGGCAAGATCTCTGTTCTTGGTTAGGCAGAATTAAATGTCAGTTCTAAGTAATTCATTTGAACTCTTTTATTCCTAAGAACAAGTATATGTTGCACATAATTCATCATTCCCTGGTTCACCTCTGAGGAAAATGAGGCAGGTATATTAAGTAATGTCAAATTGAAAATCTCAAAGTGTGAGCCACATCATTATCATAACTATGTTAATGCATAAATCAACACCTGTAACGCAATGTTATATGCATGACATTTAGGGAAATAAAGAGTAATTTCACATAATAGAAAAACATACGCACGAACTAGCTACAGTTTTTTGGGGGGAGGGATGTGCCAGGGATTGAACTCAGGACACTCAACCACTGAGCCACAACACAGTCCTAGTTTGCATTTTTATTTAGAGACAGGGTCTCACTAGTTGCTAGCACCTCACTTTTGCTGAGCTGCTGGGATTACAGGCATGCACAATCTTGCCAAGGTATAATTTTTTACTTAAAAATTTGTTGGAAAATAAAGAATGTTTGAAAATAGAAAAAAATATTTCCTTCTGAATAATAGCTAATATTTTATTTTATGTGCATCCCATTTATGATATATACGTTCATGAATTTATCATCATAATGCCCATTTATATTATAGTTCCTTTTTTAAGTTACTATATCATTTGCATTTTTCTCAAAAGTGCTGCATGTTTTTTTTCTAATTACCATTCCTTAAGAGGCACATAGTTTTTCCTGAGAATAATCTATCATAATTTCTAATTTAATTCCCCATTCTTTTACACAGACATTTTAATGGATTCCCTTAGTAATACATTATAAGTAAAGTTTGTGTCTGTGCATATAGTCCTCCAAATTTTTATTCACATTCTAAAGTAATAATGCCATGTCAAGATATATGAGCTATTCTTTGGCATGTAATATAGCCTGATGCTGACTTTTATCCTAAAATCTGTTCCAGTTTTCACAACTAATGATTTCTCTATCTTCATCAACAAGTGTAAATTTTGTTTGTTTGTTTAAGATTATTGACAGGAATACTATAACAAAAGACTACTATAAAAAGGAGGAGAGTGATCATAGTTTAAAGACGATGTTAAAAATCAAAAAATTGAAGCAATTGGTAGATGAGATGATATAAATAAGCATTTTGAATAAAATAATTTAGATTCACATTTCTTAAGCATTGTCTACATGTTAGATATATGTCATGTTCTAAATTCCAAATGCTTTACATGAATTATTAATCCACATGGTAACCTTAGGAAGTATATACATCATTATAAAGCATCTTGAAAATGAAAACCAGGAAACAGAAATGATAACTAATTGGTAAAGAACTTTTTAATACTAGATTTTGGATTTAAAAAGTTATTAAATGAGATACCAAATGGAATAGTTTTCTGACATCAGTCCAAGTAATTTTTTCATTATACCACCATAACATTTCCCCCCCCCAACCTAGAATGTCATTGTAATCTATGTGGAAATGTTCTTCAAATTAAAACACAATGATGATTTCTTAATGTTTATTTAATTGTCCTCTAATAAAAAGATAATGCATATTAATAGAGATTTCCCATTTGATTTTTGCATTTATCTAGTGGAATAATTATTATAAATGTAATTTCAACTACCATTTTCTAAATTCGGATTTGATTTTTTTTGTCATTTTCTCCATAAATGTTCAGAGAAATGGTTCTCTGCATATTTGAGAAGCAAATAATACTGATTTTTGCCTCTTGAATGTTTTAGTTAAGTCTTCCCCAAATACCATTTTTGTAATTGTATTTTCTTTGTAAATTCATTAAGTCTATATTGAATATTTTTGAGTAAGGATCTATACAGGTTTTGTGACAAAAGTATCATGCTATGCTTTTATTTTAATTAGGGAGGTTAGAATGATGTCAATCGCTGTTCTAATGGAAGAAAAACGTTGGACTTTTTGAATGCAGCTGAAGTAATCTGTGTTATTCACCATTTTTCTTCTTATCTTCCTGTACTTCCATCTTCCTTTTATATAAACTTTTTCATGATATATAGTTTTTCATTAAATTATTTCAATAGAATTTTTTAGTTAATAACTTCTATCAATACTTCCTCAACTACTTGAATAAAAAAGTTTGTGTCTAAGCTCTTATAATTTCATTAAAAAATCATATAAGAATTATTTCTGAAAATTAGTAAAAAATATGATTTTTTCTTTTTATAACAGTTTGAAATTTTTAATAAGATAAATTGGATTTTATTTTTCTGATAACTTGCAGTAATTAATACAGAAACTTTAAAAAAGTAAAGTACTCTGTAAATGCCTATTAATTGTCAGTATATTACACTTTATTTCTTACTTAGGAATATTTAGGTTTCCTTAAATTTCAAATGTTAGATATAAACAGAATTAAGTAAAAAATACCATATTATTTTATGAAATCAAAATGAAAAGCAAGTTTTGTTGAAAGATTGAACATTTGCATATATATGTATAGGTACTGTGTTACTCATCTTTTCATTGCTGTAATCAAATATCTGAGGACAGCAACAGAGAGGAGGGAAAGTTTATTTTGTAATTGCAAAATGATGACTTTTTTGAATTTTTATTGATTGTTGAATACCTAGTCCATGGCTGGCCAACCCCATTTCTCTGTGCCCAAGGGAGGCAGATTATCACTGTGGAAGTTCAAGGTGAAGAAAGCTGAACCACTCATTGCAGCCAGAAAACAAATAGCAAGCAATAGGAAGGGGCCAGGGTACAAGATCACACCCACAGTGACCTACTTCCTCCAGCCATGCACATCCTGCCTACAATTACCACCCAGTAGTGCATTCACATTAGTAATCCCTCAAATGAATTAATTCAGTGATGAGGTGACAGCTCTCGTAATCCAATCACTTCACCTCTAACACTGACTGGCACATGACCTAATGTAAGTTTTTCAGAGGGCATTACTAGAGCTAAGCATAACATACAGGTGTAGAGGTTATATTTTTTTCTCACATACATATATATGATATATATATGCATATATATAAGTATATATACACATTTCTTTAGAGAGAGATTATTTTAGACTTCTAGAGAAGTTTAAAAGTTTATCTTTTGAGTCTTCATGCTAGAAGACAATTTACAGTTTTTAAAGTTTATGAATCTCTGCTTAGTTTATACACAATGCCAATTTAAGTCTGATTTCTTAAATGTACATAATCTGAAAATACCGTCTTTCTTTTATTATGATGTTATCCTATCTTTCCCAGTGCAGCATATAATTGACTAAATTACCATGTGATCTTTGAAATTTCATTTAAAGAATGCTTGGCTTCAGCCTTATGATATAAGCTGCCCTGGAGAATAATTCTAACAATTGTGATTCTCTTTAGTGTCCCCACTTCAAGACATTGTCAGTGAGTTGTCCTAAAGGGCAACTTCATTTATTGCAAAGACCTTAGTAATCCATGAAATGGTAAAGAGAATTAGGTTCATTCTTGAGAATAAATGTACATAAGTTTTGTGAAAAATAGTGGTATGCTATGCTTTTAATTTTAATTTTATTGTGGCATTAGAATGATATTCATAGCTGTTGTAATGGAAGAAAATACTGGTTTATTGAATTTTTGCTGATTGTTGAATACTTGTTCTTAGTGTTTGAACTTTCTTTGAGTTCACTATTTTTCCTCCTTTTCAAGTTGATTACTTGACTTGAAATGAGAGACACTTTGTCTGTCTGTAATAGCACTTTAGGTCCTCATGAACAATGTCATATGATCACAATTTTTGGTCTACAATGTAACCTGAAAATTTCATCTCCTTTTTTTTCTCCTGTGTATGAAAGGCTCTGATTGATACGAATGCTGTGATTGTAAATAAGCAGCTTTACTGAGTCCCAGAGAGTAGGTCACTTTCTTCAACTGATTTACATAATTGGATGTATTTCTTATGGTAATGGCATTTACAAGTGGCAAAAATTGTGAATTCTTTCTGAATACATTATATTTAGTGTAAGATTTGATGATAATGCAGTGTATATAGTGTTTTATGGTTTAAAATAAATATACTGAGATGTCATAGTATATGAAAAATGTTTACTATTCACTAGTTTAAGGATACATAGTCTCTTCTGAAATATATATACATATACACACATATACGAATGTATATATATTTGCATTTACATTTGTAATGCAAAAAAAGTTTGCTTTCTTCCACTTGCTTTTATTTACCTAAAGACTTGAATTAAAATGCTCCAAAAGAGCTTCCTCTTCTGAACTTGAATGTGAAATTCTAAACTGTATTGTGTGCTCAACTTCATATGTATTAATGTAATTATAATCATAACCTTCAACAGTGTGATTGTGTTACTACAACAATATAGAGGAACATGATGATAAATACACAAAAAAAGGAAACATTTTAAGATTCAAACTATTTTGTTTAATTCATCTCTAAAGAATAGAGATGAATATATGAGAATGTATATCTTTACATATTTAATTGCACACATATTCATATGCATACATGCATTTATGTTCAAATAAAATATATACAATATAATATACTCAAACACGAGTTTACTTTTTAATTGTCTTATGTATTTGTATGCATAAATTGTTGTCAGACTGAGAAAGAATGCTGTTTCCAAATAACTTTGTTGTGGGGGGATTTTGCTTGGATCAAACAGAACAAAGCATTTTAATCATAGACATCTAATTCTGGATAGAAGCATGTATCCCCAGGAGAAGCACATAAAATTCTAATTAACCTGTGAAGTATGTGAATTCTATTTCTAATAGTAATGTAACATCCAATATCCACTTTAGCATTAACCACTGACTTAAAGGAACATACACTGACTTTTGATTGAATGCTATATTACCTGGAACAGGCCCTGGAAATTAGATCTCTGCAAACAGAACAGTTGACAATAAAGATTATATAGGGCTCTAACAGTAATAATGAGTGAGTGCTTAACCTCACTGAAGAAATTTTATAACATCCTTCTTTAATGAATCTACTGAATTTCTACTCTTTTGTAGACAATATGTTTTTAACACATATCTACAGTAGATACAATGGTCAAGTAATAGATGCCAATGTTTCTTTATTCTTTAATTTATTGATAAGTGTCTCACTCTGTATTTTCTCCATGTTTAAGTTTAATCCTTGAGGAATATTTACTATGAGTCAAGCATCAAGTATCAGGAGCTCAGATAAGCTTGAGGAGAAAGAACTGAACTGCCAAATGTCAAAATTGCCCATTAAATCAACATGCTAAAATTGAAAGAGTAGAAGACTTTAATCTATCTCTTACTGAGATGGTAGAAGCAAGAGATAAAATCTGAATAAAAGGTGAATCCTCTGGTTTTGTTTCCCCCATATCAAGGACCAGATGGAACAATGTTGACCTGAAGGTCATCTCATTGCTAAAGAAAGCCAGGACAAAGTCTTTGGCATTTTTATGAGCCCTGGAGATTCAGGGGAGATGGCAATAGGGGACAACTAGGAGTGGTAAAATATTGTGTATCAGGGCAGAGTAGGGAAAAGTGCCTTTAAAGTTTTCCCTGCCTCCCTCAATAAGACAACTGTAGAGAGGTGCCTAAAGAGATTCTAGACCCAAAGTCTCAGAGAAAAAGTCTTGTGAAGAAGCCTTTGTTGATCTGGGAGAGAGATACAAACGTGTATATTTTCAAGTCTGACCATGGAGTCCTGAGTCCTTCCTTGACTGCAGCTCCTCATGGAGACTGCCAGGCACTGACTGAGCACCAAGCCTGGTGTGGGAGGGCAGAGTCCCCTGTGATGTCTGCTGAGAAGAGCCTTCATAGTTTCCTGTGGCCAATCGTGAAACGTCAGAGAGAGGGTTTTAATCAAGAGCTGAACTCCTTATTATGTTAGAGTTGCATGTTATAGTCTTTTTAATATTCACAATAGGCCAAGGCAATTACTTAGGCTTTATTGATAAAGAAACTAGGGGATACATTCTGTTAAACAATTTGCCAAAATTAAAAAATAGTTAAAAAACAAGAGCTAATACGAATCTAAAACCCCTATTGTTATATTATTTACAACAATTGATGTAGCTTTAAGTAACACCACTATAAAAGGAATCACTTTCTCACTCTCCTCTCTACATAATTTTTATTTCCTTGGTTGAGTCTAAAGGAACTTCTGCCAAGGAACTTTTGCCACATTTTATACATCTTATTTCTTTTCTCTTTTGAAATGAATTCAGACCAATAGAAATTCTCTTTTCTAAACCTTCATTTCATATTTGCTCTTTTTGGGGTAACCTGAACAATTAGAGTTCTTCCATGAAAATCTTTTCCCTAGTTCTTCTGAGCTTCCTTATCCACAACCCTTGCTTTCAGACTTTTCAGGTTTGTCTTTTAGATTCAGACAACAAAGTTATTAGTGTGCATTTGCTTCCTGCAATCCCAATAAAGGATGAGCAATTTGATTTATGCATTTATCCAAATTTTATTTACTCTGTACATTACATTTGATTTTCTGTCTTCTTTTTTTTATTTTTGAGATTTAGTTTTTATTATTTTGTTTACACCTTATAATTATATTTTAGAAGTAATTCCTATATTTACCTAAACTGTCTTACAATATATATTTCTTCAAATTTTTACAGACAGCACTTTGATTCATTGTACACAAATGGGATACAACTTTTCATTTCTATGGTTGTACATGATGTAGATCCACACCATTTGTTCTTGGTGTCTTTTTAATTAAAGGGTTAATAACTGGGGGGAGAAAGATGTGACTACATATGTGCTGCTTCAGTGTCAGTGTACCTTTGTGGAGAGATATGAACAGAACATACAAAAAACAAAACTCTTCTCCAATGAAAGAATTTAATCCCCTAATCATCTATGTGGAGAGTACAGGTGGAACAATACATATTAGAGGATATTAAAATACCAGAAACTATGGCAATTCTGTGTGTGAGGTCATAGTGTATTGAGATGTTAGGCATGAGAAACTCAAGGATTGCCTACAAGTCTTCCTCTTTCAGTTTTTTAGAAAATAAAACAGTGCCACAAGATGGGTTATATCTGATTATCTGAACCTTTTCTTTTGTTTTGTGTTTTTTTTCCCCCCTAAAGCTCAGAAATACTTTGAAAAATACACAAGGGAATAAACAATGCTACAATATTTGATATTCCTGAATAATTTCCACTTTACTCTAAGACAATTAATATTTTTAAGATATGTACTTAACACTCATTTCCTACACTTTGAAGCTACCCTTAACCCCTATTCCAAATCTGAGATCTTGAAATGAGTGTTCCATTTGGGGCAATATTCTGGACAATCTTCTGGACAATCTTCTCCAAATTTGTCTTCTAACTGTATTATTAACATACCATGTCTGTTTTGGCTTCAAAGTGAGGCTTTTTGAGAAAAGAAATGCAAAATAAGTATTTGCTGAAATAAATCTTCTGCAAATACACATAAAAAGAAACCTAAGAGTTATTCTAAGAAAGAGCAGCTTCCTTTTAATATCAATTTTCCTGCAAAACTTTTCAAAATAGTTTAAAGAATGCCTAATAGTTTTACACATATTTACAGAAATTTATTAATTTACAAATTACAGCAACTGTGTATATTAACTTATAACATGAGAATGAGTAAATTCCTTCTAGGTTAAGATGCTGATGACAGATGGCAAGGTTTGTTTAATGAAGAAGCTCAAAGAGTGGGAAACACATAGATAAGTTTATCTAAAGTTTCAACCAAGTAAACGTTGTTGTGATGTTGAAACCACCTGAACAAATCCAAAAAAAGAAAATTATTAGGGGACAATTTCGGTTACTTGTAAATTTTTTGCATAACAAGTTTAAAAATACCTTGCTACACACACCCTGTATCTTTCCAGAAGTAGTCTCTCACCTTGGAAATTTCATATAACAGGTTTATAATACTGGAACAACATGATTTCCACTTTGCTAAGAGAAAATGAAGTTACAATGTGGTGAGCCACAGTAAGTTGTCACATTTGGTAGACGTAGTGTCATAACTTCTGGCTGTCATTAGCTGATAAAACCTGGCATAAAAATAGGTGATGGCAGGGAAGGTAGCAAAGGTATTATGTGCTATTGATGCTTAAAGTTTTTACTAGTTTTGATTTCTCATTTCCTCTATGTACAGGTAAATTAGAAAAAAAATATAAGCTGAAAATTATGATACTTTCCTTGCCTTTAAGCTGAAAATAATTAAGAAGTAAATCAGAACAACGCAAATTAATTTCATGCATTCATTCTCCTAATGAAGATGTATTGGGCATCAATGAAATGAGAAGCATGCTGGGACTTGTAGTACAAGGAAATAGGACATATATATAGTGAGCTGTTACTTATGGAATGGGTATGAATGAAGTAAATAAAATACGAAGGAGGGAAGCATGACTCAAAGATAAGAACATGATGGACAGTGCCCTGAGGGAAGCTCATATTTGAGCAGAGACTTAAACAGCATGTAACCCCAAACTACATACAGTGAGATTTGCTGTAAGGCCTAAGAAAAGAAATTAAATATAAGTCCTCCAAAAGGAATAGGTTTTAGGAAAGCTTCATCTTTTCAAAGTAGTAGGTGATGAGTCTACAGAAAGAGGGCTCTATTTCAGGTTTAAAAGAATTATACTTTATAAGAGAGATGGTGGGTGATTAGAAAACTAATCTTAAAGTGTGAACAGGTAAGTACCAAAAGCACACCATGCTCTTCAGAGGATGATTGGACATTGCACGGCACAGAAAATCTGGGATGTTTCTAAAGTCATTAAGTGCTTGCCAGATAATATATCAAAGTACCCAACAATGTTAATGTTAGAAACGTCTCTAAATTTATTTTCAGATAAGTTATTTTCAGTTTTTAATAATATTTAACCTGTTATTCAAGATTTCTAACTGCCTATAAAAATTAGAGTAGGCATAATTGTTTGTCAAACCAGAATCAAAGAAGTACTTGTGTGTGAAATATAATCACCTTACAACAAACAATAGTGAATAGTATAGTTTCATTTTTCACAAACTTTCAATTAAGAATTAAAATTTTATTCATGATTATTGCATTTATTATGATGAACAGAGGTGCATTTTATTCATTGAAATATGTAAATTATTGTTATTAGAGCTAGCTTTATTACCTCATTTACCAGTTCAAACATCTTTATGAGTTATGCTATTTTTATTTTTCTTTAGCAGATAGAATTTATGCCTATAAAATTATTTTTTCTACATACAGATGGATATATTAATAAAATAATATAAAATATCTGAAAACAAAAACTGTGTCACCTATAGTTAGCAACCCTGGTACTTAATTACATTGGAAATTAATCATGTCTAAGAAGTAGCAGGAACTGACTTTGTTGGAAAAGAGAAAGAAGAAAGAACTGTGTGAAAATATTTTTCCCTTTGCTTCTCTCAGAACCTAGAAATTCTCCATTAGAGATGACCTTTAAGACTCAACAATCTCAAATGTGTTTTTGTTTTTGTTTTTGTTTTTTAAATCCCACATGCAGTATGTTTTTCTAACAATTGTGTAGGAAAAAAAAAAAAAAAGTGTTAGGCACATTCTCATTGCTGAGAAATCTCCTGAATGGGTAAACTTGACCAGGACATGCTTTAATAGAGAACTTCTCCTCTAATAAAATCTAGAAGTGAACATGGCAAGCACATGAGCCTACTTCCCCTGTTGTCCAGAGGTTTCCAGAAGGAGCTACCAGGTAAACAAAATTGTTCAACATATTTATTGCACAAAGACTTTATTTCTCTCCCTTTCTCTTATCAAGCACAAGTAAGACAATCTTGATTTACTTACATTAACATTACTAATTCTGTTTATAAATCTAAATATTTAAAAAGTTACCATGACATAATTATATAATTTTACTGTGTTCTCAAATGTTTGGTGCTGAATTTTAACATTATCTTTAGTATTAATATGAATTTCATTTCTCTATTGAGGGATAAAGTGACAAACATGACCTTTATTCCTAAATGCAATGAGAATACTTTTTTAAAAAATAATAAATGCAGTTACCATTTCTCATTGAAAATTACTCTAAACAAACAAATAGAATTGTCAATAAAGTGGGGATGGGTATGAATCAAGAGATTAAGAAATATGATGTATGACTGTTATTACTATGACTATAGTTATTTTATTATACGTTATTGCAAAAATAAAATAGCTTTAGATTAAGTCTATCAAACTATCTACTTTTATTTATTTAATTTTGCATATAATAGTTTCTCTATAATGATCCTCTCCCCAAATACATATATCTGTTATTTGTTGAGGATTCCAAAAAAAGTCAAATTTATTGCTAAACACAAATGCCACTCCATTCAAAGAAAAGAAAATTAGTCAAGCACAGAAAGACAAACATCACATGCTTTCATGTGGAATCTAAAAAAAATTATTTCATGAAAATTGAAAATATGATATTGGTTACCACCTATCTTTATTTTGTATGTGAGATATTTTCATTTTAATATGCCTTGGTGTGGATCTGTTGTAATTTTGTGCATTTGGTGTTCTGTAAGCCTCTTGTATTTGGTCTTTCACTTCATTCTTCAGGTTTGGGAAATTTTCTTGTATTATTTCATTGAACAGGTTGTTCATTCCTTTGGTTTGTATCACTGTGCCTTCCTCAATCCCAATAATTCTTAAATTTGGTCTTTTCATGATATCCCATAATTCTTGGATTTTCCATTCTTGATTTCTTACCATATTCTCAGTTTGGTGAACTTTATTTTCAAGATTAAATATTTTGTCTTCATTGAAAATACCTCACATACAAAATAAAGATAGGATTTTAAAGGCTGCAAGAGAAAAACGTCAGATTACATATAAGGAGAAACCAATTTGCTATCAGCAGATTTCTCAGCCCAGACTCTTAAGTTAGAAGGGACAGAACAATATATATTAAACTCTGAAAGAACATGGATGCCAACCAAGAGTCTTATACCCAGCAAAACTAACTTTCAGATTTTATGACGAAATAAATCTTTCCACAATAAACAAAAGTTAAAAGAATTTACAAATAGAAAGCCTACGCTACAGAACATTATCAACGAAATATTTCATGAGGAGGAAATGAAAAACAACTATGTAGGTCAGCAAAGGGAGGAACTACCCTAAAGGAAAAACCAATCAAAGGAAAAACCAAGTCAAGGTTAAAAACCAAAAATAAGCCAAAATGACCAGGAATACAAATCATATCACAATAATAACCCTCAATGTCAATGACCTAAACTCAATAATCAAAAGATATAGACTGGCAGATTGGATTAAAAAGAAAGAACCAACATTATGCTGCCTTCAAGAGACTCATCTCATAGAAAAAGACACCCACAGACTAAAGGTGAAAAGATGGGGAAAATCATACCATGCACATGGACTTGGTAAAAAAGCAGGGGTCTTCATCCTCATATCAGATAAAGTGAACATCAAACCTAAGTTAGTTAGAAGGGATAAAGAAGGACATTTTATACTGCTTTGGAGATCCATAAAGCAGTAAGACAACAATTTTAAATATTTAGGTCCAAAACAATGGAGCATCTATGTACATCAAGCAAATCCTTCTTAATTTTAAGAATCAAATAGACCAAACTACAATAATAGTGGGTGACTTTAACATAGCACTCTCACCACTGGATAGAACCTTCAAACAAAAACTGAACAAAGAAATAAATAATATCATAGAATTAAATAATATAGAATTAAATAATCTCATCAATGATATAGACTTAAGTGACATATATAGAGTATTTCATCCATCATCAAGTGAATACACTTTTTTCTCAGCAGCTCATGGATTCTTCTCCAAAATAGACCATTTGCTATGCCACAAAGAAGCCATTAGAAAATACTAAAAAATAGAGATACTACCTTTTACTCTATCAAACCATAATGGAATGCAATTACAAATCAATGATAAAATAAATTAATTTTTGCATACTTCCAAACAATATCAAATATTTAAAAGCAAGGCAATATTTTATTCAGTTGGCATTTCAACTTCCTAACAAGGGGTAGTTTCACATAACAAACACACATCTAATCAATTAAGGAAGAATGCCTAAACATGGGAGGTTATGATGAGTATTTTCTTAGACATACAACCAGAGTGTTTTAAAGGATAGAAGAGAAGAAAAAGAAAAAGCAGGGAAATTAAGTTCTGATTTAATTAAATAAACATGTATTAAATGTTTATTTTCAGACACTGCTTTAGGTGGCTTATCTAAAATAATGGTCTGCTAAAGTATTCACTTTTCACTAAAGTAAGCAACATATGAATAAGTAATTAAAATGATTAAGGTATCAGCATTATAGGTATCGTTTATACCAATTACTTATGTATTTCTTTTTCTCCTTTTTCTTTCTTTCTTTCTTTTTCTTTTTTTTATAATGGTGATTGAACCCAGGGTGATTTACCTCTGAGCTACATCCCCAGTCTTTTTTATTTCTCATTTTTGAAACAGAGACTTTCTAAGTTGCTTAGGGTCTTGCTAAATTGCTACCATTGAAATTGTGATCCTCTTCCTCAGTCCCCCAAGTTGCTAGGATTATAAGCATGAGCCACCAAATCCAGCAATTATGCTACTCTTAACATAAAAATTATTAGAGAATATATGAATATACATCTATATAATATTTTAAGTGTTTATCAATCAAAATTCAATCCTTTACTATCTAATGAATACATAAAATAAATAATAATACTTTTAAAGGGATCAACTTTTCACATTGCAAATGTAAAACTACTCATAAGAACAAAAATTTAGAAAGACTGGGTTCATCTCATATAAAAAAAGAAGAGTAGATATTAAATAGATATTCAAAATGGCAAATGTCTCTATTTAGTTACCAGGTTATGTTCAAAATGACTTTATTGATGAACTGGAGATCCATAATGTTAAATGAAATAAAACAGACTCACAAAATGAAGGGTCAAATATTTTCTCCCATATGCAGAAACTAGAGAAAAAAAAGGAATTTAAAAAGCAGGAATCTCATGAAAATAGAAGAAAGAACAGTAGAGAAAAGGAATCAAGAAGGAGGGAGAAGAAGAATGAAAGTAGAGGAACAGGGTCATGGAATTGACCCAATTATGCTGCAGGTAAGCATGAATATATCACAATATATCCTACCTTAATGTCTAAGTATAATACATCAATTAAAAAATAAATGAAAGGAATACCAGTAGAGTACAGGAAGGACATCAAGGAGAGGGAGGAGGGGAGGAAAATTAGAAGCACAAGAAAATAAAATGAGGATTGTTATGTGCACTTATGTGTATGTTAAAGTGAAGCTTTTATGTATTATAAGGTGCTAATAAAAATATGATTTAAAAAATAAAATAGAAAATCAAAGGCTGGGAAACCCGTGGGAGTGAGATGGAGGAAGGACAGTTAATGACTTACAGGGGTGCAGCTGGACAGGAGCAATAACTTCACAGTTTGGTAATCACAGTAGACAACAATGAACTAGTATTAAAAAAATAGCTACTATTCAGGATTTTTAATGTTTACTACACAAAGAGATGAGAAATGTTTAGATGTAAGAAATAGAAGTTATTCTTATCAGATTATTACACATTGTATAAATGTATTAAAACATCACCCGGTCAGTCATGGTGGTGCATACCTGTAACCTCAGTGACTTAGGAGGCTGAGGTAGGAGGATCAAGAGTTCAAAGCCAGTCTCAGCAAAAGCAAGGTGCTAAGCAATTCAGTAAGATCCTGTCTCTAAATAAAAATACAAAATAAGACTAGAGTTGTGATCTAGTGGTCTAGTGCCTAGTACCCCCCCAAAAAATCCCATCACACTCTATTCCATAAAACGTAAAACTATGAGTCAATTGAAAATAAGTACATACCAAATTAATTTTCAGAAAATAATCAAACCACCACCAACACTGCCAACAACAACACAGTTTAACCTGGGATTTCAGAACTACTGCATGTATGCTCCCCACTATAGTACATGTAATGTATTTAATCAATCGCCAGTCTTCAGTGGCTATAGGGAAATTTTAAGAGTTAATCATTAAAAACAAATAATACCAAAACCAATAAATGAACCTCAGGGAATTTTTTAAATATATTTTTTCCTCCTAGTAAAATTAAGAATCAATGAATAAAATCACTCCATGGACATTGCTCAGATAAATCAGGAGGAAGCTGAACCAAAAAGATACTCAACTGGAGTAGCTAGCCATTTTTCAGTATATGTACTCAAAGAGAATTTCTCTATAATTTACTCTTGCCTAAATTCTTATGCTACCAAAATTGCAATAGTAATAAATATTGCTGTAGATACATATTAGATAAACAGCATCCATAAAATATGAATTAAAGTAATTCAATGAGTCAAATTATACCTTGTTATATGAGTATCCATCATGTAAGAAGTGTATAATTTTAACTTCATTCAAAATGTATAATTTAGAATTCTAAATTTCATATTTTAGGTGAATAAATTAATTCATGCATACAACAAATATTTAATGAGTGCCTACTGAATGTCAAGGGCTATTTTAGAACTTTAAGTTACACCAGTGAATGACTAAAACCCTCTCCCTGTTAGAATTATGCTTTCATGAAGCTTGACAGATCATAAGTATATAAACAAATACATGTGTTCAATGGAAGTTGATGATAAATTTTATAGTGAACAACTTAGAATGATAAAGGGAGATGGAAAGTATGAGAGATTGGGGCAATGGCCCTTTATGTAAAGTGGTCAGGGAGTTAGAAGGAGTGCTGTGTCAGAATCAAGGACATGTCTATTGACATCTATTTGAAATATACACAGGGGAATCATGGGCATAGTAAGAACAGAATCCCAGATTTCTGAATCAACGCAATGAATTGGTCTATGCTTTTCCAAAACTAAGTGAGCTACACAGTGAAGAACAAACACACATGAAGATAGCAATGAAATCTCCTGAAATTCAGTGTTTATCATTCCTGGTCTGTCAGTGGATTTGCTATTATGTAGTCATTCAAAATAACTAGGGTGAGAGAGAAAGAAACATTTTCTTATTTTAAAACTTGTTATATAGAGTCAAATCATGCAGAATACCTTAAAATGTTTAAAAATCTGGATTTTAAGATTTTAATTTACTTTTAAGTGGAATTAAGTGAAGTCAAATTGACAGAAAATGATATGGTTAAGGCCACTGCACAGATAAAAATTGAATAAATACAAAATTTTACAGCAATACTTTAAAGATGTATCACTTTCATCGAACTATACAAGCATGTTGTTTTTTTATGCAAAATATACATGATAGAATAATCTTCATACTTCTACCATATAATCATATAAAATACTAAGTTATAGTCACCTAATTTCCTGATCACTAAATATCGTCCAAAGGAAGGAAAAAAATCACCCATTTCAGTCTTATTTCCTGAAACAAGTTTATTAAAAACCAGTTAACCATAAGCATGAACTATTCAAGCATCTGGAAAATTTAAGTCTGAAGTAGAGTTTTTGTATAACAGTTTCTTTTTTCACCATTTTCTGTACCAACAGAAGCACACTATCATCCAAAGAGATTCTCTATGACTAAGAGATTCTCTATGATTCTCTATGACTAAGTTAAGTTATAATAACTTATTTTTCAACACACAACAATAAAATCATTTTTTCTGTGTGAAACTAATTGCAAATTTTACTATTCCACACTATGCCATCCTAGATTCATTTCACCTAGTGCATTTGCTGAAAGAGTTGTCCTGTTTTTGTATTAAAATATGACTCTTGGCTTTTATAACTCCATTGTGGAGAAACCCTGCTGCCCTTTGCAATGGTGACCAAAACCTAATTTATGCCCTACAATCTCTGAAACTGTAAGTGAAGTGACCAAGTAAGACTTGGCTTTTAGCTCCAATTTTGAGCTTGAAAATGGTCTTAACCAATCGAAGAACAGAAATGACAATATTAGTTGTTGTTTTTTTTCCCCTTACCTTAGAGGGTCCGTTGTAGTGACATTTGGGGAAAGAAGGTTATGGCTGGGCCCCTATTATGTGGTCTAGAAAATGACTGTCCTGGTTAGACTCAGCAAAGAAGACAGTTTTCAAAAACACTGAAAATTGTCACAAAGTGACAGAAAAGACAGCACTGTTTTGTAGTTGTAGTTCTTTATATATTTTTAATATCTGGTCATCACAGACATTACAAATAGGTCAGGTCTATTGTTATCCTGTGAGCCATGGTTCTCTTAAGCAGTTCTCTTTGAGGTGATCACTGGTAGCTCTTAATGATAGTGTCTTTATTTTTCAGAATTAGAGTTATAGGTGGCAATCATATGCCTTCTTCTTTTGGTGGCTATTGTGGGTAAAATGTAAGTCCATTATAATGTAGAGTGACAAATATGTACCCTGCTCTGGCTTCCTACTGAGCATATAATTCCTCTCTCATTTTTGCTATCGGATAATGTGCACTTATGGCTATTAAGTGATACTTCTGTCTTTAAAGGACGCAGCATCCAGTAGTAATTACTTGCTCTGAGATAATGTTGGAACACCTTCTTTTCCAGTTTATGTTATATTTTTACTTTTCTTGAGGAAAATTACAATCTGCAAACATATAGTCACATATTTTTAAAAAATCAACTTTGATATCTTACCCAACTATATGCAAAATTATTATGCATATCTACCTCCAATTTAGACTATAGCTTATATAGAGTATTATATAAACTTTAAAATTATTACACTATATTATTCAGTAATGTAGAGATTTGAATTTTGATGATTATAACTTGGGCTTTCAAAATACCTCAGTATGATAGGATTGCAATGAAACCATAGTGTCTGAATATTAATTGCTGTCTTTTAATGTACATTTAGAAAAAAGGGTCTGTGTCCTTATTTTCTCCTTAAATTGTACATTCTAGCAGAGGGGCAAGCTTATAGAAGACTGAAATGTATGTAAGAAAATAGGTTTTTCTGAAAGAGTTTCCAAGCAAACATATCAAAATGCTATTGGTATCTCAACTTTCCTTCAGGAGTAGCCAACATAATTGAGAGTCTTTGTGCAAATGGAAAAGACAGAAAAATGTCAATGTAATTGATAAACAATGATAACATCATGGAGAGTTATAATATTTTAAAGTTACATAATTAGTTGATATTTATAATTCAGCTTCACCCTAGAAGACAATTTTCCTGCAGAATTTAAGGTAAATAGAATTACTCATAAATGAATGTGACTGAATAAATAATATGAGGTCATACTATTTTGGAGAAGAAATTTTTAAGCTTCGGATTAAATGTACAAACTTAACCAATTTCTAAAAAGTTCACACATCCTGTATCCTCTAAACTGGAGACAAAAGTTGAAAGCAAAAGTGTAAGTTGCCCTCAGATGCACAATTGTTTCAGTTTTGGTTTGTTATTTAGATAGCTCATGTTTTATTGCACTATCATCTTGAAACTTTCCCATATAACTTGTGCTACAGTTCACATCTAGAATGTTTCCCCAAGGCCCATCTGTGAACCACCTGTCCTTAGCTTAATGCAACTAGAAGATGATGGAAGTTTTAAGAGGTCAGGCATTGTGGGCAGTCTTAGATCATTGGAGATATGTCCTAGAAAAGGATAGTAGGAATTGAGCCTGTCCCTCCTTTGTTTCCTGCCCCCATGAGGTGAGTAGCTTGCTCTTCCATGATGTGTTGCCTTTCCACAGCCCCAAAACAACAGGGCTAACCAACTATGGGCTAAAATCTCCAAAATTATAAACAAAAATAAGCTTTTTTTCTTTGTAAACTGATTATCTCAGTTATTTGATACTGTCTTGGAAAGATGACTAAAATGCTTTCATTAATTATGTGTATATACTGAAGGAATTTGAGCATGCTTGCGTGCCTAGAGTGGTAGTTTTCATACTGTGTTTGATAAGGGCATTGGTTGGGGAAGACTACAAAAAAAAAAAAAAAAGGGGAGCAGATGGCTACTCCAGTTTTATCTGCACAAGTATACTAGGATCTTTTTTTTTTCCCACTTAAATAAGAACTTACTTAAAAGATTTTAACTTCTAAATAAACACCTGATATCTTCTTATTTGGTAAAGTACTTCAAGATTATTATCATTATTTTTTCTTGGTAATGAGAAATGAAACCCAGAGCCAGGGAAGGGCTTTTCCACTGAGTCACATCCCTATCCCTTAAATTTATTCTGATCGTCAATAATTTCATTAGGTCTCACTAAATCACCCAGGTAGGTGTTGAGTTTGTTATCCTCCTGCCTTAGTCTCCCTACCTGCTGAGATAACAGGCATGAGTCACTGTGCCTGCTCTTCTTTTCTTTTTTTTTCCCTGACAGAGATAAATATTATTTGATTACAAAGACTGTCAGAGCCAATCATTTCTTCTAAGAAAGTAAGGTGCTTTAAATGATATACTTTTTCTTGTTGTTTGATTTTTTTTTATTCATTGTACACAAATGGAGTACAACTATCATTTCTCAGGTTGTACGTAAAGTAGAGTTATACCTTTTGCGTATTCATACATGTACCTAGGGTAATGATGTTTGCCTCATTCTATTATCTTTCCTTCCCCTGCCCCCTCCCCACTCCTCATTTCTACACAATCTACATAATCCATCCTTCTTCCATTCTTCAGCAGAGGAAGATACCAAGAGTTTACATTTTACCCCTAACAGCACAATATTTTGTAACAAAACAAAATGAGTATTTTACGTATTTCAGATTTTTTTGAGATTTTGGTAGATGCTTGTTGGTTTTTAAAACCCCCATTAGCTCCCTTATTTCCTATTTATGAGACTCCATATTTCAAGTTGATCATGAAACAGTAAGTACAAATCAAGATCTAGGTAGGTCATATTAGGAAACTATAAAATCTAATTTACAAATATTCTTATTCATAGTACAGTTCAGTGTTTCTAGTACGTTATTGTTCATAACAAGGGCATATTTTTGTTTAAAATGCAGATGCCCCAACCTTAAGCTCAGACTTAGTAATTAAATAGAGGCTCTTAATATGCATTTTTAAAAGACACCATACTTTTAAAAATCCTTTCTGTTATCATGAAAAATGTTTTACAGTAATTTAGTTCATCATCATCATCATTATTATTATTATTATTTATTATTCCTTAAAGGTCACCGCAAATTTCTCCTTTTGCCTATTTCATTCCTCTGACTGCAGTCTCACTCTACTCATTACAGTAATATCCTCCTTATTGTGTGAATACCTGGAGTAATCAGCAATATATTTGTACCCACAGTCAAGTGGTTTAGGATCTACCATCATGGTAGCAGTAATTGGCTTATCTTCAGAATACTATGGTTTGAAGATATTCAGGTATTCTCAGTATCTGAGTATTCTGAGCTACTAATCTTCGAAAGGTTTTACTATAAACACTTTTATGCTTAGTTTCCAGGGTATTTGACCACTACTAAATAAGTAAAACCTATGTTGCAACAATAGTACATGAATGACTAAAGCTCATTGGAATAAATATATCTACAATGAAAAATGGTTACATATTCCTTTAAGAAATAAACCATAAAAATCATTCCATGTGTATCATTATACTTATGTCACAGGTGCTACTGTAATTTGGTCCATCACATTTTGCAAAGGATGCTTTGAGAAGGAATGTATCAACTCAAAATGATCCAGGAAGAAATTAATAAAAGAAATGACTTCCATGATAAAAAAGACTAGTCCTTGCAAATGTTATTTATAGGTAATCATTAAGTTAATGTCACAGTTTTCTCTCTCTTCTTCTTTCTTTTTTTCTTTTAGAGGTGATGGGGCTAAAATGAGTATTGGAAAATTGGAAGTTGGGTTTCAAATATACTTATTTAAGAGGATATGATGTTATATTTTTGCCAATACTACTTTATTAACCTTTTACATTATATTATTCTAATTAATTTTCTATTACTGAAAGTTTGGATTTATTCTGCATTTTGAGGAAAATATAAAGATGAAAAAATTAACATAAGATCAAAAAATAATGTCCAACATATTAATCCATTATGTTTTGGTAGTTATGGACTTTAAAAATACTTCTATGTATGTAAATATACTTGTAGTTAAATAATCAATATTTTTTAATAAAAAGTGAAACATGAAGTCAACTATCTTCCTTTCATTTTTTAAAATGTAAATTTAAATTGTAGGCATTTTAACAGAAAACAGAATAAATTTTGTTACTTAACTGTGTATTTGTAATACATTAAAAAAATAAGAATGTAATGTTTGTTTTTTGTTTTTGTTTTTGGGTACCTGGGACTGAATTCAGGGGCACTCAACCACTGAACCACAACCTCAGCCTTATTTTGTATTTTTATTTAGATATTTAAAGACAAGATCTTACTGAGTTGCTTAGTGCCTTGCTTTTGCTGAGGCTGGTTTGAACTTGAGATTCTCCTTCCTCAGTCTCCCAAGCTACTGGGATTACAGATGTGCACCATTGCACCCTGCAAATCTAATGTTTTCTTGATTTGTTTTTGTTGTCAGTGAGGAGCCTTTATGATATATTAACATTACCTTTACTTGTAGCTTAAAAACTTTGAACTCATATTAGTGAACCCCTTTAAAACAATAAAAAGAAAGTAAATACACATGTTGACAATTAATATTAGGCTGAACAATTTGTCTTCATTTTAATATATAGTGAGCCATTTGCCTTTTTCCGAAATATAGTAGGCAGCTAAATATTTGCTCAACTGAATGAAAATAATCAATACTTTTAGATGATTATATTATGAAAATAGAGATGTGTTCAATGGAAGTTGATATGCAAAACTATAAGTTTGAAATGTTAGGGTTATTTGATTCTCTTTTCTTTCTTCATCACTCACATCCCAAGAAATAAGTAACAGCAATTCCTTTGTGCCAGTTTCCAAACCTACTGAGTTCTACCATTTCCCAGGACTTCACTGCTAACACTGTGGTCCAGGACATCTTCATTTCTTTCTTTTATAAATTTGTTTTTTTTTAATATTTTGGCATATCTTACATATGTGGCATATAATTTATTCTAATTAGGGTCCTATTCTTGTGTTTGTACATCAATGACAGTTTATTCCAACAGTCACACAATAGGCCTCCTTACTTCTAGGCCTGGGCCCCTAAAACTTTTTCCCACAGTTTTCTTTAAGAAGACTGTGTGTGTGTGTATGTTTTCCCCTGTATATTTTTTTCTATACAGATATTTCTAAATGCACAGCATGAAGATCTTGTAAATGAAGCACTCCAAATAACTGTGATCTTACTCTTAATAAGATTTTTTAAAAATATCTACTAATATTAGGCTCTAAATGATTTTTCCCTGCCTCTTTGACCCTGCTCAGTACCATTTGGTTTTAGAACATATGAAACATGCTCCTTAAGGTCTTCATTAATTATCTTTTACAGCATAACAATATCACTACAGACAGAAGTTTAAAACAACACTAATTTAAAGTCCCAGTCTCCATGGGCCAGAAATCCAAGTGTGACCTACCTGGGTCCTCTTTCAGGGCCTCACAAGGATACCAACAATGTGTCAAAGGGGATGACAGTCTCTTTTGAGGCTTGATTTTGGAAGAATCCCCTTTGAAATTCATGTGAATATTGGCAAAAAAAAAAAAAAAAAAAAAGATTCTGGCAGCTTGTTGGCTAGAGGGCCAATGTTTCTTGCTATCTGTCAGCCAGAGGCTGCCCTCAAGTACTAGCTGGTTATTGCTAGAGGCAGCCCTAGCACTTTCTTGCTTAGGGGTCCCCCCAAATAGTTACTTGTTTCTTCAAAGCCAGCAAGGGAGAGTCTTCTAGCAGAATAAATATTAAAACGTTTTGCAATGTGATTGGAGTGACAAGCAATCACCTTTGCTTTGTTAAGTCAGTCTCTGTTTCTGCACACAAACAAGATTTCATAAAGGCGTGGATACCAGGAATTGGAGATCATGGGCCTCTCCTTAGAATGTGTCTGTAATAGGATCTCTGTACCAGTTATTAGTCTATCTGCCTTTCAAAATTTTTCTTCAAATATTAACCTGGCTCCCTCCTCTCACTTTGTTTAAATCTGAACTCAAAAGTCAACTTATTAGAGAAATGTTTCTTGTCCCACATACAGAGCATAACTCACAAACTATTTTTATTACCTTACCTTGTTCTATCCATTTTATTCACAGTGGTTATCGCCACAAGAAATAGTACATATTTCTCTTTCACCTCTCCAGATATAAATTCCCTTCAGATAGATTTTCTCTATGTCTTATTCTCAGATGTGTCCCTACCTTCTTAAAATGGGTTATAGTCAAAGAAGTAAAGATTCAAAAATTAGAAATTCTTTTAAAAATAAAAATGTAAACATTTTCTCCAACATATAATAATGCTTAAAATATTTTTATATATCTGTACTGTTCATATTAGCTACTAGCTCCATGTGAGTGTTTATTTTAAATTAGTTAAAATCTTAGATGCATACTGCAATAGAGAGAGCCTAGTATATTTTAGAGAACACTTTGTTAAATGAATAGATTTTTGAGCAAATGAATAAAAATTCACTTCTAGGCCATAAAGGAAATTATCCTAAATAGTACAATGAATTATTTAATCTACAGATATAACTGTTATTGTGTTTTCATCCTTAGATCAGTTCAAAAAGTATTTCATTTAAAAATTTGGGAGTTGGGAATGTGTCTCAGTGGTAGGATGCTTGCCTAGGATATACAAGGCCCTGGTTACAATCCACAGTACTGCAGAAAGGAAGGAAAAAATTGCAAACCGTTATGGATTTTATTTCAGGAACACATTTTCTCTCATGAAAACTCATGAAATGCATTACTGTGAACATAAGCAAAAGGAAATTCATCACATTAATTCCCCAAACACTATGTATTTTGTTCGTTTTTAAGAGGTCACAGTGGATATATCAAATCATGCTTGCAGGCTGGTAGGTTTCAGTAGCACTAGGCTTGTTTCATCTTGCTCTTTGTCCCTTGAAGCTCATCATAAAATCAGTAGGATTTCTCTGTTTAAAAGATAGATCAAGACAGAAAACATTGCCTTTATATTTGAGAAGAATAAAATTTTTCTGGTAAACAAGAACCTGTCAATTTTTAAAAATGTATACCATTATTCAGTAAACTTGCAACAATATGATTGTCATAGATAACAAGAAAAATTTGACCGAAATGTTCTTAACAACTAATAAACCTATTTATAAATGTGTATCAATTGAACATGTTTATGGTACTAGAATTACCTGTCTTAAATATTTGACATGTAAACTTATTCTCCAATATATACTAACTATCCTTTATGTATACACACTGTATTATTGACAATATGCTCTGAGACTTTATTATTATTATATATACACACTGTATTATTAACAATATGCTCTGAGACTTATTATTATTATATATACACACTGTATTATTAATAATATGCTGAGTCTCTATTTATTAATGTTAAATCTTATTTATATCATTTATAATGGCAAAATGCAATGTTTAGTCCTCTTTTATATTTTGTAGTATTTAAATCACTGATCATATAGATAGGACTTAACTATGAATTCCCCCAAATTATATTTCATTCCCGCATTCATGTGATGCGTAAAAGGTGGCTAGTAATGTGTTCCTGGTGTCCCATTTTCCAAATCATGAGTATCCTTATTGTATGAAGTTCCCCTAAGACCAATGCACAAACAGGATAAAGCAAAGAGAGTCTGGAGATGCAAATGCAATTAAAAGCTTCAAGTTAATTCCAAAATAATATATGGAAACAGATATAATTTATGATAATAATTATGGATAAAAGTAAGATATCTGGTTTGGCATCTTTTAAATCTTGACATCTATAAGGATTCTATACTTCTTACAGAACACATTGAAGCATGATATTTATAAATGTGTGTGTGTGTGTGTGTGTGTGTGTGTGTGTGTGTTTAAATCCTACTACATTTCTTTAAGAAATGCTGCAGTATTGCAAGGAATATCTAAGGAATGAGACCAAAATTTAATGTTATTTTTAATGAATGACATATACTGATATTTTTTTAATCTTCAAGGGTAAAGTTGAATTTTTCATCTACTATTTGTGTAATCCAGTGGATAAAATTTCTTCAATCAGACACCTGTTACTGCTAGTAGATTTACTTTTAAAACATGCATAAAATTAAGAGTTTTGGACCTATATCTAATTATCCACCGAGATATTTTAGTGCTGTACATTATCAACTCCTCCCAAATTATAGCCCATAGACCAGTAAAACAATAATTTTTTAGTAGCTAGAAATCTTTTCTGAAAATATGTGATGACATTTTATTAGAAGAAAAATATTTGATTATATTATTATAAGCAAATTTATAAAACTATTTGCAAAGATAACTAATATTCAACAAAGCAATACAGAACATGGCTTTTTTAAAACATTATATTCATCTGTGTTAGAAATATGAAGCAGGCACACTGGATGTCAAGTGTCTCTCAGTCAATTTCTCATTTTGCTCTGTATCTCTGCAGAGCTGATCTGACATAGAGATCCTTTCAAATCAATGGGAGGTTGGCAATTGGATTAGCTAAGTACCATCATGGAGCATGACTAGAAATTGGTCCTTTCTGTCATTTACAGTGTATTTTCTCCTCTTGGGAACTAATAAAAATAGGAAAACCTTAGTTAGCAGTTTCACTTAATCTTACTAAGGATATTTGAGTCTTTCAATTTCAAACCTTGTGCACATATAATGTTTTCAGAGATCTCCTTGATCACTTGCTTTTAATGTCTAACCTATGCACAAAACCAGCTGTTTTCATTTTAGATTTTATTATTAAATAATACTTTTAAATAATAAAATGTTTACATTATAATATACTTATTTATAGTTTGGGAATTTTTCTGTTTCACTGATGGCAATGACCCTCAGAACCTAGAACCTTTTTATGACAGAGAAGCTGCTTAAAATATATAATAAAATATGTGATTTATTTAAATTTGTCAAATATCTACAATCAGATATTCATTTTTATTTAAATTGATAAATAAAACTAAACATACATTCTTTTACCTTTATGTTTTGAGTTGTGCATACATTGCACATTGCCTAAATATAGGCAATTTAAAAAAACATTACCTCACATATATTTTTATGACAAGAACAGTTTCTATCTACTCTTTAGAATTTTTTGAAAATGCAATATATTATAAATTACAGTCATCAAGTTGTACAAAAGTTCTCTTGGAATAATTTTCCTGTATTTAACAGAAATTTTATATCCACTGGAAAACATCACTTAACCTGACCTCTAATCACCCCAGTCCTATTTCTACTTTTACTTCTGTGTGATCAGTGACTTTAGATGCCATATATGAGTAAGATCATGCATTATTTTTCTTTCTGTGTCAATATTATTTTGCTTAATAGTGTAGATGAATTCACGTTTTGTTTAAATCATGCTTTTGCAAATGAAAGAATTTCCTTCTTTTTTATGATAGAATGACTGAATAGTGTTCACTGCATGTGTGTGTGCATTTGTGTGTCTTTGTGTGTGTGTGACATGAAATTTCTCAATATTCAGTGAGTGGTGTTGAGAAAATCTGATCTAGAATCAAGGAGGAGAACTTATCATTATTTTAGAAAGTCTCATCAAGCAATAGTGCATGAGAAAAATATCAGAAATCCTTAACCTGTTTTAAGGTAGCTATTGTCATTGATCCAGGAATTAATGATCTTGTCTTCCAATTTCAAATCTTGATACTTCCCAGAAAGTAGCAGGAACTCTAAAATGAAGAATCATTCATTTTTATATATTTGTTTTTCTTGCCTTCCAAATGAATTTGTACCACATTCTTATTTATTATCAATATTAGAATATACATATATAACAAACATATATATATGGTGGTGCTGTTGATTTCTTCCAGTGGATGTGGACAGGGATCATAAAAGGATGAAGTAAACTTTTCTTCATAACTTTTTATTAAACCAAAAGAAAGGAAGAAATGTTTCATCATAGGTAGTATTGAGATGAAAGTATTGAGAAAGTATTGAGATGTCTCTTCTTTCCACTTCATGCACAAAGGGCATCTTAGTAAGAAAATAATCAACCTGTTGTCTCTAATAGAAACTACAAACATTTTAAACTCTACTCCCCAAGATACATGTATACATGACCCTACAATCTCTTTTTCACCAGCAAATATCCTATAAGTTCCCCAGTTCCTGAATGTAAATTACTGGTAACTATAGATTATCAAGTTATCATTCACTATCTTTCAAAAAAATTGAATATTATACTACATCATACTTTTAATAAGTGTTTATGTTCTTTTTTATTTTTTTAAATTTTTACAGACTGCATTTTGATTCACTGTACACAAATGGGGTACCACTTTTCATTTCTGTGGTGTGTACGATGTAGATAGGGTAATCATACATGTACATAGGGTAATGATGTTCTTTTTAATATTAATTTATGAGCATACCCTAAATTATGTTTGTGAAATTTATGCTATTAAGTGTTGTGAATTTGATTTATTATGGTTTTGAGTTATTAAATTACTTTTAAAGGTCTAGGTGTTAAAATACTTTTTAAGGTCTATTTTCAGCACTCTAAGTCACGTAAGATAATTAACAAGTAAATGAGATTATCATTTGGTTCATGTTTTTCAGTTGATGAGGTATTAATTAATAACCAAATAATCACATAGAGATTTTGCCATATTTCATAACTGAGGAAATCATCTTATAATTGTGATCGTCACTTTACTGAATTTTAAATTTTTCAGGAAGATTCCCTTTACAATATCAAAATTGTAGGATTCTCTTTAACCATTTTTTGATATAAAAAAGTGAAAAAGAAATAATGTTAAGAAATCTTAGTGCTTCTTCCTTTTTACTATATACCAAAAGAAACTGAGTAAAAAGCAAAGAAATACCATAAACTAGTGGCCAATACAAAACAAATGTCTTTAAAGGATCTGTTTCTTTAGTAATGTAGTCACTGTGGTCTTGTGAAAGCCAGTCAAGAGGTATAATCAATCTCTGATCAGATATACTCTTCTTTGTCTATTCCTACAGCACCCTCCAAACAATTATTAATATTTATACCTTTTAATAAACTAACACAAATAAACACATACATTATCAGTTTACTTCTCTACAAAGTATTCTCTACAACGTATTCTCATCATTCCATGAACATGGTATAGAACTGCATTTTTCTTTGATTTTTTATTTAGCACTCTACTTGATTCTACGTGATATATATTTTTAATGTACACCATCCTTGTTTTTATTTTACTTTCCTGACCTACAAAATTCACTCTGTTTAACATTGCCACATCAATGTATTTTGTTTTGTTTTGTTTTTCTCCCTCTACTGGCCTAACTTTAAGTGTCAATTATATGGTGCATTATAATGTTTAACTTACAGATTTTTATTTTAAAACAATGGATTCTCAGTCATTATCATTAAAATTCAAGAAGTCATACAGAATAAAAAATGCTTACCAAATAGGAAGTAAGAGATTTGAAGAAGTTAGGCCATGTTGTTTTCATTCTAAATAGAGAAAATGGTGCTTACCCTGATTTCTAATTCTTCACTAGGTAAAGATTTTATAGTTGTTCAGTGTTGGATCTATGTGATAGAGAAGTCAAGGAATAGTGTAAATAACAAAGAATATTTCAAAATAATTTTCTTCTCGTTAAGGAAATGTAAAGTGTAACATAAACATCTTGGTACTTTTGATACTTTGACTCCCTGAAGTGTTTCTCTACCAATTTGCAATAAGGTGACAAGAGAATGGATATTGAAGAAGTGGTAACTATTAACTTTGCTTTGAAGTCAAATTGAGAAATGTTGTGTTAGCAATATTTTGCACATACAGGTGGTTTCCAATTTCCTATATGATTTTTCAACATTAGGATGATACAAAGGTGATATACATTTAGTAGAAACCATGCATCAAACTTTGTTTGTACTTTTTTCCTGGACTAGTGATAAGAAGTATGATACTCTCACTTGATGATGGGCAGTGGCAGTGAATTATTAGGAGCAACATGATCTTAAGGATAAAAAAAATAATCTAGAGTATGCTGTGGTGCAAAACCATCTGTTAGGTTAGGTATATTAAATGCATTTTCAACTTGCTAGATTTTAAAATTAAGATTGGTTTATTGGGACCTAATCCCATAAAAATGGCAGAAGAATCTCTATTTTAAAACTGAGGTCAGCAGCAAGGAATAAATAAGTTCTTAGAAACACAAGGAAGGAAAGATAATCAATGGGGAATGCTCTGCAGATCATTCAGATTGAATAGCTCTGAGCATTTATGGTAAATAATAATCTAGAATGGTGGTGGGGTGGTGGAGATGCCCTCCTCCCATGATTGAGAAAATATTTAAGAGATAACAAAGTTGAAATTGAAAATTAGTAAATATCATATTTAGAGGTCTGAAGAGTCATTTACTGAAAAAAAAAAACTATTTTATTTGACAAATTGGAAATAAAATGATTCATTCAGGGATTGAACTCAAGACCTTTTGACCACTGAGCCATGTCCCCAGCCCTATTTTTTTGTTTTACTTTTTTGAGACAGGGTCTTCCTAAGTTGCTTAGGGTCTCACTAAGTTACTGAGGCTGGCTTTGAACTTGAGATCCTCCCAGTCTGTGCTGAATTAATATATCAAAGACATGAGAAATTTTAAAGATGCAACTATAATTAATGATTTTATATTGTTATGGTGTCAATGTTTTTGCTTTTGTTTCTTTGGAACTGGGATCTCACTGTATTGCCCAGGCAAACTCCAAACGTTTCACATTCCTGCCTCAAACTTCCAAGATGCTGGGATTACAGGCATATGCCACCACAACTAAGTGTGTGCCACCTTGCCCAATTTTATGGTGTCAATTCTAATGTATATTTTATCCAACAGGGATTGATAACCCAATGTTTCAAAGAGATGTTGAAAATGTCAAATTTTGAATAAGATGAAGAGTTGATATATATTTGGTCTAGTAAAATAAAAATGTAAGTAATACATCGTGCTGAAAATGTCCACACTAAATTTAATAATTTGGTTTAAATATAGAGTCCATAATTTTAGACATTATGTAAGCATGAGAAAATACTGATATAACACAGTAAGATTACAGAGGCCTAGAGAAACTCAAAGAACAGTAGTTTTCAGGAGTGAAGAAAGTAAACTATTAGAAAATAAAAAAAATTATATTAAACTTTTGGCTTACAGATTTTAGAATATTCAAAGTGGTATGATTGTGGTAATAAGTTATAGAGTAATATTACTACAGAGTACAACTAAAAGCAGCTAAATTTAATGAAGCCTAGGAACTTCTCTCTTTATATATTAATTAATATCCCAAATGGATTTTAAAATAGTCTTGGGTAATCACATGCTTATTGGTAAGGAATAAAACTGTAGTCTTTTTATACCTACTTCTCAATGTATATAGCTCACCCCCTTATCCATGGGTATCTTAGCCAAGACCCCCCAATGGAAATTTGAAACCATATATAATACCAAATCCTATATGTACTATGCTTCTTTTCTCTGCATACATACCTTTGATAATTCTTAATTTATATATTAATCACAGAAGAGATTAATAACAAAAAATTACCGCAGATCTTGGCAATCTCAATGTACAATTTTGTTTTTCTCATTAAACTGAGAGTTTTCACATTTAAATTTCAATAGAACACAATATACTTCAAACTGCTGCAAAACCACTCTTGCACTTTGAGGTCATTATTAAGTTACATAATGGTTATTTGAACACATGCCCTGTGATACTGTTATGATCAATCTGATAACCAGGAATGCAGCTAAGTTACTAGAGGGTGTGGTAGTGTAATCAAAGTGGTGAGTCAGACCAAGGGGTGATCCAGATCCAAGGTAGGATATAGTAGAAAGGCATTATATTTCATCATGATAAAATGTGAAACTTAGGAATTGTTTATTTCTTGAATTTCCATTTAATATTTATGATCAGAATTTACTGAGGATAACCAAAACTCTGGAAAGTGCAACTGCAGATAAAGGGTGCTAGTGAACAGAGTTTTGGTACTGTTACACAAAAGATAGCAAGGAAAACAAAAAAAATGAAAATTTTTTTCCAATATACATCAAGAAGTAGTCACCTACAAATAATCACAAACTAATTCTACCTTTGAGCTCTTTAATAAGTAGAGTATACAGGAAAGCACAGCTCCTCAGGACTAGTCTACAGGAAAATTTTGAGAAGAAAGAGCTTTTAAATAAGGAAGAAGAGAGACTTCTGTGAAGCAGATGAGAATGAAATATTTGTTTATAACAGAATGAAAGTTTCAGATGGTGCAGAGAGAAAGAGGTTATAATTAAGAGAACAGACTTATTTGTAAGAACATGACCAAAGAGATGAAGGAAAATCCTGAGGGCAGAAAGAAGAGATCTCAGGGGTCTACATTTTCTTCAATGACTGAATATCACCAACATAAAACAAAGTTACTTTGATGTGGAAGCACTTAGGTTGAGGACTGTAAGCCCGTGTGGTGACATAGATATCCAGAGACACAAAATTGGCACTCCTGTGAGCATTTTCAAGGAGTTCAAAGTTATAAATAAATAAATAAATAAATAAATAAATAAATAAATAAACTAATTCACAAAGTAGTTTTGAGGTTAGTACTGTTAGTTAACTCACATCAGATTCCTCACCTTGGTATACTGGCAGTGAGATCAGGGACTCACTCACCTTTCCCACCTTTTCTCTCTCCATCTATATTATAAACTCCATTAATGAGCAAATATTTTTGATATTAATCATTCTCTTGTGACTCCTAGGCATTAATGTATGCAATGGCGTGAAATTTTACAGGAAAATAATATTGATGATTAAATTTCTATAAATAACTCAATGAAAATATATAATTTTTCACATGTTCAAACTATCAATACAATATTTCATGAGCAACAACAGCAGAAAATATTAGGGAGATGCTTAAAACTGAAAGTTAATGTCAGCAGATCTAGAGTTCTATTACCAAATAATGGGCTGTGATTCTACAAAAATGCTCAGTCACAGCCAAAGCATAGTTTCAAAGATATTGATCTTCTGACAACATTCTTTTGAAATGACTTTATTTCAGGTCCAACAAATGACTCAAGTGGATTTAAAAATGAGGTTGAAACCACATAAAGAAATTTACCTTGGTGTAATGAAAGTGCCTATTTTGACTGACTGAGAGTAGTTTAGTACATAATTTTTCTAATAGAAATGTATTACAAGCACTCTAAATAATAGAAGGCAATACATGCTTTATGAATTAAACAGTTTGTAACTGGTAATAAAGTTTCTAAAATATTTTCATTTGATAATCACCTAATATTAATGCTTGGCTGAAATTTCTTTCATGAGAATTCAAAAACTTTTAGTAAGGCTACAGTAACTGTTTATTACAAATACTGCTGCTTGTAGATTTCATGTAATTCAGAATTTAGAATTAAATTTACATATGAACTGCAGTCTTTTGTATAGATTTGCATGTGTTACAGACTGTACTATTTTCCTTTTTCAGGAAAGCAAATATAATTTAAAAATAACTCTATTATGTGGTCATTTAGTGTAAAATATTGTGACTATTTAAAAAAATTCATTGGTGATATCCATTACTATTGATGTTCATGTTAGACCCTTCAAAGCAGAGACACATATTATATATACACATGTGAAAATTTGGTCTTGGAATAAAACAAAGAAAAACAATTATGATGAAGGTAGTTATGAAATAACTGAATTGTTTAAAGGATTGTTACTTTGTTACCTTTTCCACCTATTTGAGGTGTTGATATTGACAGTAGCTTATAACACAGCTTGAAACTTGCATTGGATCTTAACATTTTACCAGATCACAAAATAACCTTTACTGTATTGTACTGTGAACAATATAAAAAGACATTGCTGGGTTTCTAAGATTATCTTAAAATCTAAATTTAAATAACATGAATAATGTGTATGTGGTAACAGAGAATATGCATACTGAACTATATGTACTGAGAATATATTTAAGAGAGTCAACAGGAAATTTTATTGTGAAGACTTAATATATGTGCTGTTGGCAAAACATTTCTTAATTAGAAATATAACAGTAGATGGAATTTTATCAAGTGTAAGTAACAGCCTAAATAAGAAATACAGAAAATTGGAATTGATGCATGGCCTCTTCAACACAGAATAAACATTGAACTGACCTTAATATTATGAGCATCTGGTAATTTTCCAGAAACTAAACAAATCATTATAAACATACCAAAATATTATCTGAAGTGCTGGTAAAGACAGTATTATTTGATTACATGTTTTCTATTCTTTTTTACATTTCCTATATGACCAATATTCTATGTAAATCTGATATTGGACTCTCTCTTTGGTATTATGAAGTCCTTTCATTCTTCACAAAACTAAGTAAATCCCAAGAACTCAATTTCACATTTTTCTGTGAATAGTTCCTTCAAGTTTTTTAAAAAATCATCTTTGGAAAATGACATTTTGAAGTAAATTCAAATGGAAAAGTTAAATTAAATATTTCCCTTTCACTTGATATTGGTTAGTTACCAAATTCTGAAAAAGAATGATTCTCATTATTCATTTTTTCTATTCATCCATCCATTTAGCCATCTGCTTATTCAAAAAGAAATTTAATGAACATAAGCTATGTGGTAAACACAGGGAATAAAGAGATAAATAAATATAGCCAACTTTTATCTATATGAAATTAGGAGTTTGGAAGTGAAAATAAGTAAAAATGCAATATTTATATTATAATTTGGGGCATATTTAGGCTATACCAATTATTATATGTATGCTTTCTTACTTCTTTTTCATGATAATTATATGAGCTGAGGATCAGAATTTCTACCTAATTGGAGAGGAAACCAATATTCAAAAAATTTAGTACCCTTGCACAAGTTTCAATGATATGTTGTGTGTAGAGATTTTAAAATAATGTTTTATGTCTAAGCACCTGCTTTTACATGTTTCCATTTTATTTTAATGCCATGAATACCACAACATATTGTGAATATTGTTTCTAAGCAAATGAATAGCATTCTACTTTTATTAGTTTTCTACCATGACTAATAAATATCCACACACATACATACTTAAATCTCAGAGATTTATTCTCAGATTTGTGGATGTCAAAAGACAAAAATCAATCTCACTGGGATTGAATCAAAACATGTAACAGGGCCATGGTTCTTCAGAGGCTCTAAGAGGGGAATCACACTTGCCTCTTATAGATTTTACTCTGTTAGCATTTTTTGGTTTGTGATCTCATTCAACTTTGCCTCTATACTCATATTGCCTTCTCTTTTGAATGTCAAATCTGTCTACTTCTTTGATATGTGAGTTCTGTTTGGGGCTCACCCAAATAATCTAGATAATCTGCCTATCTCAAGAACTTTAACACCTGTATTTTTATTATTTTTTAAATTTTTACATATAAAGTATCATTCACAGTTTCCAGATTTACATGAGAATATATTTCTAGCTCTTAATCTTCTTGAACTTGAACTGTTACAATCATGTTCCTTCATATTCAGTGTCTAAAATTTCCCTTTTTCCAAATAATTTTATTTACCATAGGTCGCCTTCTTTAAGTCAATTGGCTTTTCTAAAATTTGTTATACCTCTAATATCTAGTGGCTAAATCTGGAAAATTTCATCTATTTTTAATACTCTAGATTTTGCCCTCCTGATCCAACCAGTTCCCCTCCCTATCAATGCATGCACATTCTCCATTCTGGTGAAACTAATTTCATCACTTGTAAATTAATGCACAATGAGCATTTTTCATGTTGTTTCTTTGCTTATGTTGAATACCTTCACTTGAAAATTACATTTTGTCCTGATTTCTCTATCTAAATTATCTACTTTCAGAAAAAATAATGGAAATAACATCTCCAGAAAAAATAATAGGAAAAGAATATGATCAGGTAACTCATGAAATGGTTAATTAGCATGCAAAACCAATTCACAGTACAAATAAAACTAAAAATTTTAATTATATCTATTTCCTTAATTATTTGTATACCTAAGCATTTTCACATTGGAATAAAATAGTCATTCTCATACATTGGCATCTCTTTTCTCCATTTTATCTTTTTGGTAAATCACATAACTGTCATATTTTCTTTTCCTGAATTTATCCATCCTTATCATGACTTCTTTGGGCCTCCCCATGCTCAGTCTTCCTAAACTTCATATGATATAATGCAGCAATGCAATTCTAAATACTCTCCCAGTAATTAAGAAAATGTAATCTGTATTATATTAGAATAGGAAAGTTCATTATAAGAAAATACAAAATCTTATTTGGTTTGAAAGGCATTAAATGTCCAACAAAGTATGAAAAAATTTCAGTACAGAAAGTAACACATGCACTGCTTCTTATTCTACACAAAATTTAAGTAATGTAAGCATAGCTAACATTAAATAATATTCTAAAATAAACTTATAAAGTAGAGTGTTTTCAAAAGCTAGATATAATTAGAATGGTGCATTACTTATCACAAATTTAAATGATGAAATGTGTAGTCACATATTTCATTTGCAGAAGATGTACTGTTACACACATTGTACAGTATTACTTCTTATATGAACAATAGAGCCAAGCCAAATATATAGAACAGATCCAGACCATTTGCACAGAAAAGATTATTCAATATCTAGCAGTGAGACCTCTGAGTGAGATTAAAGGTACTGAGGAAAGACCTATTTTTCATGCCCTGCTTGGTGTATAAGGACAGATTTCTAGTCCCTCATTGGTACCATTATTTTTTAAAAAATCAGAGAATATTGCTTTATGGCAAGTTCTCATGTTCTTATTGCTTCACAGTCCACTAAAATAGTGTTGCTCAAGATGTATAAACAATCACCTCCCAGGAATTCACCCAGTAAAAACTTTTTTATCATTGTTATAACAATCAGATCCATTCTCATAAAGTATAGTAGAAAAATGTATATTTAAATGTCACTTAATGTGCTTGTTATACTAAACTATTTCTGAGAGCTGCTTGTATCAATTGCACTAGATGAAATTAAGTATAAAAGATATGCCTTTTTAATGTACAATTAAAATCTAAAATATTTCCTGCTTATAATATTCAATCATATTACTTCTATATTCTTTGAAAGATAATTTTAGAAAAAAAATAAAATTCATTTATTTTTATAAAGAAGCAAAATGTCATTGAAGATGTTTATGATTTCCTGCCACTTACCTGTCAGTATATTATTAACTTAACTGGCATTACTCTCTTTATAGGGAAGTCATATTTTAGGATTTAATAATGTCACCAAGAGCAAAACATCATAAATTAAACACTTTAATGGTATAAAAATGATCATGGGATTCTTGAAGATTCCTCATGGCATCCAACATTGGATGCCTTCTTATAGAAACCTTGTCTTCATGTCCGGAGACTGAGATATGAACCCAGCTCTTTTTAATTACCCTTGCATTGACAGATCTCGTAGAAGTGTCTTGTCTCTAATTTAACACACATAATCTTCTTTTGGTCTTCGTCAGAGTCTCTTTGCCTTTGGCTTCTTGTTATCACTTCATCTTGAACATTCTCATATTATCCATTTGCTTTCTTCGAGTCATCTTTCTTCAAGACTTTTTTTTACCTGCGTTCATTATTTAATACAATGCTTTTCAGAGTTGAGTGTTTTGCTTTATTCTCTTCTTTTGCTATAGTTTCTACATGGCAATTACCCACATTGAGTGATTATGCTGTTACTCAGCTCAGTGGTTTTTAAAGTGGGGGATTTTATCCCTCCTCCCCTCACTCAAGAGCAAATTTGACAAGCTGCTGATATTTTTGATTGTCACATCTAGAAAGGGATTGCTACTGTTATTTAGTGGACTGAAAGTCTGGAAGTTGTCAAACTCCCTGTAATATGTGTTCTCTTCACTACAAAGAATTGCCTGGCCTCACATCTCAATGTACCAAGATTTCAATAGCTTAAGCTGTTACATTTGTCAAGTATTGGTTATAGTAAACAAAAGTTGATGAACATATAGCTGCTTCTTTGTCTGGCTTAAATTCCTGTCACTCTGACCATATTTTCTACTCCAGCAATGCTAAAAACTTGTGAATACAAGCCATTTTATCAGACTTTCCTACATTGGCAAATTATTTTCTCTCTGGCTTGTATTCTGTTTTTCTTGTCCTTTCAGCAAAACATGTGCATATTTTTAAGATTCAGCTAAAATACTGTGTTTTCAACAAATTTCCTGCTGAACACTCAGGTTGTATCTTTCTATTTTCTTCTGTTCTTTATACTTATTTCTGTTTTGATAATTATCATATTATTCTTATACTTTTGAACACATCCTGTTTACAGTCATTTTATCTCTAACCTCAGATCATATCAGAAAAATAGTTTGAACAACTCCAAAATGTTACCCTTCCTAAGATTCTAAAAAAGATACTGTAAGCTTTTATTCCAAAATTCATGGTAAAAATAGAAAATGTTCCAGCTGTCATGAATTTCTGATAAATCAAAAGAAGCCACAGGATGGATATCATAGGTTTAGACAAAAGCCCCCTAGGAAATACATAACATAACATAGATAACATAAACAAATTAGAGAGGAAAAAGGATGTTCTTGTAGAAAAGTATGCTGAACATCTTCTTCAGTATTTAAGAATCCATCAGAATTCTTCAGAATACTTCAATATTCTCCCGGTATGTTTTCAGGTTAAAAAAACTTGTTAATTCTAAAATCCATTTTCCTTAAACATTTCTATTTAAAAGTGTCATTCTCTTTAATAAAATGAATGGAGAACAGTAAAACGAAAACATTCTGCATCTATTTCTTTCACCAAATAATTATTCTTTTAAAACCACCTTCGCTCATGATAATAAAGCTACCAAATTGGAGTAATATGTAGATTTGTTTCAACCTCAGACTCATTTTGCAGAATCTACCTGTTAAAGCCCCTTTTTAGGGAATTAGATAGAAATAGGAGGAATGATGCGAAACATGGAATTCTTACATGATGCTGAAAATTTTCCTGCTGTGGTTTTGATGATGGATCTGCAGTAGACTGACATAGTACTTTGGTTGCCAAATCACCCTTCAAGCCCGCCAGTTTAAAATCTAAACCAATATTCTTCCCTCAATGCATTGCCAAGTAGGCACGCCACCTACTGAGGGAGTACACTCTACATGTACATTAGGACTCTTCTTCTGATATTCTTCCCCAGACATTCAAGCATAGCATTGTCCTAGCATTGCTCCTTTGTATATGGCATTCACCATCTCATTTTAATCTCTTCCATTACTGGACTATTATTTTTCACCCCAAGGAAAGGACAAGGAATCCCTCAAGCATAGTTGTTCCCACTTCAAAACATTATTGGTATTATATCCCTCATGCTAATTAAAGACAATCCCAATAAAGAGTTGGTTGAAAAAATTAGAATTCTTATTATTAATGCAGAATCCAAAAGGATAATATCATGTTGACTTTTTATCTCGATATATAAGTTTTAGAGGAAGTATATCTCAGAAATATGAACCTAATAAATGTGAGTATGGCACAATTATACCTTATCATGTGTCTTGTCATATTTAAGTTATTTAACAATGTTATAACATATTTGTTCAGAATTATAAAGTTTATAATGATTTTATATTTTTTCATAGTTTGATAACAATGCCAGTTCTATGACCTATTTTTCTACAGCTTAATTAAGGGGAGAGTTCTTATGAAGCTACCTTGCATCTAATGTATTTTGAAAATTAATGTCATGCATAAAGAAAAGCAACTCACATTCCCAGCATAACATTTATGGTTTTTTGTTTTCTATTTTTGCAGTGCCCAGAAGATATGTTTGGCATATCTTGAAGAAGCAGAAGCATCACTGAAAATCCATCAGGTAAAGCAATTTTTTATCCTATTAGGAGGTCTATCAAAGACATGAAAAGACAGGAAAAATAATTTTAGGTTGAGGAAAAAAATGTACATGGTGTTACCATCTGCTTTGAAAGAAAACCAAATAGATAAGAGTGAAAATCCATTTGATGGTGATATCCTGTAAGAAACCAGAATAATGAAATTTTATTTCCTAAAGACAAAACTCAGACATGCTTTGAAAAAATTGAAAAATGTCAGGCAGACTGGCAGCAAACAAGACAGACATATTGTCTATGTTAAAAACAGAGTCATACAGTGATAGAGTTCTTCAACTAAAAATATGATACATAGTTTCCATAAATTATGCTGTATTACTCTTTATAAAGATGATAGTTGCATATTTTGAATAAAATTATTTAAAATAATACTATTTCATAGTTACATGAGAATGATTTTTCTCTTTTTTAAAAAAAATACTTGATTTGCAGATAGTTTATTTCTATCACATTGTGATAGAGTCTGACTCAATTTTTCATGTGTGATTGAGGACAGACTGCAAACACTAACATCCAGCCTTTCTCTCTGTCCCATACCTTAACAAAGTCAATAAAAGAGACCAGGTGTCCACTCCTTTGATAGAGTAGGAAGTTAAATCAGGAAGTTAAACCACTTAAGTCCTGACCCACATAGGCATCCTCAGGTCAGCTCTGTCCCATAACCAAACTGAAAGCAAAGTCAGTGCCCCTCCTACTGTCTCAAGTCATTTCAGACTTGCCTGAGGGGTAGCTTTGCTCTCCCAGAAAGTCTTTATGTGAGTAACCGTCTAGTCATTTCTTGATGTATGTGGATGTCTTAAGTTCTGATATTAGAACCAAATTTTGGGTGTCAGGGGTTCTTTTCACCTTTGAAGGGTGACTATGATACACCTCAGTACAAGAGATAGATACCATATAATTCATACCACTATATGATAGAAGTTACAGATTGAAGAAAACACCCTAATGTAATGATCATAAATGTTAGCCTAATAAAATATTTTAGTTTTGTTTTAATATAGCATTAAGTCAATATCTCCCTAGATGAAATAGTTAAAAGTATCAGACTCCTAGTACAGAATTATTTTTAATATTTGTATAAAGGTATTAAATAGAAATGCATTTTAATGTTTAAAAGAAATTGTTAGCTGGAAAAGTCTGCAGTTGTAATGATTTGTGAGAGATAAATAATGAATGCTTCCTGAAGACATAAAATCTTATTAAGAATAAATGCATTTAAGGAGGCTGAAAATTATGATCACTGATTTCTGTACCTTGGAATTCCTATTCAATTTAAGCATTGACAAATATTTATAGGTCACAGTGTTAATAAACCATGGGTACAAAAAGAAACTTTATTTTCATTTTTTACTAAGTTAATTGTGTGTTTCTCTCTGTGTATGTAGATTAGACTCATAGTTGACCAGGGTAGGAATTGTTATAATGGATTAATATTTAATCACTATTATGTTTAAATTCAAGTTGGTTATATGCCACAGGAGACTAAATTATTAAAACACACATACATATACACAAATATATAATGCATTACTGTATATACATATGTGTACATATGTGTGTGTGATATTGCATATGTAATATAGCAGTTTTACTACATTTATTTATGCAACATACCAAATTTAAAATGGTTATGGACATACATATATAAGTATGTATGTATATAGATGCATTATATTTATAGATATAAACATAGAAAAACACCCATCTTTGTGTCTATATATATGCACACATAAATAATACATATACTATAATCCTGTATATTAACTATGCTATTGTATATTAACTATGTTTTGTACATTCATTATGGGGCATCATTATTTCTGAATAGTAATATTAATTTGTTATCATTAAGATTCTAATCAAAATGTTATGTTTGTGTATGTGTTTACTGCTTAGGCAGATAAGAATATTTTTTATTTATTTTCTGAAATATTTGAGCTCTTAATGTCTTGTCCCTCTTAGTGAAAACCTAAAAATATGAAAACCAAGGCTTCAGAGCAGCAGCAATGAATCAAACCTATTACTGAGACTTTAAGCCACTCCAGCTGCATGTGAAGGAGGTGTGAAAAAACGAAAGTTCAATAATCTAAAAAAAAGTAGTGCCTTCCGCACTTTGTGGGATGGTGGTGATTGTGGAGCACACAGAGTAGTATTCGCTCAGTGGGTGATTTTTGCAATAGCAGTCTGATGTAAGTCTAAATCCTAATCCAAAATTAAAACTCAAGATGTGTTTCATTGCTTCTGAGCCAACATTTTTCTGAACCGTATTCTCTAGCTAAGCTCTCCTAAATCTCTGATCATCTTAAGATTTTACCTTATTTCAAATGTAAGCCTTAAGAACAACATTTTTGCAAAAATTAAAAAAAAATAATAAAGGTGCCATTTTAAATCACATCTGTCTGACTGATTGCTTCTTATTTTCATGGCCTCATTTGGAAAACTGCAGATGTTCTGTAATGTGAGGAGAAATAGTAAAGTGCTGTTGAAAATACTTTTGGAATTCAGTGTTTCTTACTGTGATCCCAGGAGCATATAATTTATGAAATATAAATAAACTACGTGATGGAGAAAAATCTTAATAGGTAATAGGGAAGAACAAAATATATATTTAACATCAGAAAAACATAGATTTTATTCTCTCATATACAGTCAAAGTGATCTATGAACCATAATTCTAATATAGTATTAATATTAACTTCCTTAAATACTAGAATGACTCCTAAGAAGATAATGTATGCATAGCATCTTCCACAAATAGGTTTAAGATAAATTTCCAGAATGACCAGAAATTTGGACACAAGAGTGTCAGGAAGAAGAAAGAGTTGTCAACTTCTGCAAAATTTTTCAGCAATATACTGGAGGTTCTAGCTCAGCAATTAGGGAAGAAAAAGCAACAAAGGACATTCAGATTGGAAAAGAAAAATCAAACCTCTCTCCATTCTCAAATAATGTGATTTATTCTCATTTTTAATAGAAATAATAATTCTAAAGATTGGGGATATAGTGTGTTGATACATGTATATGTCATTCATGTGTATGTTCAATTATTAAATGATGATATTTAGCATAGCCATCATCTCATATAGTCAACATTTCTTACAGTGAGTTTCTAAATTTCTCTAGCTGTTTTGAAGTATTCAACATAACATTGCTAAACAAGGTCACCTTACTGTGTGGTCTAACACCAGAAGGATTCCTCCTCACTGTAACATGTACCTATTGACTAATTTGTTCCTATTCCTTTCTATTGCCAATCCCCACCCCAGCCTCTAGTAACTACTCTATCACTCTCTACTTCTATGAGATCAGTTTCTTTAGGTTCCACAGATAAGTGAGGTCACTTATCTTTTTGTATCTGACTTATTTCACTTAACATAGAATTCTTCAGTGTTATAACTATTGCTGAAAATAAAAGGATTTATCTTTTTTCTTTGGACTGAAATGTATTCCATTGCATATATATATATGCAAAGGAATACATATATATATATGCAAAGGAATACATGTATGTATATGTGGTATATATATATATACATATATATATACCACATTTTCTTTATCCATTAATTTTTGATGAACAGAGTTTGATTCTTTATCTTGCCTATTGAAAACAGTTCTGAAATAAGCAGGTATGGAGATACAGCTTTGACCTACTGGTTTCATTCCTTTGGATATATATATATATATAATATATATTATATATATATTACTTTGGGGATTATATGGTAATACTCTTTTTGAGGAAACTCCATACTCTTCTCTGAAATGGCTATTCTAATTAACAAATGTAAATTAGTTTCCCTATTTCCACATTATCAGCATACACTATTTTCTTTGTCCTTCCCTCATCCGCCCCATTCTCTCTCTCTCTTTCTTTCTTTCCAGTGTTAGGAATCAGATCCAGGGCCTTACATATGCTGGGTAAGTGTTCTTCTACTGAGCCACAAGCCATAGCTTTAGTCTATTATTAATTTTTTCTAATAGCGATTCTAATAGGGTAAGGTGATAGCTCATTGTGATTTTGATTTGCATTTCCCTTATGATTAGAAATGTCAAAATTTTTTCACATACCTGTTGGGCATTTGCGTATGTTCATTTCAAAAAATGTTTATTTAGATCCTTGCATATTTTAGAAATAGATTATTGAGTATTCTTGGCATTTTTACTCCCTTATGTATTCTGGATTTTAGCCCTTTGTCAAATGCAAACTTTGCAAATACTGTCTCCCATTCTCTAGGCTGTCTCTTCACTCTGCTGATTGCTTCCTTAATTGTGCAGGAGTTTTCTAGTTTGATATAACTCCATGGGCCTAGTTTTACTTTGCTCCCCATGAGTTTGAAATCTTATCCAAAAAGGGAAAAAAAAACCCAAAAAACAAACAAAAAAAAAACCTCTTTTCCAATTTCATTATGGGTGAAGGAGGAAGAGAAAGGGAAAACAGTGAACAGGTGTGAGATAATAACAAATGTTGTAGCATGCACATTTTTGTAACTGATGATACATTGTTCAAAGACACTATCTAGTAAATGGACTAGATGTATTTCGCCCAGGCTATTAAACTTAAAACTCAGGTTTTATACAATATCCTGAAAAAACAGCCGTGGTTTATGATGGTTCAACATAATATTTTTCAGATTTACAATGGTATAAAATCACACCCATGTAACCATTCTTTTTTCACTTTCAGTATAGTATTTAATAACTTGCATAAGATATTCAAAACTTTATTATAAAGTAGGCTTTGTATTAGATGGTTTTTCCCAATTGTAAGCTAATGAAAGTTTCTGAGCTCTTTGATGATAGACTAGGCTAAATTATGATGTTTGTTGGGTTAAATATATTAAATGCATTTTGAATTTAATAATAGTTTCAACTTACAATAGTATTGAGGACATAACTAACTTGTAAGTTAAGAAGCATATATATTGCCTTTCAGGAACAAATTATAAAACACTAGGAGAATTGATACGCATTACTGTAGTGAAATTTCAAATTTTAATGATTTAATATGATATATGCCAGCTAAATTAAAAATGTTTACTTTGCCCAAACCCCAGTCCTTTGTAGCTCAGAATGTACTAAAGAGAGGTCTCTGAAAAGTGGTGATTTAGTGTTACATTTTTTTATTCTTCCCAGACAAGAGAGAACTTGGTATATATCAAATGATACTTTAAGTACAGGACTGCATATGATGTGTATATACACACATGCACATATATATATATATATATGTATATACATATATATATATATACACACACATATATATGTACTCTGCTATGATTCCATTGAACAAAACCCAGTCACATAATCCTGACATAGCTGATAGCTGCAAGGGACTGGAGAATACAAGTTTCTTGTATGGAGAATGCAAGTTTCTTGTATGTTTAGGATAAAATATTATTGGTATATATTTAGTCATTTCATCTAATATAAATACAGTATGTGCATAATATTAAATGATACATTGATTTGTACCATATATTCACCATAATTCTGTATATAATATCTGAATATAAAACCTATGTATTAAACTTTTGTTAATTTTCTTTTGTTTCATAATAATATAAATACGGTTGTTTTAAAAAAGCAATAGAAAGTCATTATTTCATAATTCCTTTGGTCAAAATGATAAGTGAGAAACAAATGTGTGTGGTGGGAACAAGAGATTAAGAGAATTCTTTAAAATGAATGTACTGTGCTGACCCCCATATTCTTTCTTTTCCAAAGAGCATTTTATCTGCAACTCTGCCTGGCCTAAGTGGACAGGATATGTCACATCCCTCAGCAAACTATCTTTTATCTGTTGGAGAAATGCAAGCCCAAAATACTGTTGATAAGAGGAACCTAAGTTACCTTGAAGGGGGAAAGTTTTGTGACCTTTTTCAGAGGTCAGATCCCCAAACTCAAAGGATAAGGATAATTCCTACTAAAATTATGGCTAAAAATAGTTAGAATCAGTCAGCATGGGCCAAGGTGATCTAGAGTCGTCATGGCAGTGGGGAATTGAATATCTGATATCATCCTGTTGTCAGTCAAAAGCCAAGAGATGTACCAGGGTGGGACTCTATGGAAACATCTCTGAGATTCCCAATTAAACTGGTGTGCAGGAGAGGCATGACCTCTCCTCTCCAAAGGACTCCCTTGAGTTTGCCCCCTTTTTCTAATCCTATCCCTTCAATAAACTAATGCCTATTATTCTCAGCAACATATCTGAAATTTTTCTGACTTGAATGCAAGAATTGGGGCTCAGCAGGGGTACTTAAGGTTACCTCAGTTTCCTGAAACAATCTCAGCTAATTATTGGAGCTGTATTCAAAGCTCCTTGATTGCTGACAGAGGCTAAAGTTTTGTGCTTTTGGTTCTGAGGACCTCTAATCTAACAAGTTCCCTGTTAATTCCTGCTATATTCCCCTAACCAAAGTACGGTATTTTCCTCCTTTAAATTCAATGGATCTCTTTGATGCGTCAGATGTCTTTGGTTTTCCCCTTTCTCTAGACCCTCGTAACAAGACTTCACTGAGACTCATTGTCTGTAGGGGTCAGTGACAAAAATCCAAAGTTAATACTTTGAACAACTTTTTATCATAATCACACTGTGGACTACATATGCTATCTTTATCACTGGAAACAAAGTCATTAGTGTCTTGAAATCTAATCAGATAAGAAAACCAATTCCAGAAAACAATATAATTTCAAATAAGGTCCCTTAAGAGAACATTAGTCTGCAATAATATTGATATCAAAATTCTTATTAGCCAATGAGAAACTAAAGCACACAATCTCTCTCTCTCACACACACACACATACACACAAACACATACATTCACTCACTAACATTTAAAGCTCTTATAAATGCTTGCCTAGGAAATAGAAGTGCATTAGAGTTTCTCCTTCAGCAAATCCAAAATCTAAAAATCTTGACCAACTCATTCCCAACAAAAGATAAAACTTCGATAAAATAAAGTCCACAACTCAAACTTTGTCCACTTAGATTATTTTCTCTCACAATTTTATTTTAGGGCCATAGTAGAATTTAGGCTCTTCTGGCAAGGGATTGTATCTTTTGAACTAATCTTTACAACTCTTTATTGCTGTATGAACGGAAGCACTTAAAACATTATTCTAAATTCAAATGGGAAAAATTAACCTTTCATTTTCTTTAGTCAAGTTTCTTCCTTATTACATATGTTTCAAACAATTCATATGCATAAAAATTCCACAGATTTAAAAATATATTGCAAATTGTGACAATAGACAAAGTTAAAGCTGAGCAGAATCCAGTATTGGCAAAAGTCAGGATGAATTAAAGAAAACAAACTTTCTGTTATCTGGAAAATCTTACTCCTCTATGAAACATTTCCTTTATATGTATATATGGTTCATGCAATAATACATCCGTTCTTATTCAATGAGATACAATATATTTTTCTGCAAGATCATTACTTGCATTTTTGAAATTCCATATTATGCTTTATATGATGTTGAGAAAATAGAAATCAAATTTTAGAGGAATAATAAAGTGGGAGTAAATTTACCAGAATATATTTTATTTGACTGGAATATAGCTCTATCTTAGATAGAAGTATTAATACTATGTAATTAAAACATAGCTTCAATAATAGATGTCAGTGGTGGGATTACTTGATGAATTTTTTCAAAAAGAGACTAAAAAAGTAGAATAAATACAATTTAGCAGTCCTTACACAATGATTTTTTTTTCTTTTCTGTGTGGTAAAACTATGAATCTTAAGTCAGCAGTCATTTGAATAATGGGTATCTGGATGGTCACTTAAAAAGAGTAAGAGTGGCATGTATGTGTGTATACATGTACATATCCATATATATGTATATGTATATTCTTAGCACTTGTATAAAATAGTATTTTCAAATGAAATTGAATTTTAAAGCTTAAAAGCAACAGTCTAAAATTTTAAAAGAGCTTACTTCACTCTCTTAGTATGAAGGATTTATTAATTCTAATTAATAAAACTATTAATATTATGATGTCATCAATAGAAATATATTCAGCTTTGGGTCTAAAATCATAAATAATATACCTAAATAAGATTTTACAAACATTTGAAATATTCATTGTTAGAAACATAACTAAAGAGTTTCTCAGTTCAATGACATAATTAATACTGGTTTGTAGCATGAACAATTTCTTCTGGGAAGTTAATGATTATATGAAAACACATAACATCAAAATGTCATGTACTTTAAGCATGAATAACTAGAAATATTATATTATCTGAATCTTGTTTTACATCCCTTAATATTATGTCCTGTATTTTTAAAGTTTCTATTAAGAAAAATTTCCAATGACTATCTTTCCATTATCCTCTCAAGAGCTAATATTGTAGCTTATCTGTGGTTTATCCATTGTAACTATGTAAATAAGTTATGGCTAACTACATGTTCTTTAGAGGTGTAATAGTATAGATGATGCCTGAGTCCAGAATGTGCTACATGTTCTCATCCCATATTTCTTTTCACAAATTAAATAACGGGACACCCTGTCAAGTTCAGTTTGGTTGCAAGCCTGTATTTGGAGGTGATGAGTTGATAATGTAGTATTTTCTTGCATCTTCTATTTAATTTTATGTAAATTGCAATGTAATCATATCCATTCTGTATTAAATATGTGAAAAAAATCCCTCTATTAAATTACTGGCTACTTGACAAATGAAAACATATTTTCTTCATTTCTGGTTTTAATAATTCCATTATTTTCATGTCTCGTATATTGAATTTCACTTCCTCAGCCTCCCTTTATTCCTCTTATAATAAAATTGATATGTATAGTAAATACATATTTTACTTACAGTCCAATTTATCATAATAACAATTGCAGTTTTGGATCTGTGCAACTTCTAATGTTTGAAATTAATAGGCTTTACAAAAAAAATACAAACTATGATACAAATTTTGCCTTTAATGCTCTTTACAAAATGATAACAGCATGAGAATCATGATGGATTTAATGTGTTTAAATTTTAAGATTTTGTGCAGATAAATTATACCTTTATTTTATATACAACGAGTACAAAAAAAATCAAATGAACTCATCTACTAATAATAAACATTAACCTTCTAGAGAGGAAACAATATTTTGTTATTATGTATGAAAGATTACAGTTGTAATTTCTTAATGTATTCTAAGGTTTTTTTAAAATCTATGAAGCTTCTTATTTCTGTGAACCTGATATCACATATGCTTTAGAATTTCTGATTTATGTAACTTTACTATAAAAAGCATAGGAGTTTTACACATATATAAAGAATGTTTTCTTCCAGAAAAGAATTTTTATTTCAGAAAATTATTTGATTAATAATACATACATTGGAACATAAAAATTTATGATTTTGTAACAAAAATACAAATATTTTATTTTATCATTGATTTTTGATATCAGATGATAATCAAATGACAACTATTTCCTAATAAAAATTATTACAATTTACCATTGTTTTATAAAAGGTGATATCAAAATTCAGAGAAAAAATAGTACTAATATAATTTTTATAACAAAATAACAATTATAAACTTTTTGAGTCTTCCAAGGAAAGTACTACATTAAAGGGAAAAGTGCAAATTAAATTAAGGAAGCGTTCATAGAAAATCTGTTAGGTGTATCTCAGGTGATGCCAAGGAATAATAATTTCTTCTTCTGAGTTAATTAAAATACAAAGGGGAGAAGAACTTGTAAAAACAAAGATTATTAAAAGTTGTATTAAGGATTAAGCTAAATTATAATCAACATTCTTTTGGGACACAGTGAGTGATTTATTTTATCAAGATAATAAAACTCTTCCTAAAGGAATTGGCTTTTGTTCTGGATGTTAAAAGATGAAAGATTTTTATAGACCTTGTAAGTACTTGGTAATACTAAGGGAAAGAATGTAGATTATGAATGAATTCAAGAAGAATACCTACCATTTAGGAACCATTAAGAGAAAGGTTGCCAATGGTTGCATGTCATGAGAGTACTTTTAAAACAAAAGGCATTAAAGATGGATACCAGACAAAACACATAAATAGGGCTCACCTTTCGCATGTATGCCAGAGCAAACCTTGCCTAAGAGTACTCTAGTGGCAATAAATTAATTAGTATAGGAAATCTAGGGCGAGATTAAAAATTACTGCAGTATTTGTGGAACAAAGACTAATTGACTATCAACATAAGAGAGAAGAGCTTGTAAGTTGTGTTCTATAATAATTAGTAAGGAATCCTTTTACAAAGTTTTCTCTTAAGTCCCTTGGAAACAGATGTTTAAACTACATTACACATTAACATTTTATTAATATTAAAAGACTGAGAATTACAGACACAAATGCATGACATTTATTAAAGTAAAAGTGGCTTTACATCTTCAATAGTCCTTTGGAAGAATTTGCAACTTTGGGAAAACAGGAACTCAAACTCTAAATGAGCAACATATTGTAATTTTGTAAATACAATGAAAATGTGGCACAAAATAGCAAATAAATGAGTAAAAAAAGATTAAATATAGGATAGCAGACTTTTTTTTTTTTGTTTCCAGACTCAAAAAGAATCCTAGTGCTACCTACTAGATGTGAGACAACTGTAAAAACATTACAAAACTTCAATCCTCATGTCTTCTCTTCTTCTGTCTTCTGACAATTTTGATTCTGTATAATTACAGATGTACCAAAATATTAAATAGGAATTCAAGACAGTTCATGAGATTACTACATAAGAGTCTAAATATCAATGAGTAACTTAATTTCTCATGACATCTATCTGTCTCAATATTTGTGAGTTTGGCAATTGCTTATTTATTTAATTGTAATATTAATTTTGTAGTTGTGATAAATTTTTTTTACAACAGCAGGATTTTATTATATAGGAATTGAGATATTAGCTTTCTCTAGCATTTTACAATTTAAAGTGGTTTGTGTGTGTGTGATATATTATTCTTTACATTCATTTTAAAGTTTTTCATAGGTTGCTTGTATTTTCTCTTTGGGAAGGTCATGGTTAGAATTTCATCACCAGTCTGCCACATTTATGCACATTAATCTTCTTTAGTCATTTCTTCCTATGAAAAGTCACTTTTTCTGTGTAGTAGTTACCTTCTTTGACTTTCACATGTTCATCTCTCTTTCAGGGCATTCTGTATTCTGTCCAATACTTTTGGCCTTAGAAGCTTGCTTTTTAGGAAAGTAGTTTCTCTATTATTCTCTTGTTCCAAATATACATTCATCTTCTTTGGGAAATCAGAACTTACTATGAAAAAACTATCCTCTACCAACTTGATATCACATTCATGTTCAAAATGTTCTGTCTCCTCATCTGCTACAGATTATTCAATAGGAGAAATTGATCCACCATCATCCAAATATTTGTACCTATGACTATCAAGATCTTCTTTTTCCAAATCTTCTCCAACATTCATTTGTTTCAAAGATTCCTTAAGGTGGTGTTCATACTTCAGTTTTTCAATGTAGTTAAAAAATCCTCTTGCAACAGCTTGCTCAAAGGCTAAAATTTTTCTCCAAGGTAATGGTTTTCTTTCATTTTCAGATTGTAAAAATGGGAGCTTGGGTTCTTTGTTTTTAATTCGTTTTTTTATCTACTTGTGACCTTCTGGTGTTTCTTCTTCCTTCTGGTCTTTCCTTTGCTCTTAATTTTGGCTTGTACTTCCTCTTTCTACGTTTCTTTTTCTTAAATCTTTCCAAAAAAGTTTTAAAGGCAATGGTTTTGGTTCTATAGATGAGTCACTTGATGAATCTGTAACTCTTTCAGATGAATGAACAAATTTTCTAATGGGGTTTCTTTGCCTTCTTTTAGGTGAAGTAACACACTGGGTTTTAAATAAGCTGCTACCAGATGAGGAGCTATCACTTTGGTTTCCAACTTCCACACCTGTATCAGATGCCAGATAGTTCAGAGAATCCATTCCTGATTTATCCATCACTTGTGTTTTGACTTTTAAAACTGTTTTCTGCAGCCTTGCCTGGTTTAAGTGGACAGGATGTCACATTCCTCAGCAAACTGATATCTCCTCTAACCGCACGGAAGAAAAGAACCTGTGACAATTTTTGTATCTATAACATTATGAGTGGTTGTAGAAATAAAGTATGCCTTAAATGTATTTCTATGATTTGCTTTGTTCAAACAGCATGCATAGTTTTGGAACTATAATGATGAATTTGTTGAAGCACTTATTGGAGAACATTATTAGGAAAAGAAACAATGGGGCATACCTGTTTTTACTTCTCCTTTAAATAAATATATGTACATAGTCAAAGATATTTTGATTGAAACTGAGCATCTGACTTGAAAAACTTAAACTGTGAAATCAGAAATATTGACTTTACTAAATCCTTTCTAATTTGCATACTTTGTAATCTTAGGTAACTTACAAACTATCTCTTAGCTTCCATTTCATTTCAGATAATAAACATGATGGGGGTATGTGGAATTACAAACAAAAAATTTTACAGTGAAGGTTTTTTTCTAAAAAAAATATGGTAACATACATGTAACATGAAAACAAAACTCCTAAATTTGTCATCATGCATGAGTGTCGGGGTCTTCTCCTGACCAGCGTCGGCGGAGGACAATCAGACGCGTCAGGTCGACCGGTCACAGCAGGAACTCATTTATTGAGGAAATCCCACAGTTTTTATGTAGGATGGGGGGCTAGGTGGGAACCAATCAGCTTAAAGGTCAGCAAGGCAGGTGGGTTCATGCAGGCGAGCGTCCCATTGGACTATATGGCAAGCACGAGCTGATTACTTTCACGGAACTGTTGTTAACCAATCCCTGACGGTGGTCCAGTTTATCGTCATTAACTATTAAAACCACCTTTGAGGCCTTGATCCTGCTCACTCACCAGGAAGTAAGGCGTCAGCCTGAGTTAGTTAAAGTGTCATTAGTCCCAACACATGAGTATCCTAGTAATTATTTGTATGACTAGTAGGTTGTTAGCAAGCATAGTATTTAGTGGTTAAGTGATAATTACTAATCTTAAATTTCATGTATTTCTCATAAAAATCTGGTTTTCCATCTCCTCTTAAAAAAATCAATCTTTCTGGAAACACTGGTTTAATATTCTTCAAAGTTAGCAATTGGTAGGATGAGTAGTTTCAGTTTTAGGCAGGGCATGCTCACTAGTCCCAACTCCTCACATCTCTGATGGTTTGCCTGACCTGGTGAGAATGGCATTTGCTACTTCTCACTGCACTTGATTAATTTTGCCTTTATAGATTATAGAGAAAGGTGAAATATGGTTAGACCTAAACTCTTTTGCCTTCCACAGGGAAAAAAAAAATGCTTATCAATGTTTAATTTTTATCAGAGTTTTTGACCAGTCATATTATGTATTACCTATGCAAATATCTACCTTAAAATCCTCTCTGTGGTTTAAATCAAAGCAACCAATTATAAAAATCAAATGGTGTCATACTTTGAAATAAATCTCTGCATGCATTTCTCATACTGTGATTTTTCTCTGGGCAGTCAAGAAGAATTGCATTTATTTTCATACAAATTGTATAGTAAACTACTCTAACTATTAATTTCTGTCTTTCCAGCTTCTATGCTTCTCACCACACTGGGATTCATAAAAATATTCCTTTGATGGCCTATATCTTAAAATACTCCTTCAGCAAACATGATATTTGATGCAATGCTTTATAAAATAATTACATTGTAAAAATTAATACCTTTAATTCTTTATATATCAAAGAAAACATTTAGTTCAAAAGACTAACAAATAATAAGCCACAACATAATATTTTGAATATGTAGAATGAAATACCATCTGGAAGTCAGTATAATACTCTGCATTCATTAAAATTGTATATTTTGCATTGCCCTGACATGAAAAATACAAATTAATATAATCATATTTAAAACTAATATATTCCAAAATATCATTGATCATAATGTTTTTACAATGAGATTCAAAACTGCTAGTTCACTTAAAACTTATTTATTAAATATATTTACATTTTACTCATTGTAATGATGTAGTCTAGACATAGCAACAATTTCCAATTCAAATACTTGAACAATATGATTATGATAAAATAGTGCTTAGTAAATAATAGTTCTACTTCTTGAAATCACAATTTTATTATTGTTAGAATTTGTACATCTGCATAAACACTTCATTAAATCTTCCTTCCAAGATTATTACTATCAAGATTTTTAATATACGCAAAGATGGAGACTGCATCACAACCACACAATAGTTGATTGATGAACTCTTTTATGAAATAAAAACTGCAGGTTTTCACTCATGGGTTTTAAAATCTTATGTGTATTTGTGTTGTTTTCCTAAGAAAAATTGAATAATCTTGAATATATTTTAATTTAGTAGAAATTCTATAAATTTGATTATCATAGTTTTCTTATTTTATTAACACAAAATTTAAACAGTTTATTCAGTTTGGTCTTTTTTTCTTTTAAATGTAATTAACAGCCAATTTTTATTCCTTTTTCTATCCATTTACTAATATAAAAGTTGCATTTGAAGAGTCCATTACTCAACTGTCTAGTCCTCCTTCTTTAGATATGAATGCTAGATAATTTCTTTCTTAATAACTTAAACCAAAGAGAGAAGATTGCAAATTGTAATGCAGTATCTTTGTGTGGAGTATGCATAAGTTTACTGTATCTTTCAGTGTGTATTTATGTCAGGTAGAGAGAAGAAATGAGAGAAAGAGAATTAGATTTTTTTCACTAAAAATATTAATAAAAATAATTTTAAAGTGTGCTTTATTTCATAACTTAAAAATTTCACAAATGGGCTGTATGTTGTTTAACGGTAATATGGAGGTTCCAAGGAATGATCGGGGAATCTGAGTCCTATCAACACCTCTATGCCTAGCGTGACATATTAATGTATATCCTCCAGTATGGTCACTTGAATTCATTCATAGACCATCACACTACCATTCCTTCCAGTGAGAGGGAAGACTCAAGGAAAGGCATGGCTTTAAGGACAGAAGTTAGTAAAAAGAGAGAAAAAGGGGGAACTATTGATGATATTTGACATTTGTGCTTCCATTAATCTCTGTATTTGATCTATTTATTGAATAGATGTTTTCTAAATTTTAAGCAGAATTGAATGTATATAATTTTATCCTTTCCTCAAAGAAACTTTATTTTTTTTTTTACAGACTGCATTTTGATTCATTGTACACAAATGGGGTACAACTTTTCGTTTCTATGGTTGTAAATGATGTAGATTCATACTATTCCTGTAATCATACATGTACATAGAGTATGTATGTATGTCTCATTCCACCATCTTTCATACCCAACCCCTTCCCCCTCTCATTTCCCTCTAAGTAATCTAAAGTATCTCCATTCTCCTCTCACCCTGCACTCTCCACCCACTTTATGTATCATCATCCATTTATCAGGGAAAACATTCGGCCTTTGTTTTTTGGGGATTGGCTTATTTCACTTAGCAAGATATTCCCCAGTTCCATCCATTTCTCTGCAAATGCCATAATATTATTCTTCTTTATGACTGAATAATATTCCATTGTGTATATATACCATAGTTTCTTTATCCATTCATCTGTTGAAGGGCATTTAGGTTGGTTTCATAATCTAGATATTGTGAATTGAGCTACTATAAACATTGATGTGACTGAGTTACTCTAGTATGCTAATTTTAAGTCCTTTGGGTATAAACCAGAGTTAAATTTTCTATTCTTAAAATCATGTAGTTGAATACACATCATGCTTAGTCCACAAAATTGTTGACTAAATATTTTTAACAAAATATTTTTAAGATTTGGGAATATTAAAGAAACAAATTATTGAGAATTGAATCGAGTTGGAGAGAGCTGAGCTACCAGGTGTTGGACTGGTTGATTTAGACAACTGTCTAAATAAAATGAAAGTAACAGCAAAACTTTGAATCACTTGCTGCAATAGCATAAGCAAGAGTTACACCAGTGTAGAAACACCGGCTGAGGGTCAGTTTCATCACCACAGACCACAGTAGGTCAGATAGGGAGATGTCCCAAACAAGAATTTCTGACCATTTTTATGGACGTGGGGTCCAGAGAAGAAAAATCAGAAAGGTAAATAGTAGAAAAGTCCTGTGTTCTGAGTTAGAGTGGGAAAAAAAAATGTTTCAAAGTTCTCCTCCACATCCTGACAGAGATCTTGATGGAGGTACCTGAGAGAAGCCTCTGCCAATGGCTCCAGTCAATGCTGCCTCTGGTCGGTCCAGGAATGCAGGATGCAAAGTACACAGTTGGCCAGAGGGACCTGATTCTTTGAGATCAGAGACCTCAATGTACTGGCTATGTATCTAGTTTGATATGCAGAACAGAGTTTTCTTTCTTTCTTTCTTTTTTTTTTTTAAGGAATATTTACTGAGTAAAAAACACATGGTAAGCTAACAAGTAATTTTATGTCAATGCAGCTAAAACAAAACATCCTGTTTACTTTATATGTATGAAGTCAGTACAATTAAAAAGTACTGTAATTGTAATTTAACATCATAATTTGAATAGATGCAAGTGTTCTCTCTCTCTGTCTCTTTCATATGGAAAAAGAAAATTTCTTTGAAAATCATTTGAAGCTTGAACAAAAATTCTACAGCTATATTCCTCAAGATTATTTTGTAATCTTCAAGATTCAAAGGACACAAGGGAGGCTTAGATTCCACCTTTTAGAGAGGACATTGCAGCTCCCATGATCTCATCAACTAGGAGAATGTTGGTGGCAGTCACAGCGCTGGAGTAAAGTCATTTCTTCACATAGTAATTATCCCATGTGGCTACTTCTGCTGCTACTCTGTCAGTTCACCTGTGTTCAGGTCCACACTCACAAGTCAACCTGAATATGAATGTTCTGCTTGAATTTTAACTAATGTTTCCTGTATGTCAAAACTAGAGTTCTGAGCAAGTGCCCTGGAACAATGAATGCTTGAACTCCAAGTTGGGTCCTGCCCTTTATACTGAAATTAATTCAATCAGGGCTTTGGCCATTACAACTTCTACCACACCAGCACCTGGAATCACACAGCCATCTTTGATAGCATTTTTTGATAGCCTTTGAGCCATTTCTTATTGAATATTTAAGTGAGCATGTGCTTATTTAGGCCTTTGACCAATAATGTGACATAATGGGAATTGTTACATTTTTAATGTATACTCACAACAGATTCTGCATGTCCCAAACAGTTAGGATGTAGGTCATCAAAAGAATTTGGAAATGCCATAATTTTATCATTCTTTATGGTGGAGTAATATTCCATTGTATATATATATATATATATACCACAGTTTCTTTATCCATTCATCAACTGAAGGGCATCTAGGTTGGTTCCACAATCTGGCTATTGTGAATTGAGCAGCTATGAACATTGATGTGGCTGTATCTCTGTAGTATGCTGATTTTAAGCCCTTTCGGTATAGGTCAAGGAGTGGGATAGCTGGGTCAAACGGTGGTTCCATTCCAAGCTTTCTGAGGAATCTCCATACTGCTTTCCAGAGTGGCTGCACTAATTTGCAACCCCACCAGCGATGTATGAGTGTACCTTTTTCCCCACATCCTCGCCAACACCTATTGTTGCTTGTGTTCTTGATAATTGTCATTCTAATTGGGGTGAGATGAAATCTTAGGGTAGTTTTGATTTGCATTTCTTTTATTACTAGAGATGTTGAACATTTTTTCATATATCTGTTGATTCCTTGTAGATCTTCTTCTGTGAAGTGTCTGTTCATTACTTAGCCCATTTGTTGATTGGATTATTTGTATTCTTGGTGTAGAGTTTTTTGAGTTCTTTATGTATTCTGGAAATTAGTGCTCTATCTGAAGTATGAGTGGCAAAGATTTACTCCCACTCTGTAGGCTCTCTCTTCGCATTGCTGATAGTTTTCTTTGCTGAGAGAAAGCTTTTTAGTTTGAATTTATCCCAGTTGGATGAAATTGGAGAATATCATGCTAAGTGAGATAAGCCAATCTCAAAAAACCAAAGGATGAATGATCTTGCTGATAAGCAGATGATGACACATAATAGGGGGTGGGAGGGGTTAGTGTTAGGGTTAGAGTTAGGGTTAGGGAGTGGGGCAAGAATGGAGAAGGAAGGACTGTATAGAGGGCAAAGAGGGGTGGGAGGGGTGGGGGGGAGGAAAAAAAATAACAGAATGAATCAAACAACATTACCCTATGTAAATTTATGATTACACAAATGGTATGCCTTTACTCCATGTACAAACAGAGAAACAACATGTATCCCATTTGTTTACAATAAAAAAAAAAAAGAATTTGGATCTGCCCACCACAAACAAGAGTTGGCCTCTTCATATTCTTCCTCTTAACTCTGCACAGAGCTACCATGTCATCTTCTGCAAGAGCTTCTAAGGAAAAGGGGTCAATTCCTTTATCTGAATCACCACAGAATTTTCTTTACTTCTATTCTTTTTAACCCTATCTTAATGAATTTTCTTTCATATTTTACTAGTTTCTTTTTCTTCTACACTCTTTTAAAGAAGTTAGAATTCACTTATTTTTTTTTTTATATTCTAATGAAATGTTGCATGTGAGAATTGTCTATTTTCCACTCTTCATATCTGGATGTTGTGTCCTGTGGTCCAAAATAAGCCCACAGATTAAGCTTGCATCAGTTGTAGATTTATGTTCCATCTCTACGCTCTCAACAGGTCAACAGGCTCATCATTTTCTTAATGGTCAAAACAGAGTTCACTGAATCCTCTGATAAAGACATCAGCAAGATCAGCATGAACTTTACTACATATAGATGTTATGACCACATCTCTAAGTGTTCATTTCTCTGTTTTCTTTGATTTGTTCCAAAAACTGAAGGCCCTTTTCCTTTTCAGATTTAACACTTCCAGTGATTATTCTGGGTGAAGACCCTTAGGAGGTGTTTTAGTCAGCTTTTTTACTGCTGTTACTAAAAGGATCTGACCAGCACAATTGTAGAAGAGAAAAGGTTTATTTGAGGGCTTATGGTTTCAGTTCCAGAGGTCTTAGTCCATAGAAGGTTGGTTCCATTCCTCTGGGTTCGAGGTGAGGCTAAACATCATGGCAGGAGAGAGTGACAGAGGGAAGCAACATGAGGGTGATCAGGAAGCACAGAGAGAGAGACTCCACTCTCCAGATACAAAATACATACCTCATAGCCACACCCCAATTCTTACCTCCTTCAGTCACACTCTACCACTTCAATTAATCCCATCAGGGCTTCATTCACTGATTGGGTTAAGACTTTTACGACCCAATCATTTCTCCTCTGAATCATCCTGCACTGTTTCACATGTGAACTTTCAGTGGATACCTTACATCCAAACCACAACAGAAGGAGATCTGCCTGTTTCATCCGCTCTCCAAGGGTAAGGACATTGGAAGTAGTACCCTTGCCAGTTATGTCATTCCAGGCTGTTGCTAATTTTGCTGTGAGAAGTTGTTAGGTATTGAATTTTATTTTGTAAAGCAGCATATTGCAGTCCTTAGTAAATTTGATGTTTCTAAATCCAGAAATAAGCATCTTCATGGTCCCCTTTGTCCTGTGTTAGTCCTCATCATGTCTTGCAGAGTTCTTGTGGTGCTGATGTTGCCTCCTGCACCACCTGACCTGGGGCACCTGGCCCTTGGGGTTCAGGGTCTTCACTGGAGCCATTGCTGATTCAGCAGAAGCATCCACAGCCAGGTGATCCTCAAGTTTTCTTAGTGTTCTAACCTCATGGTACATGTTGTATTAGCTCGGGCTGCTAAACAAGGTACAACAGATTGTGTGACATAAACAGCAGAAATTCAATTATTCTGGAGGCAGAAAAGTTCAAAATTTAAATACGGGCAGGATTCATTTCACTCTGAGACCTCTTCTCTTGGTTTGTAGGTAGAAGCCACCTCAGTGTACACTCGACATGACCTCTTCCTTGACATTCAGAGAAAGCAAATTAGTTATTGAGTCTCTTTTTATAAGGACCTAATCCTATAGGATCAAGTCCCACTCTTATGACTTCATTTACCTTAATTGATTCCATGAAGACTCTTTCTCTAAATTCAGTCATGGTGGTGGGTTAGTGCTTTAAGACATGACTTTGTGGAGAACAAAACTATTCAGACCACAGCATTTTTTAATTTAGTTGGTGATATACTCCAAAAAGTCAACTATGAGAAATAAAAAGTAATAACACAAAACTACATTATATTCAAAATATAAAACAACCACCTTCAGATTATTATGAAAATACAGAAAAATTATTAGCTTTTTGGAGTATAACTATATTAGTTAACAAATAGCTCAGATTTATCTTTACTTGTTGATCGATAATGAAATTGAATGTATAGATGGAGTTACTTGTAGATAAAGGTGAACTGAGTGTATTATAATATAGGACTACAGAACTGAAAATATTGTGATTTGAAGTTGTAAGATATTTTAGTGATTTGGTATATTTATAGATATACATACAGATGTATATTAACACATATCTATACAGATATGCATATAGTCCAAGATAGTTCCAATTTAAAGAGGAAATTTGATGTAGTACTTTAGTTTCCTTCCTCTACCCACTCTGAATATTTTTATATGCACAAGCAATCTTTTACTTAGGTATTGTTTTGGATATTTTATTAAGTCTTTATTAAGAAATATGCATATGCTTATATAATTATTAATAATTTGGGCCAATAACCCTATGTTAGACTACCTATTAAAGTTGTTAACATGGTAAAATCTTTATATGAACATGTGCAGTGATTTTATTAAAGTTCCTACTATAATTCGTTGTACTTCATTCTGATAAATCCCACTATTGGAGATGCTTGAAGGTGTTTTTAGTTTTAGGATAAAATTTATATTCCTAACATTCATTTCATAGTCTCTTTAATAGAAAAAAAATTAGACCAACATTGTTCAGGACCAAAATAAATGTATTTGGGTTGCTGTGATTTTAATCCTATATAAAGATATAGCTTGGGGAAATTACAAAATGTATATAAGCCTTGGTTTCTCATCATATTAAATGAGATAAATAATACATGGTTTAAAATAGAATTCAAGCACAATCTACCATGTAAGTGATGGGTTTGCAATGTGTTTAAATTTTTCATTCAGTTATATTCAGTGTAACTGGATTGTATTTAATTTATTTCATATTATATTCTTTGTAGGCAGTATTTGTTCTCAGCTAAAATTTTTGTAGAACAGAATACTTTTTCTACACTCAGAAGGTGTATGTCTGACTTTAATTTATACTGATATTTTTATACATTTTATTTTAATTCTGATATGGTTCCCACAGATAATAGATATATTTGTTAAATATTATGTGAAAACTTTATTTTATTTTATTGTCTTTTACTCTGGAAAGCTACTGATGTTTTCCTATAATATGCTTTTTATCAAAGTATCAATTCTAAAGTAAATCTTATTTTATATTCATTCAAGTTTTGATACATGTAATTATTTTGAAAACAGAAGCTAAATTGAGATTATAAAGGATTGAGACTATTTGAAAGAAAGAAGTAGCAAACCTATTGTTACAAAATTGTTAAGAAGTTTGCTCAGCAATGAAATTCCACAGCTATTACTGAATTCCAGGAAGACAAATTGAAAGAATATGAACTTAAAAATTTAGAAAATTCAGAGTCTGAATCACATTCTACAAAGTATTGATTTAACATTTAATAAAAGTATATATATATTAAATTAGCATGTATATTTCCCAGCCGACATCTTCTCAGTTGTTGGATTGTCCTGAAATCCTTCCCAGATGAGTTCCTGTCCTCACATTCATTGATGAAATAGTGATACTAGGAAATTCATTAGCATTATATGTCTCTTGAGTTTATTTTGTTCAGTTTTGGTTTGTTTTGGAGTAAACCAATCACTTCACCGTTCTTCAAAGGCACAATGCTAGAAACTTTACAGAAAGTTAATGCTCCATATTTCAAATACAAACAAAAGAAAAATATGACAAAAAGAGGGATAAAGAAACTTGGAAATGGTAATAACAAATGTGAAAAATGAGAGTTCCCAGACAATAATTTTATTTTTGATAGGAGGAAAATTGATTATACTTAGTAAACTCTTTTATAAGTTTAATTTATGACCTTATGAATGGAGATTCTGATGAGTAAGTGTTATTGAATAGGCAAAGAGGTCATTACCACACAAACAAAATTATTCATTCTGATTGAATGAACTGAAACACATACATGAACCTGTATCTTCAAACTTCTACTTTTCTTCATATAATCAGTTTTAAACAAGAAGGATTAACAAAAATAGTTCAAATGAAATTCTTAGGAATGAGAGACATTATTTTAACTCTTTTTAAAGACACATTGAGGAAATCAATTAAAATTTTTGACACACAGTCATCATTTCATAGAGTCTTAAAATAATTGGATGCTAAATTCCAAGGGAAAACTTAGACCAAAGGCTTTTCTTTTGTGTTGCTTGCAGAGATATGAACTTTATGGAAACAAATGAATTTTATGCAGCTAAATATTCAGTGCAACAATTTCATGAATAAAGAGTAGGCCAATTATTAAAATTTGCTCCTGTCTTCTGATTGCAGCTCAGACTTATTCACTGTTTTATACTTGACCAGTGGATTCTCTTCAGAGGTCTATATTCTGAACCACAAGTAATATTGATGTAAAATGGGCAAATTATTGTGCCCTAGTGTTATTCAAGATATTTTTGTCTATTATCTAAATTGTGAACTTTTACTATTTGCATTTTGATACAATTGTGCATAATTTACTCTTCATATAATACATAATGGTAACTACAGTATGGTAAATGTGATCTGTCACTTTCAAAGTAGCATCTATGTAATATTCAACTTCTTGGTGCCATGCCAGAGGCCATAAAGCCAAAGGGTAAGTGTAGCTCATGTTCCTGAAATGTTAATTTTATGAATGTCGTCATTTAAAATGTTATTTGTGGATTAGAATAAAGAGATGCTATTCAATAGAATCCCAAAAGAGCATTTGTTAGGGTAACAGAGAAAATTGCAAATATATTGACCCTTTCAAAGAGCATATTAGACTTTAACCCTTTAGTACTGTGTTCAGTCATTGACATTGTTACTGTCTACAATGAATTTGTCACCTTTTGTGGAATATTCCTGGAAAATTTAATTATAATATCATATTGGATTGTCAGGATTTGATAAAATAGAAGTTGGTTACTCTAGAGGTGAAGTAGCAAACAAGAATCCATGTGTTAAATATGGCCTTTATGTGTGCTTGGCTTGGACATCACATTATTTCTAAAATTAAAATAATTATTCATTTGTTACATCAAAAGTTTCATTTAAATCTTAGGGAAACAAAAGCCAACTGGATTTGTAGATTTTCTTGAGAACCTGCAAGCTCAGACAACACTGTTACCACACTGTCTTTATAGGACAGCAATTGGAGTGAGCCCTCTACTGCTAAAGCACACATTCTTTTTGATGCAAGCTCCATCCTTTAGTATTGTTTACCTCCTCTTTCTTCATTCATTTTATGTACTAGCATGGAATTAAGTGCCCATGGGTGCACAGAATAAAGAACTTAAAAAAAAAAATCTTGAAACATAGGATGAAGCTACTGTGGTTTCTCTGAAGGAGCCATCCCTGGTCTGATTCTGAGGTATTTGATCCATTTTGAGTTGAGTTTTGTGCAGGATGAGAGATAGGGATTTAGTTTCATTCTGTTGCATATGGATTTCCAGTTTTTCCAGCACCATTTGTTGAAGAGGCTATCTTTTCTCCATTGCATATTTCTGGCCCCTTTGTCTAGTATGAGAAAATTGCATTTATTTGGGTTTGTGTCCATGTCCTCTATTCTGTACCATTGATCTACCTGTCTATTTTGGTACCAATGCCATGCCGTTTTTTGTTGCTATTTCTTTGTAATATAGTTGAAGTTCTGGTATTGCAATACCTCCTGCTTCATTCTTCCTGCTAAGGATTGCTTTAGCTATTCTGGGTTTCTTATTCTTCCAGATGAATTTCACAATTGCTTGCTTTATTTCTGTAAGGTATGTCCTTGGGATTTTAATTGGAATTGCATTGAATCTGTATAGCACTTTTGGTAGTATGGCCATTTTGACAATATTAATTCTGCCTATGCAAGAACATGGGAGATCTTTCCATCTTCTAAGGTTTTCTTCATTCATCATGCAAATACGAACACAGGTACCTTTTTGGTTTTCACCACATTTATCATCTGGCTGTTACAAAATTAATAAAATTATCAGAGGAACTCCATCGCCAGCACTGTATCTGGAGGGAAAGTCTCACTTTCACCAAAGTACAAGCCATCTGTGAACAACAACTCAACTGCGGTAGAAAAGAAGATAAAGAAAGGGGTACCAAGATTTTCATTGCTAGACCTGTATCAAAGGAAAAAGGTTTACAAGATTTAAAGAGTTTCTGAGATCCTTAGAAATAGAGGTATAATTAAAATGAGAAAATTTGAAATGTCAAACTGTCTGAATTTAATAAAAATGGATCTGATGAAATCATTATCCTTAAAACATATTTTGCTAGTGTATTATAACACCAGAAAAATATAGAAGAAATTTCAATAGGATAAGCTTTAGTTTGTTTCTGAGAAGAGGAGTTTTGATTAATGAGGCTGTAAGAATGCCATTTATTAGAAACAACAACAACAACAAAAAAAACCCTACTTTTTTATGTTCCATAAAACAGTTTTAGTAGTTTTCAAAACCTTGCTGTAGGCAAATGAAATTTTAAACAACTCAGTGCCAATGTAAGTTTTGTTACTTTGCACAGAGTGACGGAAGTTCCTTGACTATATTAAAGACAGCAAGAATTAGAGAAATCTCCAAATGATTTAAAAAGCATTGTTTCAGTGCATGCTGCCTTTCTTTTATCTCCTTTCTGCATACTTCTTTGTTTATTAGATTTCTCCTGCTCTGAAGATACCACTGAATGCTAATGTATCAGCGTTTGCCTATTAAAGTTACTACTTTATGTCCCAAGCAACCCACTTGTTCATTAATCAGTGTTCAGGGAATTTATATTACAGTTGGGACCCAGAAGTATAAATGTAAAAGTGTGTATGACTAGGCATGCAGGGCTGTGATTCCTTGTAACTTTATACTTTTTTATATTTTACCTGCCCTTTATTTCTTTTCATTATAAAATTAACTTGGTTCCCCCAAACAGAATATAATTCAATAACATAAGTTTGTTGTTCACTGTAACATGTCTAAAGAAAAGTAGTGGGGATGTTGACACTATCCCAGAGTTAGTATGATCCAGAGAAAAGTAACTCTGGAGATACAGCAAATTTGATCTTAATCACTTATGGATACAGTCTACAAATGTTTGTCACTGAAGATACATTTATTCTAGAGCTCTTATTATTAAAAATATAAAAATTTTAATTAAAAAAGAAACAAGTGTTTTTCAAGACATAACTCTGAGCAATAGTGTAAGATGTTTTAGGGAAGATGTAGAATATAAAATCTAGAATCAAACAGAAACATTCTTCTCTTTAAATCTGACTCCTCTTGTCACATGAAAGAGACTCAGGTAATCAGATAATAAGAGTTATTTCCTCCAGAAAACTTGTATGTCAGTATTTGTCCTATTGATTAAGTATAAGAGTGTATTTCCAGAGTTTTGTTTCACCACCACACAAAATGCGGATGGGGGATATGCATGGAAGCCCCAAAGAGAAAGGAAGGGGTGGAAAGAGGAAGAAGAGGAAGGAAAAAACAAAATAAAACTTGTTAGGTTTAATTAAAGAGACTTGTTTTGTTACCCTATATTCTATATCCTGATTTATAGCATATGACATATTTATAAGAGAATTAAGTTAATGATTTGGGTTAAATTTACATGTTGTATAAATGTCCAGCATTAAATCCTTTAATAGGAAATAAAAAATGTGAATAATTTACTGATTTAAAAATGAAACAGGAGACACAGAAATATTCCTGTAGTAATTTTGTCATTATTAAATTTTGTAAATACAAAAAAGTATCATATGAAACTTTCTGAGTGTTCACATTAAAAATACCCTGGGCTTAGGCTGCAGGAACTAGGCAGTATGCTCAAGGAGGAGACTCTGGGTCTGGCATCTAGTACCTGGTTTTGAGTTTGACTCCGTCATTAAAGTCTCATAGAAGGCACAAGCCCTAGGTTCCACTTTTTCACATCTGTAATAATTTGAAATTATATTAGATGATCTCTAAGAATCCTCCCCACTTGAATATCCTAGTTCTAGGATCCATTTTCCTAGGTGGGAATGAATTTCCACCTTAAACAAGACACTGTTTAAATGTTAAAAATTGAATTCTGCTCTTTGAGGATGTCTTTTCTTGCAGTCAGTAGTTGGTTCAGAGGTTAGCACTTGGTTTATAAAACCATTATCTTTTCAAGCATGCAACTAGCAAAAATAAATAAATAAATAAAAATAAACAAGAGTGAAAAAGAAAGATATGCTTGTCTTTAGAAAAGAAAAAATAATAATCTAGCGAATGTAAAGTTATGCATAAAATTCTTTAACACTGATGAATAATATGTCTTAGCTTTGTTCTTTTGGTGTGTGATTATGAGTCTATGTGGTGAAATGATTTTGAAAAAATAAGCAGAATTATAACCAAGAGAGAGAAAAGGTTATCTCTCAAAGCCTCCTTGATTTACTATTATTTTTCCTAATCACACATTTTATTAGGAGTATTTTTTCATATATTGATTCATTGTACACAAAGGGATTCAACTTTAGTTTCTCTGGTTGTACACAAAGTAGGCCATACCATTTGTGTAATCATACATGTACATAGGGTAATGATATTTTTCTCATTCTATTTTCTTTCCTTCCCCCCAACCCCTTACCACCCCTCATTTCCCTCTATACAATCCATCCTTCCTCCATTCTTCCCTTACCTCCTCCCCCTGCATTATGTGTCATCATCCACTTATCAGAGAAGTCATTAGGTCTTTGGTTTTTTGGGATTAACTTATTTCACTTACATGATTTCACTTATAAACCCACTAATTTACATGCAAATGCCATAATTTTATTCTTCTTTATGGCTGAATAATATTCCATTGTGTGTATGTACCACAGTTTCTTTATCCATTCATCTATTGAAGAACATCTGGGTTGATTCCCTAATTTAGCTATTGTGAATTGAGCAGCTGTGAACATTGATGTGGCTGCATCACTGTAGTATGCTGATTTTAAGTCCTTTGGGTATAGGCCAAGGAGTGGGATAGCTGGGTCAAATGGTAGTTCCATTCCAAGCTTTCTAAGGAATCTCCATACTGATTTCCAGAGTGGCTGCACCAATTTGCAATCCCACTAGCCATGTATGAGTGTACCTTTTCCCCCACATCCTTGCCAACACCTATTGTTGCTTGTATTCTTGATAATATACATATTGGGGTGAGATGAAAAAGGAATTTTTTATTAGGCATTTCTTGAAACTTATTTTAACTATGAAAGGTGTATACATACTATTTCTTAACTATTGTTTAGCTTATGATAAATTTCTGTGGATGCTTTGATGTTACTATCTAAGGAGTAGTATAATTAATTCTAATCACTGATGACTGTTTCTTTTCATTTCTTAAAATTGTTTTGGATTTTATATATAATATCTCAATATATGAATATGTTCTACAGTGTTAAAACCAGGTTAAATATATCTATCTACTTTAAGCATTTGTCATGTCTCTATGGCGAACACATTAAAAAATCCCTTTAAAAATTATATATATGTAACATATATAATATACATATAATGTACACATATGTAATATATACATCCCATAATTGTTAGCTGTCCTCACCATGCAGTGCAATAGCAAACCAGTTCTTAAGACTATGGAAATATAACTTGATACCCATTGACTAAGATTTCCCCATCCCTCCATCTATTAAGGCATAAGCACTATCCTTAAGAAAATGCTAACAAATCATTTATTTTCTTCATTGATTTTATTTTGAATTATCTTACTGTTACAGACAGCATAATATATTGGAGCTGGAATACTCTAATTTTTCAGTGTTATTTGAAAGAATCTGACCACATGCATAAGTAAACATTTTACACATTAATATTAGTTCATTTCATTGCCATAAATACAATTACTTCCTATATGTCCCTGGAAGTTCTCATTCTTATGTTTTATAGGTTGAAAAGAAAGAGGATTTAAAATAACAAAGCCAGAAGAAAAACTGGAATAGAATGCCAGGATTAAGTGTTTAGACAAGTTTTATTCATTCTGTGAGTAATTTAGTAATTTATTGGTCATTAATTTGCAAATTTTTCAGAAAAATTTTAAACTTGTTCTTTCTCTCACAGAAAAGTAACAGGACAACTAGCAATGACTAATTACGGGTACTATCATTGGATATTAAGTGTCCTTTAATTTATTTTACGTGCAAGAGACATTATGTCTCAGAATGTAAACATCAATCTATTTCTATAGCTTATTAAATAAAGTCACTTTAGAAGAGTCTACCCTTTTTAAGCAGTCCCAAGTATTTTCCTCCATTGTCATTGAAATTCAATTCACATGCTAAGGTGCATCAAATTTACCATAAGGTGAATCATACAGTTTTTGTTGTTGTTGTTTTGTTTCGTTTTGTGAGGGGGGTTTCACTAAGTTTTGGAACATCAGCACTAATTCCACAATTTTTTTTTTTTTAATCACCACAAGCCAATGGAAATCACATCCCTATCACCTTTCCATCTTCCACTAGAAACAACTAATCTATTTTCTGCCTGTATAGATTTATTAAATCTGGATATTTAATATGAATACAATCATGCAGTATGCACCATTTTGTATCTGGTTTCTTTGACTAAACCTAATGTTTGAAAGGTTCATACTATTTTGTGTCATATATTAGTAATTCTTCATTACTGAATAATAGTCCATTTAACAGATATACCACATTGTGCTTAACTATTCATCAAATGATGGACATATGGGTTGCTTCCATTTTTTTCTTATTAATAACATTTCTGTAGGCAATTTGGCACATTTTTGAGTAGAGGTGGTTTCAGATGTCCTGAATATAGAGCTAGGAGTAGAATTTCTGAGTCAAAATAAATGTGTTTAGCTTTTTGTGGAGCTATGAAACTGTTATCCAAAGCAGCCACTATATTGTACATTTCCATCAACAATGTATGAAGACTCCAAGTTATCTATATCATACTAGCAATAACTAGTGTTCTTTGTTTGTATTATAACCATCCTGGTAGGTGTGAAGTGTCATCTCATAGGATTGATTTGCATTTTCCTAATGACCAGTGTTATTGAGCATCTCTCCAAGTACCTATTGGTCATTTTAATGTATCTTTATCTCAAATTCACAGTCTTAATTAATATATAATTGAAGGAAGTGTTAAAATTGGGAGTATTTTTACTTTTTTCTTAAAGGTTTTTTTTTTTTTTTGATAGGGCACTTATTCTAGGTTTCTTAATTTTTTGATTTGGTTTGTCAATTTATGCAAATAACTCATCTGCTATTTTGACAGTGATTACACTGAGTTTGTAGATCAATTATAGAAAACTGCCCTATTACAATATTGTTTCCAATTCATTAGTGTGCCATTAATTTTAGTTTGCACTTATCCTAATTTCCTTTTATTTCTTTCAACATGATTTTGTAGTTTTTAGCATATTTTTGATAAATTAATTCCTAAGTATCTTACTGTTCTTGAGACTATTATAAAAGGAATTGTAGTTTCACTTTGGGATTTTCATTACTAGTGTGTGATATGTTTCTGTAATGCTGCCAAACTTGTTTACTAGCTATAATAATTATTTTTAGGAAATTTCATTGAATTTTCTATATACAAGATAATGACATTTGCAAATAAAGTTTTATGCCTATTTTTTCCCTTTGCCCCATTGCCCTGACTAGAATCTCCAGTAAAATGTTGAACAGAAGAAATGAAAGCAGATATTCTTATCTTGTTCTTGAACAGAATGAGGGATTTCAGTCTTTAATTACAGTTTTATATTAATTATGGTTATTCTCATATACCCTTTATCAGACTGAAGAAGTTCCTTTTCATTCTTAGTTAAGTGTTTTTGTAATGAAAAAATGCAAGATTTTGTCAAATTCTTTTTCATTTAAACTGTTGAGGCAAAATCATTAATTTTTTTTCATTATCCTCATTATGCAGTGCTAGTCATATTATTTTGATTGGGTTTTCTATATTACTTTCCTGGTATAAATCTTATTTAGTCATGTTGTATGTGCAACTTTTTATGTTTCTGGTTGTGTTCTGTTAGTCTTTTGTTGAAGATTTTCGGTTTTTTTGTTGTTTCCTTTCTTGTGATGGCTTCCTCTGTAATGATGGACTCATGAAATTGGTTTTGACAAGGGTTTCCTCCCATCCTATTTTTTGGAAGAACTTGTAAGGGATTCTTTTAAATCTTCTCTAGATGACTTTTTTTTTTCTCTTTAGATTGTCATTTTCATTTTCATTAATATCTAACTATTTTCTGATTTACCTTATTAATTATTTGATCTAGTTGGTATTTAGAACTAATTGCTTAATATTTAGAAATTGCTTAATTTCTACATATATGTAAATTTAATTTTTGTATATTTGTGAAGTTCACAAATCTTGTTATTCACTTCTAATTTAATTTTATTGTGGTCAGATAATTTATTTTTGATAATTTCTTTTTATGGGCTAAAATATAGTCTGTCTTGAAGAATGTTTTATTTGAGACTTGAGATAAAAATGCATGTTCTTTTTGTTAGGAGCAGTGTCCTGTTGGATTTAGTTGGCTTAAAAAGTTGTTCAAATACTATATATTTTGTTGACCTCCTGTCTCTTTGTTCTATTGTTTATTTTTGTTGTTTATAAAAAATCCAGTTTTATTTTAAACTATTTTCTATTATTCTTAAAATAAATAGCTTAGAATAATTTGTTCTTTCCTTTAATTTTTTTTTTTTTTTTAATAAACTGATATGAAAAAAACAAAATTCTTGGGCCGGAGCTGTGGCTCAGTAGTAGCACCCTTGCCTAGCATGCATGGGACCCTGGGTTCAATCCTTACCACCAAATAAAAATAAAGATTTTGTGTCCACCTACAACTAAATTTTTTTAAAAAAAATTCTTTTATGAAAAATAGTTTTGCTGTGTAATAGAATTTAGCAAGTTTTTGTTTTGTTTCAAGATTTTCTCTTTAGGACTCAGAGCAAAAACCTAAGCAGTAGAGCACATGCCTAGTAAATACTAGACCCTGGGTTCAAACCCAGCACCAAAACCACAAAACAGATTTTGTCTTGGTTTTGGACAGTTTTACTAGAATGCATTTGTATACAGATTTCTTTGAGGGTATTCTATTTGAAATTCATTGAGCTAAAATATAAATTATATTCACTTTCAAATTTGGGAATATTTTACCAATTTTTTTTTCCCTTCCTCTTTATGCCATTATTTCCCCTCCCTCTGGGACTCTGTCTGTGGAGATTGGTTTGAATGTTAGTATTCTGAATGTCTTGAGGATCTTTCTACACTTCCCTCTTTTTTTCTTTTTTTTTTTTTCTCCTCAAACTAGCAAATCTCACCTGACTTATTTCTTTCAAAGTGCTTATTTTATCTTCTACATGCTCATGTTTATTTTTAAGCCTCTAAATAATTCATTGCATTCCTTGTAGTTTGCAGTAACAGAAGTTCTGTTAGGTTTCTGTTTATACCTGTGTTTTAATGATGGTTTCTATTTGGTGAAACATTATTCTCATTCTCCTTTTCATTCTTGAGATATGCTTTCCTTTTACTGTAGGATCACATGTAAAATAGGTGATGTAAAGTGTTTACGCATTGTATCCAATACCTGGACTGCTTCAGGGAATGTTTACATTGATAGAGATTTTGTCCTCTATTTTTGCATACCTTGATGGTCCCTGATAGTTTTCTATTTTCCCATGAAAACTGGACATTTTATTTTATTTTATGGTATTAGGAATTGAATCCAGGGCCTTGTGCTTGCGAGGCAAGCACTCTACCAACTGAGCTATAGCTCCAGAAACTGGGCATTTTCAATAACATAGTGTAGCTACAATAAAAATTAAATTATGTCCTTTTCCAGAGTTTTCTGATATTATGCTTTGTTGTTGGTTTTGTTTGCTTAGTGACTTTATGAACAACTTCCCCAAAGCCTATATTCTATGCTGTGTATGACCACTTAGTCTCCAACCAGTTATCTTAGTGTTAGCAAGTGATGAGACAGGAATTTCATTAAATGTCTGATAACAAAAATTCTCCAGAATTGAGACACCTTTCCTCAGATCTGATATGCTCGTTGTGTTTGTAGACACATACCTTTAATACCAGGCCACGTAGTTTACAACTGTGCACCAGATTCTCTACCTAATAGCACAGAGGCTCGCAGAGAGAGGTGGGTATTTAAGAAGTTCCGGTTTTCTAAGCATGTGTGCAGTCTTGTTATAAGCCCTAGAATGATTTCCAGGATATTTCAGACTTTGAAATTTCCCTGTGAACATCACTTCCTAATTTTTGTAAATTTTTTTGTCTTTCCATTTTTATTGGCACCTTATAATTGTACATAATTGGATTCATTGTTATGTATTTGTACAATTGCATGATGTTACATTTTAATTTTGCCAATATCATCACCCAGTCTTTTCCCTTTCCCTCCCCTCTTTCCTCCCCTGGTCCCTTTCTGCTACTCTGCTGATGACTCTTTCATTTTCATGAGATCCCACCATCCTCCCTCTTTTCCATTTTCCTCTCTACCTTCTACATACAAGAAAAAACATACAAGGCCCTTGATTTTCCTTGTCTGGCCTATTTGGCTTCACATGATGTTCTCAAGTTCCATTCGTTTTCCTGCAACTAATGCCATTCATTTGCTATTTGTTAGCTGCCATCTCAGGAAGTCATTATTGTTTCTAAAATGCATCCATGATGTTGATCAGTTTCCTCCAATCATTTTCAATTAGTGCCTCTAGGCAAAAGGTTGTTAAACTGAGCAAGTTCCATGTCAGTTATGAAAGACGAATAGAGGTAGACCTTTCAGAAGATCACCCAAATAATGAGAATTCTATAGAAATGAGGTTTCAAAAGACCTGTAAGCTGGAAGCAGAGGTTGGAAGGTTAATGAATATCACTAGGAGTACATGCCATTTTCTGTAGTTACTGTTTAACTGGGGATGAGGGGTGGGAATAAGACAAGTTAAAATGCCATTAACTGTGCTATTCTTAATGAGAGTCAATTCCTTGATAATGCTTCCAAAATTATGGAAGTCTGGTTAGTTTGGGAATTCTGAAAATATGGATTCTACTATTCCTGCCATTGTTTCTGTTTGCTTCAGGGATGAATGAATTTTGCGGTTCCTTATTCTGTCACACAGTGTTATTACCCACAGGTTTTATCACTTAAGGAATATAAGCCACAGGGCAATGCAATACTTAAAATACCCTGTTACATTGGTTGAATTTGTTTTTCTATAATTGACGGTTCCTAGATAAATACTAATAAAAAATTAGTAACTGTGGTGACAGAGAAACTATTCCTCTGTTATTTCCCCATTCTTCCATCATTATTTTAATTTTTTTTTTTTTACTTTTTGGTACTGGGAATTGAACTCAGGAGTGCTTTTCCACTGAGCCACACCTCTAGCCCCCATTTTTAATTTCTTTTTTTTTTTTATCTAGAGATAGGGTCTCACTAAATTGCTCAGGGACTGGCTAAGGGTGGCTTTTATTTTTTTAAATTTATTCAAGTAGTTTCTTTTTTAAACATTATTTATTCATTAATTAATTCATTCATTCTTTTCAGTTTTGAACTCATGATCCTCCTGCCTCAGCCTCTTGAGCTACTGGGATTAAAGGCATGTGCCTCTGTGCCTGGCTCCTCCATCATTTCCAACATACAAACACTCCTCATTTCCATTCTCAGATGAATAATTTTCAACTTGGAACATTGTGGTCAAATGTGTGCTTCCTAAAACTGTGCTTTGTCCATTAGACGGTTTGTAAGCTATTTTAATAATTTCTCCCATATTATAGTATCTCTAAAAAATCTGAGCATACACTGAATATACATATCTGTTCTCTCTATACCAAGAAAAATTGTTATTACTTATGAATAATTATTTGTAAAATACGTTCAGTCTCAACTTCATCTTATGAGCATAATCAATTTCCAAATGACAATTCATAAAACTAGGATTTTTTGAGTGAAATATTGTGTTGCAGTTAAATGTCACATTTTTAAAGAAAAACTTAATTTTAAAGGATTTTAATCTCCAATTTCATTAACAGAATCAGCACAGTAGTATGACAGCTCAAGATAACACTTCAGGTGACATAAACATTTAAATTTTATTTTATTCTTTCCAGTGCAATTTATTTAATATTAGATTAAAGATCAAGTTCCATGAAAATCTTAAATCTTGGTTAAGATGTTTAAATAGAAGCTTAATTTCTCTCTAAATGTTAGTTTAAAAATCATTTTACATGTGAATCTTCTAATTTACATTTACAAATATTATAGGATACTTTATAAAGAACTAAGAGAGACATCTGAGGTTGGATGCTGTCACTGAGTCTGCCCCACTCCCCCCCCCCCCCACCGAGGATGGAGGCCGGCAGCTTAGCTTGCCTGCCTGCCCCCCTACTGCTGAGGGACATGGCGCCTGCCTCCTTGCTGACTCAGTGCACCCTTGCTGGGGCTCCCCCACATCTTTGGAGGTTGATATAGGCATTTTGAATTATTCCTGAGGCTGTGGCCATCATCATTGGAAGGGTGGCTCCCTTCCTGAGACACCTACAGGAGACTGGAGGCCCTTTGACAGGTTCCTCTATTTACTCACTTACATCCTATACCCTTCCCCAACCTCTTGTTCACAACTAGAAATACTGAAAATAGTAATTGAACTGATCCTGTTTATTTTAATAATGTTAAAGTCTTTATAGAGGTTATCTGGTTCAGGGCTACATGTTCTCTGTATTGGGTGCTACTGGTATTGATATCCCCTTCAAAGGAGAGGTAGTGGAAAACTGCAGGGTCATAATAAGCCTGCCGAGGGAGAACCTCAGTATCTCTGGTCTTCACTGCTAGAGGGGAATATATAGAAACAATATGAAAAAACAGGGAAAGAAGTGTCCCTAACAAACCAAGATGCTATTGTGATAGAATCCTATGACAGCATGGCAGTAGAAATGACAGAAAACGAGTTTAGAATCTGCATAATTAAAATGATCTGTGAAGCAAAAGACAAAATAAGAGAGCAAATGCAGCTAAGGCATGACCATTGCAGTAAACAGTTAAAAGAGCAAATGCAGGAAGCAAAAGAACACTTCAATAAAGAGATAGAGATTCTTAAAAATAAAAAAAAGAAAGAAAGAATAAACCAAATTAAAAACTCAATAGAAAGCATAACCAACAGAATAGATTTTGTGGAAGACAGAATCTCAGACAATGAAGACAAAATATTTAATCTTAAAAATGAAGTTGAACAAACTGAGAAGATGTTAAGAAGTCATGAATGGAACCTCCAAGAATTATGGGATATCATGAAAAGACCAAATTTAAGAATTATTGGGATTGAGGAAGGTACAGAGATACAAAAACAAAGGCATGAACAAACTGTTAAACAAAATAATATCAGAAAATTTCCTAAACATGAAAAATGAAATGGAAAATCAAATACAAGAGACTTACAGAACACCAGGTGTGCAAAATTACAACAGATCCACACCAAGACACATTATAATAAAAATACCTCACATACAAAATAGACAGGATTTTAAAGACTGCGAGAGAAAAGCATCAGATTACATATAAGGGGAAACCAATACGGATATCAGCAGATTTCTCAGCCCAGACTCTAAAAGCGAGAAGAGCCTGGAACAATATATTTCAAATTCTGAAAGAACACGGATGCCAACCAAGAATCCTATACCCAGCAAAACTAACCTTCAGATTTGACAATGAAATAAAATCTTTCCACAATAAACAAAAGTTAAAAGAATTTACCAATAGAAAGCCTGCCCTGCAGAACATTCTCAGCAAAATATTTCGTGAGGAGAAAGTAAAATGCAACAATACAAGTCAGCATAGGAAGGAACTACCCTAAAGGAAAAGCCAATCGAAGAAATCAAGTCAAATTAAAAACCAAAATTAAGCCAAAATGATCAGGAATACAAATCATATCTCAATAATAACCCTGAATGTCAATGGCCTAAACTCTATAAACAGAAGACATAGACTGGCAGATTGGGTTAAAAAGAAAGACCCAACAATATGCTGCCTTCAAGATACTCATCTCATAGAAAGAGATATCCACAGACTAAAGGTGAAAGGATGAGGTAAAACATACCATGAACATGGATCCAGTAAAAAAACAGGGGTCTCCATCCTCATATCAGATAAAGTGGACTTCAAACCTAAGTTAGTCAGAAGGGATAAAGAAGGACATTTCATACTGCTTAAGGGAAGCATAAAACAACAAGATATAACAATTTTAAATATTTATGCCCCAAACAATGGAGCATCTATGTATATCAAACATACCGTTCTCAATTTTAAGAATCAAATAGATCAAAACACATTAATAGTGGGGGACTTTAAACACCACTCTCACCACTGGCTAGATCCTCCAAATAAAAACTGAACAAAGAAACTATAGAATTAAATAATACAATCAATGATATAGACTTAATGGATATTTACAGAGTATTTCATCCATCATCAAGCGAATATATGTTCTTCTCAGCAGTTCATAGATCCTTCTCCAAAATAGACCATATGCTATGCCACAAAGAAGTCATTAGTAAATACAAGAAAATAGAGATCCTACCCTGTATCCCATCAGACCACAATGGAATGCAATTAGAAATGAATGATAAAATAACAAACAAAAACTACTCATACACCAAGAGACTAAATAATATCCTATTGAATGATGCGATGATAACAGAAGACATCAAGGAAGAAATAAAAATAAAATTCTTAGAGATAAATGAGAACAATGACACAACATATCAAAATCTCTGGTACACTCTGAAAGCAGTACTAAGAGGAAAGTTCTTTGTATTGAGCTCATACATTAAAAAAATAAAAAGTCAACAATTAAATGAGCTAACATTTCATCTCAAAACCCTAGAAAAAGAAGAACAGATCAACACCAAAAACAGAAGAAGACTGAAAATAATTAAAATCAGAGCTGAAATCAATGAAATTGAAACGAGAAAAATTTCAAAAAATTGACAAAACAAAAAAGTTGGTTCTTTGAAAAAGGAAACAAAATTGATAAACCCCTAGCCACACTAATGAAGAGAAGGAGAGAGAAAACTCAAATTACTAGAATTTGTGATGAAAAAGGAAAGATCATGACAAACACCATTGGAATACATAACATAATTAGAAGCTACTTTGAAAATCTATACTCCAACAAAATAGAAAATATCAAAGACATCAACAAATTTTTAGAGACATAACATCCCCCCAAACTGAATCAGGAAGATGTACACAATCTAAATAAATCAACTTTAAGTCCTAAATAGAAGAAGTCATCAAAAGCTTACCAACCAAGAAAATCCCAGGACCAGATGGATTCTCAGCCGAATTCTACAAGATCTTTAAAGAAGAACTGATACCAATACTCCTCAAAGTATTTCAGGAAATAGAAAAGGAGGGAACCCTTCCAAATTCATTCTAGGAGGCTAGTATCACTCTGACACCAAAACCAGACAAAGACACATCAAAGAAAGAAAACTTTAGACCAATATCCCTGATGAACATAGATGCAAAAATCCTTAACAAAATACTGGCAAATCACATACAAAAATATATTAAAAAGATAGTGCACCATGATCAAGTGGGGTTTATCCCAGTGATGCAAGGTTGATTCAACATCTGGAAATAAATAAATGTAATTCATCACATTAATAGACTTAAAGTTAAGAATCACATGATTATTTCAATAGATGCTGAGAAAGCATTTGATAAAATACAGCACCCCTTCATGCTTAAAACACTAGAAAAAATAGGAATAGTAGGAACATACCTCAACATTTTAAAGGCTATCTATGCTAAGCCCACAGTCAACATCATTCTTAATGGAGAAAAACTGAAAGCATTCCCTCTAAAAACTGGAACAAGACAGGGATGCCCTCTTTCACCACTTCTATTCAACATCGTCCTTGAAACACTTGCCAGAGCAATTAGACAGACCAAAGAAATTAAAGGGATATAAATAGGAAAAGAAGAACTAAAGTTGTCACTATTTGATGATGACATGATCCTATATTTAGAGGATCCAAAAACTCCACTAGAAAACTTCTAGATCTAATAAATGAATTCAGCAAAATGGCAGAATATAAAATCAATATGTGTGAATCTAATGCATTTCTATTCATAAGTGATGAATTCTCTGAAAGAGAAATTAGGAAAACCACTCCATTCACAGCAGCCTCAAAAAAAAAAAAATACTTGGGAATTAATCTAACAAAAGAGGTGAAAGACCTCTACAATTAAAACTACAGACATTAAAGAAAGAAATTGAAGAAAACCTTCGAAGATGGAAAGATCTCCCATGTTCTTGGATAGGCGGAATTAACATTGTCAAAATGTCCATTGTACCATAGGTGCTATACAGATTCAATGCAATTCGGAATAAAATCCCAATGACATTCCTCAAAGAAATAGAGAAAGCAATCATGAACTTCATCTGGAAGAACAACAGACCTCAAATAGTCAAGACAATCTGGAGTAGAAAAAGTGTAACAGGAGGTATCAAAATACCAGACATTAAATTACACTACAAAGCAATGGTAACAAAAACAGCATGGTACTGGCACCAAAATAGACAGGCAGACCAATGGTACAGAATAGAAGACACAGAGACAAAACCACATAAATACAGTCACCTCATACTAGACTAAGCAGACAAAAACATACAATGGAGAAAAGATGCCCTGTTCAACAATGGTGCTGGCAAAACTGGAAATCCATATGCAATAAAATTAAATTAAACCTCTATTTCTCACCCTGCACAAAACTCAACTTAAAATGGATCAAATATCTAGGAATTAAACCAGAGACCCTGTACCAAATAGAAAAAGTAGGCCCAAATCATCATGTAGTCTTAGAACGAGACTTCCTTAACAAGACCCTCACAGCACAAGAAATCAAAGCAAGAATCAATAAATGGGATGGACTAAAACTAAAAGGCTTTTTCTCAGCAAAGGATAAAATAAAAAAGTGAAGAGACAACCTACAGTGTGGGAGAAATCTTTTCCACACATACTTCAGATAGAGCACTTATTTCCAAGAGCTTTCAAAAACTTTACACCAAAAATACAAAGAACCCAATCAATAAATGGGCCAAGGAACTGGACAGACACTTTATAGAAGAAGACATACTGGCAATTAATAAATATATGAAAAAGTGTTCAACATCTCTAGTAATTAGAGAAATGCAAATTAAAACTACTATAAGATTTCATTTTACTCCAATTAGAATGACTTTTATCAAGAACACAAACAATAATAGATGTTGGCGTGGATGTGGGGAAAATGGCACACTTTTACATTGCTGGTGGAGTTGCAAATTGGTGCAGCCACTCTGGAAAGCAGTATGGAGAATCCTAAGAAAACTTGGAATGCACCCACCTTTTGACCCAGTTATCCCACTCCTTGGTTTATACCCAAAAGATCTAAAATCAGCAAACTACAGTAACACAGCCACATGAATGTTTATAGCAGCTCAGTTCACAATAGCAGGATCGTGGAACCAACCTAGATACCCTTCAACAGATGAATGGATAAAGAAACTCTGGTATATATACACAATGGAATACTATTCAGCCATAAAGAATAATAATATTTTGGCATTTGCAAATAAATGGATGGAATTGGAGAATATCATGCTAAGTGAAATAAGCCAAAACCAAAAAACCAAAGGCCAAATGTTTTCCCTGATAAGTGGAGAATGATATATAATGAGGGTGGGGGGGTTGGGAGTGAGAAAAGTATAGGGGGACTTTAGATTATGTAGAGGGAGAGGGTATGAAAAATGGTGGAATGAGACAGACATCATTACCCTATGTACATGTATGATTACATGAATGGTATGAATCTATATCATGTACAACCACAGAGATGAAATGATGTACCCCATTGTGTACAATGAATCAAAGGGCAATTTGTAAAAAATTAAAAGATAAATTAAAAAATAAAAAAAAGAACTAAGACAACATACCTTCAAAGGAAATAAAAACAATTAATTGTTTTACTAATATAGTAATTAATGGAATGAGCACTAATATATACAGGAAGTACTTTAACATTGTCCAGGAATTCAGCCTGGAGAAAACTCCTAAGGTATAGTTTATATCTTAGATCAATGAACTACTGATGGTAACTCAATGAGAAATTTGTGAATTTTGAATGTGCTTGAAGCTATACTTCTGCCATGCTGAGTTCTATAGACCTCAAACTCAGAATGGAGTGAAAGAGAAACACTTTCTTTGTTATCTCGATTCATACCAGTTTGGAAAATTAAATATTAACTCTGATGGACATAGACTATACGTTCTAAATGAAAGCAAATTAACTGCTCTCTACTGAGTCTAATTTCACAAAGAGTATTTTGCAAAAAATGGTTTTGTTATTCATTCTCTTCTCTATGTGAATGCATCTCCAAGGACTATCCCTCTACAGACTTAGTTAAATTGATTTAACATATATGCTATGCAATTGAATGATTCAATTTACAGAAACATCACTTATTTAGGAAAAAAAGAGACATTTCTACCATCAAAAATTCTCTCATTTTAGAGAAGCAAACTCATCTATATTCTCCATTCCTTGGCAGTAATCCTTTGCTATAATTTTGTTGACTATCCCTTGATTTTTTTCTTCTCCATCACATTATTATGACTATAAACAATATGCTATTTACTTCATCATGTTTTTAGAATAAAATTCTTTTGAACTTACTTTCTCATCTTGTTTTCTTTACTCTATATGTTATTAAGCTTTGTTTACATTTTTGAATATAGTGTTTACTTTGCATTTATTTTCACAATTTTATCACTTTTATTGTATGAAAGAAATGAAATGTATTTATATAATCTGTTGTTTAGTGTGTTTACTATGTTTTGTTATTGGAAACAATATCTATAAAACCATTCTTTATCACGCTTCTTGGTGACAAACATTTGGAACATGAATCTAGATAAGAATTGTTGGAAAAGAATATGTGCATTTTTAATTTTACCACATAATAATAATTGTTTTAGAAATTCATATATATATTTTTCTACACACCAGTCACAAAATTAAGAATATCCTCACATTCTTTGTTTTCTTTCTCTGTCACAGATATAGGTTGATATATATTAGAATTACACAGATGATTATGGATATATAGTCTTTTTTATGATCTCACGTGAGTTTAAGATAATACTAAATGTTTCAACAATTTTTAATCTATTTTTCACATAGGTCTTGCAACATCATGTGAATTTCTTTCTCTTCTTACATATTCTGTTCAAAGTTTCTTTTTTAAATATTTGTTCACACATGTCAGATATTCTGTGACTTTGCATACCTGAGAATACTCTTAATATAACTTTTTATTTTAAAGACAGTTTACTGAAATTCTACTCTCCAAATATTTATAAAGCTTAAATTCATTTAACTAATACAACTACTGAACTACTATATGGCATTCTGATTTTACTTCCATTTCTCTGCATTTTTCTTAAATGCCTTTTGTTGTTTTATTCTTTCTTCATCCTTTTGAGAGAACTTTTCCATCTGGTATATCAAACTTGTTATTTGCTTCTTATGGGTAAATGTTGTCTAATTATATCATCTACTATAGTCTTTCTTGTACATCTTTTAGTTTTCATATGTAATTTGCTTGTATATTTGTTATTTTTAATTTTTTTCTTGTCCATGTACCATAGTTATAATAATTGTGTCTCTTTTATTGTGTTTAAGTTGTGAATTTTTTATTATTTTTTCTTCAAAAATGCTAAAACATCTGCTTCTTAATGAGTCTTTGATCCAACTTCTTGATTTCATTTTAAATAAACATAGGTTCTATCCAGATAGCTACTGATTTGCCTTTCAGTTCTTATTTCTTGCATAAACATTACATATGGACCAAAGGATACACTACAGCTGTTCTAGAGCTTTCACTGAGGTAGAAGGTCCCTGAATTTTTATCAGATTTATTTTCCATACTCTGACACACACATGTATTTTACCAATAGAATTAGAGTAACTACTGTGTGTGTGTGTGCACAGGTGTTGTGTTGTATATATTGGAAAATCCTAACTGACTGAGATTTTGGTACCAAGAGTTGTTCTAGAGGAAAGGAAACTTAAGGATGAGCTTTATGAATTGGTTCTGGGATTTCTAGAATTCTAGAATTGGTTTTTAATTTGACAAAGCTGTAGAGACACTAATAACAGTATTTGCAATATTCCTAACTAAATACTTATGAAAGGTTATGTTCTGGGTCACCACGTATTGGTTAGGTTTGAATATTTTAGTCAAACTAGTTAGCATGAAAAAATTGGTTGATTAGTCCTGAGTTCTCTAACATGATGGTATTCAGATCATTCTTATTAGACCCATGACTTCCCTTCAAAAGACTATAAATGTTGTGTTTTTCTCTGGTATTTAACTGCTATGTCTCTCAAATACCATCTGGCACCTCTCTTTCATTCCCAGTTCTCAGTTTTTTTCCTTAAATGCTTAAAGTTGAGACTCTATTTCTTTACATATGAAAATCACTCAGGTTTTTTTTTTTTCTTGCATATATGTATGTAGTTTGGCAGTTTATACTGGTGTAGTAAAAGAAAGTACATTAGTTTTTCTCTTGTTTCCCTTCTAAGATCATTAACTCAACATTTAAAAATTTCCTCCTTGGTCTAACTTATCTCATTGTGCATATGTTCATAAATACAAGTTATTAATGTCAATGTTAATGATAGCATTTCTTTAAAGTTTTGCTCAGTTATCTTTGCTAATTTCTTATACTAAATGAGTCCATACTAGAAAACTGATTCAGGCTCTCCATGCACTTTGCAACAATTTCCTTGCTTTAGAACAGTTGTTAAAGGCTTCCCACAACACATCCTAAACAATTAATGCCAACGACTCAGTTCTGTTATTCTCTCATATATTCATGGAGTTTGAGTAAGTTTTCTTAGCTGAGACTCACATATGGTTACACTTTATAAATCTGTACTGTGACTCCAAGAGAAAAGGAAAGTTATGACCATTGGAGATGTGTTATTTTGATCCACTATGCTAAGACTCTTCTTGTAAAGCATATAGACATTATGCTTTATTAAAGAGTTCAGTTCAACTGTCTTTCAACTGAAAGAATAACTTATTTCTTAACCGTATTCTATCACATCTTGGGCTCAACGCCACTAACTCCTCTAGTAACTTCTTTTAAAATTCAAGAGCCATGTTTGCTGGAATACTATAATAATCGACAAGCATTTGTGGTCACAGGTAGAATTATATGTATACATCACTCAAAATGAACTACTTGGAGTCTTTGGACTTACTATTATTACTATTACATTGGTAGGGAAGCATGTTGTTAGAAATTTTGTTTTCTTTTTTCCTTCATCTTTTCTTTCCTTTATTTTTATTTTTGACAACCATCTAAACTGACACCAGGTCACAAACTTAATTAGGTTAGACTATTCATTATCCTTAAACTAAATAATAGTAAATCTCCATGGTTTCTTGAGAAATATACAGAGCTCTGTAAGTAAAAGCCAGAAGTATAAGATTCTGTCTTTTGATTTGCTACTATGTCTAAGATTTAATTTTTAGATTTAGCATTCACAATGACTTATATTAAATGTATAGATGACATTGTTTTTATTTAGTCTCACATATTGGAACCATCTAGTACATGGGGATTTTTAAAATCATTTCTGTGTATTTTCTGATAGACTCCACTTACCTTATTCCTTCTAGAACTAAATTTTAAAGTTAAAGAGTCCAGCTAAGCAGCACACTCCCTTTATGTTTTCTGCAATCGGGAAGGTGGTGATTTTTTGTTATCTATGTATATTCATCACGGTTTTTCAAAGAAACAGAATGAACCAATTGTTCTTTATTTTATGAACTAATGAGGAGAGCAAGCACATGTGCTTGCGTTTGTGTAGAGATTTATTTTAAGGAATTGGCTTATGCAAATTGGAGGCTGGCGTGTAAAAAATATGTAGAGTGTGCCAGAGTCCGGAGATCAAAGAAGAGACAATGCTGTAGCTAAAGTCTGAAAGTCATCTACTCTCAGAATTCTCTCTTGCTTGGACAGTCTCCCTTTCATGCTGTTCAGTCCTATGGGTGATGAGATGAGGCTCATTCACTTTACAGAGGGAAATCAGCTTTACTCACATTTCACTGATTTAAATTTTAATCCTATCCAAAAACACTCTCAAAGAGACTTCCAGAATGTGCTTGATCATGTATTTGAGAACTTTTGCTCAGTCAACTTGGCACATAAAGTTATCATTCATACCATGTAAGTTCATACAATTTTTTTAGTCCAAATACCTGCTCTTTACTACTTATACCTCAACCTAATTTGATTTTATGTGAGTATGAATTAGGCCCATGAAAAATGGAGAGACATTGTATTGGTGCTCATTCTCCAGTGTTGTCCATAAGTGAAAAGTCACATAGAGTACAGGATAAATAAATAACTTCTTCAAAATCAGAGTATAATTTAATAGATCCAAATGATGAAATTATGAGAGACATGGATAAAAAGGTGTGGTAGATTAAAATAACAGCACCACCAAGTATCCCTACCTGAATTCCTAGAACCCATGAATATTGCCTTATAGGGAAAAAGGTGAAATTTATATTATATGGCAAAAGATGTGATTAAGATTGAATCTTGAGAAATGAATATTATCTCAAATTATCCAGCTGGGCCATGTACAACCACATGTACTCTTTTAACAGGTACACAAAGAGAGATTCTATGATAGGAGAGAAGGGAATAAGACAGTAGAGGCAGAGGTTGATATGCAACAACCAAAGAATTCCATTATCCTCTAAAAGCTGGAAAAGACAAAGTGATTTTCTCCTGGAGTCTTTAGTGGAAGTGTGGTCTTAAAGACACCTTGATTTTGATCTAGTGAGACAAACTTCAGCCTTCTGGCCCCTGAAACTGTGAGAGAATATATTTTTCTATTAATTTGAGACACCAAGATTATGATGACATGAAGTAAAACCCCAGGACATTACTAAAGGAGATAATACCAATTGGTCTTTTCAATGTGAGGGCAGTTTCTTCTAGGAATTTCTGTTTAGAATAAATCTTAATATTTCAATAGTTACAATTACTAAAATAAAGTGAAAGTTTCATTTAGTGTTTTTCCCCAAAAGTGATTATTAGCAATTTCTAACAATGTCAGTAAAGGTAGGATGTATTTGATGGATATTTGCCATTTTTCTAGTTTAATTTTGTTTCCTAATCAGTCAGATAGGAACATTGATTAGTGAAATTTAACAGCTGACATACCCATGTTAAACCAAACTGTGGTTATAGTTCCATTTTCCTTCTGCTTCAATTTCCATAGAGATAAGACATTTTTATTTTGTTGGATATTTGAGCTGCCTATTTCAACTGGCTCTCCATTGTAGCTAGTATCTATGCTGACTTTTGATTGGGATTAGATTTTTCCCCCAAGAAATTGTTTCAGTGTGAAAGAACATAAAGTGTTATGCAATCAGAGATAGAAGTATTTTACAAAGTGTACACAATAGGCAAATATGTAGAGACAGGAATTCGATAAGTGATTGTTGGATCTGGGGAGAGAACAAAAATCAAGGGACAAAGAGAAATGGGGAATTTACTACTAATAAATTTGGAGTTTCTATTTTCATTTGATGATAATGATAAAAAATGTGATAGTCACATAACTCCATGATCTTATTAAGAATTATTGGGTTGCACATTTTAAATGGGTTAATCATATACTAAATCTCAATACAACCATTTTTGGAAATAAAGTAGTCTTGGCATTGAATCATTCCATGAACAACAGTTACCTTGAAGGATGTCTTCTTCTTAATTTAAAGTTAACCAACTCATTATCTACACTACAAATAATTTGTTGATTTATCCTAAAAAGAGGGTATGTTTTAATAATGTGCATTCATCTAATCCCATGTCAGTTTTGAGGACTCTGGAGAACTAAATAAGTTTTTCAAGTGTTTCATATTTCTAACAAAGTCATAAGGATGTGAAACATTTAACAAGCTGGATCCAGACTGCACATTCAGGATAAACACCAATACACAATTTCTCTTCTCTCAAGTCTACTCCTGAGATGACCTCAGGGGCAATTTGATTATAAGTTTTCTAACCAGAGCAAGTATCTCTATTACTGATTATATATATATTTAATTTATATATATTATATAGTAATTTATATATATTATATATAGTAAAATTTACTATATATATATAGTAAAATTGTATATATTATATATATATAAGTAAAATTGTGAAGAAATAATAGACTGATTCTATGGAAATTTATTTGCCTTATTATGAAACTTATTTCTCATTCCTTTTGTAACCTCATCAGTGGATTAATTCATGGATTACTAATGAATTATTGTATAACAAATGGACTAATGATGGTAATTCTAGGCAGGTGGGGTCTTGGCTGTAGGAAGTAGGTCACTGAGGTAACATCCTTATCTCCGACTTCTGCTTTTCATTCTTTCTCCTGGTTTTGCCATGTGCTGAGAAGCTTTTCTCCATCATGCCCTTCCACCATAATGTCCTGCCTTACCACAAGCCCAGAGCAATGTAGTGCCAAGCAAGTATTGAGACCTCTGAAACCATGTTCCCCAAATAAGCTTTTCTTCCTTCTTGTGTTAGGTATTTTTTTGTTCACAACAAAGAAAAGCTAACTAGCATACCTCTAAAGTGCTCAGAAATCTTCACAAAAACCCCTGTAGCCACAGGAGATTCTCCCCTTCATTATGATCTGATGAAAATGTCAGATCACTGTGTTTACTTAGCAAAGGAAATTTATACCTCCATAATAAAGGGATTTGCTCCTTTTGGACAGCTTTATAAGTGATCCTGACTTTGCTAATTAAAAATCATTAGAATTGCCTTGTTTTTGTGAAGGACCATTGTGATAAACAGATCATACACACTGGCAGTAGTTCACAACCCTTTTGGTTGATCTGTGGTTATCTGACTTCCCTTAAAATGATGGATTGAGCACTGATTATTTATGAAAAATACATTATAATCATTCTACACTCACATGCATCATTGAACCTTATATTTTCTTTATTACTGTCACAAGACTGCCTGGATCTGATAACATCTGTCTTGGGGACATAATTATCTATTTACTTTCTCTTCATTTCTATGTTGTCTTCTTGTTCACTAGGGATACTTCCTTCACCTCTCTAAAATAGTGCCCTAGCATCTCTTCCTGGCATTAAACAGTATTCCCAACTCATTCACTGTCATTCTTAAAATCTAACTTAGTAAAAGATCAATATGTACTAAATTGAATAGTCACTGACTTCTATAGACTTAATCAGGTGTGAATAATTTTCGGTACAAGTAATAGGTCAAAAATTTATAGAGAATGAATCTTAACATAGATCAAATATTTATTTAGATCTATTGGAATTATAATAAGTTCCAACTCATATCATATTATAATATGACAGGAAACAGTCCATGAATCTTATGGCTGGTAGACTATTGTCTGTAAAACTCAAACTTTTACAGAATACCTGTATTTCATACAAACTCCATGAAATAATTTAGATAATTTTGGTGTCCATACTGTAATATCATCGTAGAGGGCAGCTGCATTAGAGGCCAATGAAGAATACCTAGTCATATAGCTCTTGTCCCCCTATTGCATGATACATACACCTTCTACTTGAGCATCCTTTCTATGTGACTCTAAGTTGGCTATCTCTGAGTCTGGTCCTGGCTTCCAAGAGTTATTTTGTTGTGAGCCACCAGGCTATAATCAGAACACATAAATGATTCATTGACAAATCATTTTTGTTATATTTAGCTAAGTTTTTTAAAATAAAATGTATGTTTTATTTATGTTTTGCAATGTGTATTTTCATATCAGTGTCATATAAATAATTTACATATATATATATATTTGTGTATACTAAAAAAAATACTGGTAAGGATAAATAACAAAAAAAAAATAGAAACTATTATTCTAAATGATTATTTGTTCCACCATTCTAGAAGCCTATCATGAGCCCCAAAGTGTTACTTAAAATTTATCTGAGGCTTGGAAAGAACTGCAAAGCTGTTTTCCAGAGAAGTTGTATCATAATGTCAGGAATGTATGAGTGACCCACCTTCTTCACATCCTCCCTGGCCCTTGGAGCTATATATTTTTTAAAGTTTGCCCTTCTAATAGGTGTGTAATGGTTTGAAAACATGCAAGTACCATGTGAGCAGCAGTTGTACCCTTAGAAGTTTGTTCCAGAGAAGTGAAAATTTATACTCACAAAAATCAACAGATGAATGTAAAAACTCCAGTCATAATAATCAAAGATTAAAAACAATAGATATTCTTTAGCATGTGAATGGCTAAAAAACTCAGGTACAACCATATTATGAAATAGTGCTCAGCAATAAATAAAAACCAACTGATTTAACATAGTGAAACTTGTATGAAACTCTGGAGAATTATGTTGAGTAAAACAAATAAACAAATGAAAGAACAAAACCCCAAAAGCATACATATGGTGTGACTCCATTTATAGACACAAATATAGAAGTGGATAGCAAAAATGTAGAAGTGGATAACATTTTAGAGGTTGCCTGCAGGGGTGAGGAAAAGGGAAAGGAGGTCTTTTCTTGAGAAAACATTCTACATCTTGACTGCCAATGTCATAATACCAGTTATGATACTATCATATAGTTTGAAAGATATAATCCTTAGGAAAAACTAATTGTAAAAGTTATTTTATATCATTTCTTAAAATTACATGTGAATCTATAATTTTTTGAAAAATAAAAGTGTTATTTTAAGAAAGCAATCTATGAATTTTTTCTTACTTTTACTAATCCTCATTTTGATTTTTTATTTTCTCCTACTTATATTTTTTCTCTTATTTATATTTTTTTGTTTGAGGAATGGTAAAAGAGGAAAAATGAGAGAGATAAATAGGCAAATAAAGATCTTTGCAATATTCAATATTCTTGAAGGTATTTTCTATCATAGCATTAATTTTAGAGCTCAATAAACAAAGCATTTTACTCATTTTATAATCATCATATTTCACTTATAGTTTTGCATATTTAATCAAAATCTCAAATGTCCATTAATTTTTCATACATTTGAGTAAAAAGTAGCAGGAATATTTAAAATAATCATATTCAACTCTCACGTTTGACTTTTTTTCTACATTGTTTTCCTCTCCAAGCATTAAAAGTTTTGAAATGCTTACTAAGTGACTGCTAATAATTTTCTTGAATTAGTTGATTATTCAAATGATGTCACTTAAGTCATGGTCTAATTAGTTTCAAGGCAATCACCTAATACAGTTTACCTTGAATATATCATCATATCACTACCCAGAATGATAAATCAAGCTGATGTCCTTCATTTTTTATTGAATCATGATATAACTGATTTATAAAGAATTTATTTAGATGAAATGTCCATAATGTATTTAGAAACATGATATGAAAAATAATATATTTTAAAAAATTTGTCTTAAAATAGAAACTCAACTTCCATTTCTGAAGGGATGAAGTATGTGTAAATTTTCCCTATATACCCTAGTAGCCTCAAACAAAAGTGCCAGAAATTACATATAAGACAATTCAGAAGACTCTTAAAGAGTGAGAAGAAAACAGAGAAGCTATAAACATTGGACCCCAAGAACAGTGGTGAATTTCCTCAGGTATCCTTTTACCTCATGCATCACACATTTAAGCTGAAAAAGTTGAAGGTCTCCAAAACACTAATTATTGCCATCAAAAAAAAACTTCAACTGAAGAATGAAATTAAGGTATTTGCTGGTAAATACCTTAATACCTGGATGAAACTGGAGACTATCATGCTAAGTGAAATAAATCAATCCCAAGAAACCAAAGGTCGAAAGTTCTTTCTGATTATGTGGATGCCAACTCACAACAAGGGGGCTGGTGGGGAATAGAAGTTCATTGGGTTAGACAAAGGGGAATAAAGGGAAGGGAAGAGGGATGGAAATAGGAAAGACAGTAGAATGAATCACACCTAACTTTCCTATGTTCATATATGAATACATGACCAGTGAAACTCCCTATCATGTACATCCACAAGAAAGGGAGCCTAAGTTCCATGTATGCATAATATGTCAAAATACACTCTACTGACATGTATATAAAAAAGAACAAATAAAAACTTACGAAGGAAAAACAGAAGAAAATCATGGAAGATTAAAGCAAATCACCATTTCTAAGAATTACATAGGTAAGACTGGATGCAAGCAGTGTCAGCAGAGAGGATGATGGTAAGAGCCTGAACTTCCAAGTTCACTCTGAGGTATCTAACACATCTTCTACTCTCCCTCTGGGTGATGACCAAAGTCAAGGGTGGTAAAAAGAATTCTACCAACACAGGGCTTATAGAGAAGTAAGAGGATACAGAACTCCCTTTTGCCCAGAAGTAATGAGATGCCTCCCCCAGATTGTGTGTCAGTGAAGGACCAGTGAGGAACTCAGCCTTCTAGTATCTCCAGGTATTGAGGAGAGCATCCTCTTCCTTTTACTAGCCAAGTAATGTCAGAAAAAGTCAGCTAAAATGGATTTAATAAAGCCCAAATACTTATAAAATGAAAATATGTAGGTTTTAGGGAGAAGGGGTGGGACATAAGGGGTGTGGCTATAAAAAGATAATGTGAGGAAACTTCATGGAGATGGAAATATTCTGTATTCTGACTGTATTACTGTCCATATTCTGATTGCTGTATTGTACTATAGTTGGAAAGATGTTAACATTGCTGGAAACTATGTAAACAGTAATTGGATCTTTCTACATTATTGCTTAAAGCTAAATGTGAATCTGCAATTATCTCAAAATAGAAAGTTAAAAATTTAACATTTTCATGTAAAAACTATGTATCAGAGATAATAATTGCAAACATCTCTTAACTTTATTTAAATAAATGAAAACATTTCTATGTTCATGAATTCAATGGATATTTTAATGCAATTGCTCACAAATAAGTTGACATAAAATTATAAGTAAAATTAGTTTTATAATATTAAAAATAATATGAATTATTTTTAGAAACGTCCATGTAGTTAAAAGGTATTTACTGTAAAACCATACTCAACTAATGTTGTAACACACATAATTAAATTTTATGTTTATATCAATAACCCCCTATGAAAAGTAGAAAATTGATAAAATTGTTCTTGGAATTAGTATTGCATGAGTAGAACTATGAGTAATCCTGAAACATAGCTGATATTTAAAAAAATTTAAGTAGTGAGAAGTACAAAAATAAAGGCAAACACTGATAATTCTAAGCACATTTATGCCTATCTCAAGGAAACTAAAAATTTATAATATTGTTCAATTTTGTATCAGCATTTTTAAATGCGTGCAATATCCTCAGGAGATTCCTATTCCAATAATAGATTACTGCAATGTGCTGGGCCACTGAGGAACACACTATTATAATGAGTTCAAACCAGATTCATATGAGTCATAAAAATATAATGATAATAATATAATGGTAATGATGATAAAGTGACTTGCACTAGGTCACTGTAGTGAGTCAGAAGTAAATGTAGTTGGGAAACTTAGGTGTTCAGACCATCCACTAAATCATGCTACCTCTCCAATTTTAAACACTCAATAATAATGCATATTCATTAAACATGTAACAGAAAAAATTAAAAAGCAATACTTCCTGAATGCCTAAAAGGGAGCAAATGGTTTCCACTTCTGGTCATTTTCCTTCTTCAACTATGGTATTACCTAAGATATTAATCTCCTTTGTTATTTCTGGAAATTGTTGGTTTTAATGGACTGCCTTTTACCATCTATGTCTTCCTCAATGTTTAGAGGAATTGAGAAAATTTAATAGCGGTATCAAAGGAGAAGGTCAGAGTACTAGTTTGCTAGGGTTGCAATAACAAAGAGTCATAAACTGGGTGGCTTAAATAACAGAAATTTATTCTTTCACAATCTAAAGACTACAAGTCCAATATCAATGTGTCAGCAGGATTGTTTCCTTCTGAAAGCAAAAAGGGAAGTGTCGGATTCAGATTATTCTTCTGGCTTTAGGATGACTGTCTTCTCCTTGCATTCCCCATTGTCTTCCCTTTGTCCATAATTGTGAACAAATATATTTTAATCAACATTTTGTTTCTGTGACCTAAAGGCCTGACAAGAACAACTTTAAGGAGGAGAAGTTTATTTTGGCTTATGGTTTCAGAAGTTTAGTCCAGAGTCAGGCAACTCTGTAGTTCTGGGCCTGAGGTGAGGCAGAAATCATGGTGGAAGGGTATGGCAAAGGGAAGCAGCTCAGGACATGGCAATCAGGATGTGGAGGGAGAGATCCCCTCACAAGAGACAAAATACAAACCCTAAAGGTATGCCCCCAGTGACCTACATCCTCTAGTCTTACTCTACCTGCCTACAGTTACCACCTAGTTAATCCATATCAGTAGAGGATTAGGTTACAACTCTCATAATCTAATAATTTTACCTCTGAACATTCTTGCAATGTCTCGAACCTAAGGGATACAGTTCATATCTAAACAACTACAAAATCGCCTCTTTGTAGAAGAATAGTCATATTGGATTAAGGCCTAACCTAATGGACACATTTTAATTTAATTAACTAGTATAGCAATCCTATATCCTATGGCCACATTCTGGGAGATTGCAGGTTAGAATTTCAAAATATGAATTTTCCAGAGTATACAATTTGACGCACAGTGCCTCAAATTCTGTTATAGTGACAATATGAGAATGACCAGTATGATAACTGAATGTGGTGATTTTTCACTTTAAGAATACAAATCTAAATGGCTTTCTTTGCAAAGGCAAAGAGTTACAGATATATTTTACTTACACAGCTACTGATACATTTTGTATAATTAAGAAGATATTAGAAGGATTATTCTATATATAATAGAAAATAATTAAAATACATGAATTTAGCAAAAAGGGATAAAATTATCAGTATTTTGGCAATTAATTTTTCCCTTAAATATAATTAAGAGATAGTGTTGACTCAAATCATAACATTACAAAAGGCAGCATGTACTTTTTTTTTTTTTTTTTTGTGGTGCTGGGGATCAAACTCATGGCTTGCAAGGCAAGTACTCTACCAACAGAGCTCTCTCCCTAGCACAGCATTTGTGTTTTCTGATGTACTCAAGTTTGGAAGACAGAACACTTGTGAAAGCATGACTCATATACTTCATTGTGAAGG